>NW_019154137.1:1718285-1850599 GCF_002288905.1 Enhydra lutris kenyoni | reverse complement strand
AGTTCTTACATTCTTTTTTTTTTTTTAAAGATTTTATTTAGTTATTTGACAGACAGAGATCACAAGTAGGCAGAGAGGCAGGCAGAGAGAGAGAGGAAGGGAAGCAGGCTCTCCGCTGAGCAGAGAGTCCGATGCGGGGCTCGATCCCAGGACCCTGAGACCATGACCTGAGCCGAAGGCAGAGGCTTAACCCACTGAGCCACCCAGGCGCCCCCAGTTCTTACATTCTTACAAGGTAACATTGCATCGTATTTTTAGAAAAGAGAACTTTACATGTTTATAACAAAAGTAGTAATGGAGGGGCGCCTGGCTGGCTCAGTTGGTAGAGCATCCAACTCTTGATCTTAGGGTTATGAGTTCAAGCCCCATGTTGGATGTGAAGCCCACTTAAAAACCAATATTAATGGAAACTTGTGTTTTTCTATTACTTATAAGGTTCATTCATTCAGCATGGGATTACACAAAACTGAGTAAGACTTGGTTTATTTCCTTGCAGACCTTAGAGTGTAGAAAAGAGGACAAATATGCTGAAAAGTGATTGAAATACAGTGTAGTATTGGCGATATATGGTGGCAGTGGTTCTCAACCTTGGACACACATCAAAATCACTTGTAGAGCTGTGAAAAATTCTGATGCCCACATGGCACCAGAGGGATGGCCTTTCCTGGGAAGAGAAGGGCACTCTGTAGCTGAATTTTGAAGGGGGAGTATTTTACCAGGTTAAAAAGAAGAGGAAGGGCCTTATAGGGTGAAGAAATTTTGCTTGCAAAGGTACGGATGGGGGAACTGCAAGGCTGGAGACATCAGATCCTAGTATGCAAAAGAAGGGGCCACGAAAGATGTATTTGGGGGTGCCTGGGTGGCTCAGTCATCAGCTCAGGTCCTGATCCCAGGGTCCTGGGATCGAGCCCTGCATCAGGCTCCCTGCTCGGTGGGGAGTCTGCTTCTCCCTCTCCCTCTTCCCCTGCTTGTGTTCTCTCTCTCACTGTCTCTCTCTCTGTCAAATAAATAAAATCTTTAAAAAAAAAGTTTTTGGTTATACTAATTCTGGGAGAGTCAAGAGGATTTGAAATTGAGCTACCAGGAATCTATTTATGTGAAAAATCAAGGAGTCCTCCGTGGAAGAATGTATTCTACTCCTGTGGTCGTCACTTTCGGCTACAAAGAATCACTTGGAGAGCTTAAAAAAAATTCTGATGCCCACAATGCATCCCAGACCAATTAATCAGAATTAATTGGCCAGGCATTAATATTTATTAAACTTCCTCAGGTAATTCTTTGTACAGCCAACATTGAGAAACGGCTGCTGTAGAGGATAAGAACATACCAATACACAGGGCTGAGACAAGGATATTGGCTGAGGTGGCAAGAGGAGGAGTGGTTCTTGGTGCAGCCAGGGTCTACCAATCAAATTACCCCTGGGTTCAGCTCCCACGGGGCGTGGGGTGGGGGGTGGTGGGGGTTCCTACCTGTGGCCACACCTGAATTGCTGTCCTTGAGACCTACATCTAAGGAGCTACAAAAGCATCAGCGCTGGGGCGCCTGGGTGATTCAGTCTGTGGAGCATTCAACTCTTGATCTCAGGGGTTGTGAGTTTGAGCCCCACATTGGGTGTCGAGATTATGTTAAAAATAAAATCTTAAAAAAAAAAGGGTAAAAGCCAAAACACTGTGTCCTCTAAAACTCAGCAGGATAGTAGTAAGAACATAAGGAGTTAACAGCTATGGCATTGGCAGCAACACCGGTAGTAATGGTGATAGTGATTCCTTTAGCAACATTTTCTTGAGAGCCTGTCCTGTGTGCTAGGCAAAGAGGATTGACCAGGTCCTCTCTCTTGGATCATGGACTGTAGTAGTTGTGTTGGTCCAGATGGACTGATAAACTATCACAGAGTGAGAAGTACTATGCAGGATATTAAATGGAGTTATATGATAGAGAATGAGTGTCTCCTTGGTTTGGTAGGTCAGGGAGGTTGCTGTCTGCAGGGAGGACATTATAATGTGTGAATGACAAGAAGGAGGGAACCATAGAAAATTCAGGGAGAAGAACACTGTAGGCAAGGGCAATAGCAAATATAATGACCCAAAGGTAGGAGCTGCTTTCACACTTGAGGAACAGAATGGAGGCCGTGGGGCTGGACTGGATTGATGGAGGAGAGAGCGGCACACGATGAGCCTCTGACCCAAGTCACGAGCCAGATCATGTACAGTCGAATAGGTCATGGTAAAGTCTGAAATTTGGTTTTTGCTGTTGTTGCTGAAGTCTGAATTGTGATCTAAGTGTGATGGAGAGCCACTGAATGGTTTTGAGCAAGGAAATGATAAAACCTACTTTATATTTTAAAGGACCATTCCTACTACTGTTGTGGGAAATGGATTGGATTGGAGAAAGAATGGAAATGGGGAAAACACTGACTGGGGTATTTACGAGAGCACAAATAAGATATGGTAGTGGCTTGGGTTGGAGTGATAATAGTGGACGTGAAGAAAAGTTGGCCTATTTGAGATATGTTTTGGAGGTTGACTTCATACAACTTTGTGCATGTGTCTGTGTGTGTGTGTGTATGTGTATGTATATACACACACATGTACATATATGTATATATATGTATATATATTTTAAAGATTTTATTTATTTGAGAGGAAGAGAGAGGTTGAGAGAACTAGTGTGAGGAGGTGCAGAGGGAGAAATAGACTCCCATCTGAGCAGGGAGCCCGACACAGGGCGCAATCCCAGGACCCCGAGATCATGAGCTGAGCCAAAGGCAGAGGCTTAACCGACTGAGCCACCCAGGCACCAGAATCCATACAACTTATAAATAAATGGGATATGGGGTCTTGGGAGAGGCATCAAGACGATGGTGATGATGGCAGCAGTTTTGGTAGTGTCATTGTTGAGGACAGTGGCTCTTTCAGTAATGGTACCTTCAGTGTCTTGTTGTTTTTTTAAATTTTATTTATTTATAGGACAGAGAGAGACACAGTGAGAGAGGGGACACAAGCAGGGGGAGTGGGAGAGAGAGAAGCAGGCTTCCCTGCTGAGCCCGATGCAGGGCCCTATCCCAGGGCCCGACCCTAAGATCATGACCTGAGCCAAAGGCAGACCTTAACAACTGAGCCATGCAGGCGCCCCGGTACCTTCAGTGTCTTTGACAATCAGCATCGGTGGCTTCAGCTCAGACATCAGCTCACGTGGCCTTCATGAGCATTGTTACCATACAAGCCGCTCTTGGTCATGAAAGGAACAGGAGACATCATTACTGGAGAAAAATGGCAGGCACCACATAGCAGCAAAGCAGACTCATTTACAGACCATATGTGAGATAGCCTCAGAGGACTTACTGCCAGAAATATTTGAGAAAAACTTAAGAAGGGTTATTTATAACTTCTGCAGAGCAGAGGAAGTGGAGTCAGAGATATGCTATTTTGTGATTGTGATTGCATATTATCCATAAGCTGCTTTGACAGAACTAATCTGGATTACTCTTAGAAGAGGTCCAGGAGTGCCTGGGTGGCTCAGTCATTAAGTGTCTGCCTTCGGCTCAGGTCATGATCCCTGGGTCCTGGGATCAAGCTCCACATCCGGCTACCTGCTCTGTGGGAGGCCTGCTTCCCCTTCTCCCACTCCCCCTGCTTGTGTTCCCTCTCTTTCTGTCTCTCTCTTTCTGTCAAATAAATAAATAAAAATCTTTTAAAAATTAAAAAAAAAATAAAAGAGGTCCCAGTTAGGGTACTGGGGTGGCTCAGTCAGTTAAGTGTCTGCCTTCAGCTCAGGTCATGATCTCAGGGTCCTGGGATAAAGCCCTACATCAGGTTTCCTGCTCAGTGGGGAGTCTGCTTCTCCCTCTCCCTCTGCTCTTCCCCTCTCTCGTTCTCTCACAAATAAGAAAATAAAATCTTAAAAAAAAAGAGGTCCCAGTCAAAGCTATACTAAATTAAGCATTATTAAATATATATCTTTGTAAAAATTTCACTACCAACTATGCAAATATTAATATTTTATATTATAATTGTACAAGAAATCTTCAGGTACATGCTCATGAAGATTCATATAATACAGAAGTTAAATGTTGTAATTATAAAAAGTCTTCCCCTGTCTGTTTTCCGGTCACATTCCCCAACATGTGGTAACCATAAGAGTTTAGTGAGTTGCCTTCAAAATGTTCCATGCTTTTATATAATATTTGTACGTGTATATGCTTTTTGATATGCTTTTTAATACATATAATTTATATTTTTAATTATATATTATAATATTAATATATAATATTATGCTTTCATACAGATATACAAGCATATACGTTAATACACAATATATAATATAAATATAAATTTATGTAGCTATAAATTTATATAAATTATAATATACAATATAAAATAAATATAATATAAATATATACATTATATATTTATACACATATAGAAGTGTATTGAAAAACACATACACATATATAAAAGCATAGAAAAATGTTTTTAAGGAAAAGCATATAGAAAACAAAAATAGCATATATATAACATTTATATATGTTATTTATATAACACAGATACAGGTTTTTTACTTTCATTTATTTTTTAAGATTTTATTTTTAAGGAAAAAAATTAAAAATAATAAAAATGATTAAAAATTTTTTATTTTTTTTAAAGATTTTATTTATTTGCGAGAGAGAGAGAACGAGAGAGGGGAGGAGCAGAGGGAGAGGGAGAAGCAGACTCCCCACTGAGCAGGGAGCAGGATAGGGGGCCCGATCCCAGGACCCTGAGATCATGACCTGAGCCAAAGGTAGATGCTTAATGGACTGAGCCACCCAGGCATTCAGGCTGCCCTATATTTTTTTAAGCTCACCATGGTCAACCTCCAGCTCTTCAGATCAAAACATAATACTTCAGAGTACCTGGGTGACTCAGTCAGGTAAGCGTCTGCCTTCGGCTCAGGTCATGATCCCAGGGTCCTGGGATTTAGCCCCACATTGGGCTCCCTGCTCAGTGGGGAGTCTGCTTCTCCCTCTCCCTCTGCCTGCCGCTCCTCATCCTGCTTTTGCGTGTGCCCTCACACTCTGTTTCTCTGTCGAATGGAGAGATAAAATCTTTAAAATCAGACAAAACAAAGGAAAACTAAGGTAACACTTCTGTGTGTGTGCCTTGGGAGAAGGGCAATGAGAATCTTCATCTGATCGGGTCATCAGAGGTTACTTGAGATCTTGCCTGTTTAAAATGTTTTTACTCAGGGCGTCTGGGTGGCTCAGTGGGTTAAAGCCTCTACCTTCAGCTCCAGTCATGATCCCAGGGTCCTGGGATCAAGCCCTGCATTGGGCTCTCTGCTCAGCAGGGAGCCTGCTTCCTCCTCTCTCTCTCTCTGCCTACTTGTGATCTCTGTCTGTCAAATAAATAAATAAAAATCTTTAAAAAAATAAATAAAATGTTTTTACTCTACCCTGTCACTTGATTAATGGTTTGGCCATGTACAGAATTTTGGTTTGGATATAGTCTTCCTTCAAATTTTGAAGGCATTGCTCTATTGTTTTGCCTTTTTTTTTTAGGATTTTATTTATTTATTTGATAGAGAAACACAGGGAGAGAGGGAACACAAGCAGGGGGAGTGGGAGAGAGAGAAGCAGGCTCCCCACTGAGCAGGGATCCCAATTCGGGGCTCGATCCCAGGACCCTGGGATGGTGACCTGAGCCAAAGGCAGATGCCTAACCAACTGAGCCACCCAGGCGCCCCGGCATTGCTCTATTGTGTTTCGGTTTCTAGTGTTAACACTGACAGATGGTTCAGTTAAAGTCATTGCAAGGTTTAGGTTATGGCGGTAGAAATGGGCAGCTGAGGTAGCCTGGAGAAAAACATCACTGGATGTGACCAGGTCAAGGAACTGATCAACTAGAGGGATTCGGTGGTCATCCATGGGAATATCAAAGTCACCAAGAATGACGCAGTGGTTTTGGAGAGCAAGATGTCAGACTGATGGCAGAGTCATCGTGACTGAGGGCTAGATGACAGTCACAATGCGTGGAACTGGTGATTTTGAACGAGGAAGGAACTGGAGATGGCCGCTAGGACAATGGGCAACAAGGAGAGCACTTTACCTCCATGTCTAGTTGTGTGACTTCTGTGGAAGGGAAACAGCCTCCGCTTGACAGGGCTTTGGGGAAAGCATCGTGCTTAGGGAAGTATGAGGTTTCAGTGAGAACAAGGGGAAGGAAACATTTAGGGAAGAGGCTGAGGTTTAGCAAAGTTTCATGTTGGTAATAATTGAGTTTTAGAGGACACAGTAGAAGAATTTGGGAGGGTAAGGAGAGCGAGAAATTTGGTTTTCTTAGAAGAGGAGGAGTACAGTATGCAAATTAAAATATAAATTATGATAAACAAGAGGTTTGGATGGCTGCTGTGACTGAAGGAAATAGGATCTATGAGGCACACCGTAATTGCTGGATGCATGGGTGTACATATGAAAAATTGAAATAGATGATATATAATGAACATTTTATTTGGTTTTTAAAAATATTTATTTATTTATTTTAGAGAGAGAGAGTAAGAGCAGTGAAGGGGTAGAAAAGGGCAGAGGGAGACGGAGAGGGAACCTTTAGCAGACTCCCTGCTGAGCGCAGAGGCTGACCTGGGGCTCGATCCCATGACCCTGAGATCAGGACCTGAGCGGCAACCAAGAGTTGGTACTTACTGACCACACCACCCAGGCTCCCCTCCTATGAACATTTTAATAGAATTTATTGTAGAGCTTTAATAGTCAGTAATTTGCCTTCTGAAAAGTTCGAAACAATTTCTAGTCACTCTCACCAATAAGGTTTAATAGAGTTCATTTCTCCACACCCTCATCAGTACCACTAGATATTAACAAGCACCTGAGTGTTCTTTTCTTTCTTCTTTCCTTTTTTTAGTTTTTCTTTAAATTCCGGTTAGTTAACATGGTTGTTTTCATTTTTGCCAATGTGATGGTAAAAAGAAGAGGCCTCATTGTTTTTATTTGCATGTTTTCATTATTAGGAAGGCTGAACATTTGGAAAATGCTTTGTTGGGTGGATTGGCTCAGTGAGAAGAACATGTGACTCTTGATCTCGGGGTCATGAGTTCGAGCCCCGAGTTGGGTAGAGATTACTTAAATAAAATTTTTTTAAAAACTCTTATTGGTGGGGCACCTGTGTGGCTCAGTCAGTTAAGCAACTGACTTCAGCTCAGGTCATGATTTCAGAGTCCTGGAACTGAACCCTGCGCGTGGCTCCCTGCTCAGCTCAGAGTCCGCTGGTCTCTGTCCCTCCATTGCTCTCCCCCACTCAAGCACTCATGTGCATGCTCTCTCTCACTCTTTCTCTCTCTCAAATTAATAAATAAAATCTTAAAAAATAATAATATTTAAGTAATGTCTTAGTAGAAAGTCCTACTTTTCATCTTTGAATTACCTGTTTGCCTATTTTTTCCTTTGGATGGTTGTTTCCTATTGATTTGAGGAAATGCTATTCTTTAAGTATTCTAATCCTTTGATTTGTTTTTTTTCTTAAGATTTTATTTATTTATTTGCGAGAGAGAAAGAGCACGCGCACAAGAGGGTGGGGATGGAGGGGCACCAGGAGAGGGAGAAGCAGACTGCCCTCTGAGCTAGGAGCTTGACCTGGGCCTCACCCCCAGGACCCTGGGACCATGACCTGAGCCGAAGGCAGATGCTTAACCGCCTGAGCCACCCAGATGTCCCTGCATCTCAATTTTTAAAAATTTTATTTTTCAAGAAGATTTTATTTATTTCTTTGACAGAGAGAGACACAGCAAGAGAGAACACAAACAGGGGGAGTGGGAGAGGGAAAAACAGACACTCTCTCCACTGAGCAGAGAGCCTGATGTGGGCCTCAATCCCAGGACTTTGGGATCATGACCTGAGCTGAAGACAAAGGCTTAACCGACTGAGCTGCCCAGGTGTCCCTGTTTTTTCATTTTTGAAGATGTTCTTTTATGTGCTTCAGTGAATTTTATAGTTTTCTTGATATCTATTTTACACAGTTTTTCTAGGTATTTTATACCTATTATAGTTTTGCTGTTGTCATGAATATGGGTTTTTTTCAGTGCATTTTTAGTTAGTGATTATCATTACACTGAAAACAATTGATTTTGTGTCTTCATGTTTTATCTTGACTCCTGTAATTTTATTAGTTTTTATTTTATTTTATACCTTTTCAAGTTAGGCCATCGTATTATCAGCAAATAAGCTGTCTCTTTATTTCCAATATTTAGCACTCAATTTTCTTCCTTTTAATTTTTTTTACTAAGATCAATATGGTGAAAGTGGGTATTTTTTTCTTGTCACTTAATCCTGATAATTCCAAGCATAGATGACTGTTAAGCTTGCATCTCTTGCATTTTATTTTTTAGATTATTTTAATTTTTATTATTATTATTTTAAAATAAGCTCTAGGCTCAATGTGGAGCTTGAACTCATGACTGAGATCAAGAGTTATGCACTCCACTGACTGAGCCAGCCAGGCACTCCTCGCTTGCATTTTGTTTTATTTTATTTTATTCACTTATTTCTTAGATTTATTTCTTTAATTAATTAATTATTAAAGATTTTATTTATTTATTTGACAGAGAGAGACACAGCGAGAGAGGAAATACAAGCAGAGGGAGAGGGAGAAGCAGGCTTCTTGTTGAGCAGGGAGCCTGATGTGGGGCTCGATCCTAGGACCCTAGGATCATGACCTGAGCCAAAGGCAGACGATTAACTACTGAGCCACCCAGGCGCCCCTCATTTATTTTAGAGAGAAATAGAGAGACCACAGAGGGGAGGCTGAGGGAGACAAGCAGACTCCCTGCTGATCACAGAGCCCAATATGTGGGGATTGATCTCAAAACACAGAGATCATGACCTCAACCGAAATCAAGAGTCAGGCTTGGACTTCCTGTGTGGTTCAGTCGGTTGGTTAAGCATCTGACTCCTGGTTTTGGCTCAGGTCATGATCTCCATGTCTGGAGATCAAGCCCTGCATTGAACCCAGAGTGGGGCTCTGCACTCAGTGGGGAGTCTGCCTCCCCTCTGCCCCTTCTCCACCCCCCACTGCCCCCCAATCTCTGAAATAAATAAATCTTAAGAAAAAAAAAAAAGGAAACTTAACTGACTAAGCCACCCAGGCACCCTGCCTCTCTTGAATTTTATTTATTTATTTATTTTTAAGATTGTACTTATTCATTTGACAGAGAGAGAGAGCAAGCACAAGTAGGGGGAGCAGCAGAGTGAGAGGGAGAAGCAGGCTCTTCGATGAGCAGGGAGCCCGATGCAGGACTTGATCCCAGGACCCAGGGGTCATGACCTGAGCTGAAGGCAGATGCTTTACCGACTGAGCCACCCAGGCACCCTGCTCTCTTGCATTTTAAATTAAGATTTGGGTTTTAAATGTTGGCTGGATATTTCCTGGAACCTTAAACTCAGCACGTCCAAAATCAAATGTAGGGGCACCTGCGTGGCTCAGTGGGTTAAGCCTCTGTCTTCAGGTCAGGTCATGATCTCAGGGTCCTGGGATTGAGCCCCGCATGGGGCTCCCTGCTCAGCGGGAAGCCTGCTTCTCCCTCTCCCACTCCCCCTGTTTGTGTTCTCTCCCTCATTGTGTCTCTCTGTCAAATAAATAAATAAAATCTTAAAAAAAATTTCTCTTGTAAAAAAAAAAAAAATTTCTCTTGCTTTGGTCTTGACCAATTGTTATCACACATATCTCCTCCTTTCTATTCTTATTATTATCCCCCCTTTTCAATCTAATTTAACAAACAATTAATTAGGGCCTTCAATTTTTAGGTATCCACATGGAGATACAAATGTAAATAAGATAGGGGCGCCTGGGTGGCTCAGTCGTTAAGTGTCTGCCTTCAACTCAGGTCGTGATCCCAGGGTCCTGGGATCAAACCCCACATCAGCCTCCCTGCTCTGCAGGGAAGCTTGCTTCTCCCTCTTCCACTCCCCCTGCTTGTATTCTCTCTCTCTCTCTCTGTCAAATAAATAAATAAAATCTTTTAAAAAATGTAAATAAGATAAAGTTTCTGCTCTTGAGGAATTCACAAAGAGTGGGCGATGGGTCTTAAATTTAACTGATTACAGTACAAGTACTAGATAGATGCTACAAGTACTATAGGTGTAGGGGTGCCTGGCTGGCTCAGTCAGAGGAACACATGACTTGATTTCAAGGTTGTGGGTTTGAGCCCCACATTGGGATTAGAAATTACTTCAAAAAGAAAAAAAAGACTTAAAAGAGAGAACTGTATGTTTAAAGAACTAAAGTACTTCTGAGAAGGCAATTATTTCTGGTTTTTGCTGAGTTAGAAAGGTTGACATTTGAGCTGAACCCTGAAGGACAAGGTATAATTTTTTTTAGATGGAAAAGGAGAGGGAGAAGGGGCATTTCTGGTAGAGGAGACAGCATGAGTATATGTCTTATATGATTTATTCAACAAGCATTTACTGCGTGCTTACTGTTTGTTAAGGGTTGTTGACAACCTTGAGACACAGATACAGGAACAGATCAGCACAACAAGCCATTATGTAAAATACAAATGATTCTTTATTAGAACAGTCTGTTCCCTCAATGAAGATGTCCCTTTGGCCAAATATTTGGGTAGAGATGCTATATATGGGCTATGCTAAAGAATCTTTTTTTTTTTTAAAAGATTTTATTTATTTATTTGACAGGCAGAGATCACAAGTAGGGGGAGAGGCAGGCAGAGAGAGAGGAGGAAGCAGGCTCCCTGCTGAGCAGAGAGCCCGATGTGGGGCTCGAGCCCAGGACCCTGGGATCATGACCTGAGCCGAAGGCAGAGGCTTTAACCCACTGAGCCACCCAGGCGCCCCTATGCTAAAGAATCTTAACCAAATTTGAGAGGTTTCTCAAAATGTGTTTGTGACTGAGTTTGTAGCTGCTTTCCCCCCTCCTCCAAAGCACTTTTTCAGTTTTGGATTGGGGCAGGGAGATTCATTCGCCAAGCAATTGATAGGACACAATCTATTTATTTGTTAATTTAATCAATAAGCATTTATTGTAGGCCTATTGTGTGCCACATATTGTTAGACTTTGGGGTCCTGGGAGGGTAAGACAGTGTCTCCCTTTAGAGAAAACTACAATCAGGTGGGCTCACAGTGATGTGGTTTTGGAATATAGGTGAGGTTCGATGGTGGAGTGGAGGGTGGAGTTCAGAGCCCAGGACCAAGAAAGAATTCTTGGGACATCTTAAGTGCAAAATGGCGGTTTATGAAAGCACGGGCACAGGGCCCATGGGCAGGAAGAGCTGCTGCCCCAGGGTTCTGAGTGATGGCTGCTTCAGGGGTTGGGGGAGGTAGGGGAAAAGGGAGGTTTTAAAAGAACTTTCATACACTAAAGGTCACCTGTAAGATACTGGAGGCCTTGCCATTGTCAAGTTAAGGTTGTTTTCCTCTCTAGCAAGGCATTAACTTGAAGATAGTTGGGAGCTTCCTGGAGGAAACTTCCACTGTGCCCGCTTCAAGTATCTGTCAATGGGCTGCAGGTTATGACATTTAATTGTGTCTGCATTTCCTTCTAGAAGCGAGGTTATTGATAGAAATGCTTTTGTTCTTGTAGATTGCCAAGACATTTGTAAAGTGAGGGAGACTCAGGTCTTGCAGGATTGTGAGCTCTACAAGTGAACTAGTTGTTTTTCCTGTCCTTAGCTTTAGGGTGGCCAGGAGCGCATGAGGACTGTCACATATATCCCGTGGGGAGGGGAGGGTTGTGGGGGTGTCAGCTTCTGCTTTGTCCTCAGCATGCACAAAAATACGATTATAATATAGTGAACGACAAACTTTAACAGGACTTTACATTCTATATTCTAGGAGGAGGAATGAGAGATGCTTGAGAAGGCAACCAGGGAAGATTTCCTGGAGGGAATGACAGCTGAGCTAAGTGTTAAGAAACCTGTAGAAATTAGGCAGATGAAGGGGTTGTGGGGAGGAGGGGCTGAGGCATTCTTAGAGGGAAGAGCACTAGTAAGTCAGAGAGAAAAATACCAAGTGGGGAATTATAAGCACTTTGAGCTGCCAGAGCATGAAATACATGGCAGAGAGTGGTGGGGTATTCAAGAAGTCAGAGGAGGCGGGATCATGGCTGGCCTTGTAGGCCATGTTAAAAAGTGGGAATTTTATCCTGCACACGCAGGGGAACCACTGGGAAATTACTTGGTCAGACGCCCATTTCCAGTCATGTTCACTGTGCTGAGGCTAGATTAGAATAGAAGTCAAACAACAACAGCAATGATCAATCCCTACCACCCCTAGGATAGGATTGGCTGGGAACCTAAAAGTCCATGGTGTTGAAGGGGTGCAGGGTGAGACACCCCAGAACCTGCCACTTTGGCATAAGGATTATTTTGAGTGAAAAGTAATAAAAACCCAGCTGAGGCCAGACAAGCTCTCTGCCTCCCGACGTCCGCCTAGATTGACATTGGAAAGGAGAGGCTGTACCGGGAAGTGAGCTGTTCACTGAGACCCGCCCTTTACCTAAGAAACTTATCTGCATAATCGGGCCAACTTTGTTTTTCCAAATACTTCCTTTCACCTTCTTGCAGTCCTCAGGGCCTTACCCCTCTCCTCAGCTCATAGAAGCTTTTTGTTTTGCCTAATTGTTTTTGGAATTTCCAAGCGTTTGTGGACTCCCATGTAGGTACGCCCATTAAATTTGATTTTCTCCTGTTACTCTGTCTCATCACTATGCTTCTAAGTTGAGCTAGAAGAACCACAGGGCCAAGGAAGGTCTTAACTCCCTGACGTTATCTCTTGGGAGGAGCTCAGTGTGGGCTAGAGGGGTGGATTGTGAAGGACGTTCGTTATCAAGCTAACCAAGGAGCTTGATATATTTGGTTGGCACCAAAAAATTTGAAATAAATTTGTATCATGACCAGATTTGTGTTTTAGAGAGATAATTCTACTAACAGCATGATGAATCATAGCTTTAGGGAGAGCTACATGGTATTATCAATAGAGACAATTTTCTGGAATGTTCGGAAATTAAGAATAAGTAGGGGAACTAGGGTACTGTGATTTATAAGAAATAAAGGGGTGCCTGGCTTAGCCAGTGGACCATATGACTCTTGGTCTTGGGGTTGGAAGTTTCAACCCTATGTTGGGTGTAGAGATTATTTAAAAATAAAACTGTAAAAAAAAAAGGGAAACACATATTTGGTCATGCAGATGATCAAAATATAATTCTCATACATACTTGTTTTTTTTTTTTCCGGGTTCCTGGCTTACAGCTGCCAAAAACCCTCAGAATTTCCTGAACATAAGGGTAATGGGAACATCTTTTATTATAATATTTGGTCTCTTACCTCAGTGCCTGAAATCTTTTCAGAGCCATAAAGGTGAAACGGGTGATTTGTTATTTAGAACAAGCCCCTTTCCACTACCACTAGGCTCATGTTAAGCAGGCGAGTTTCAGAATGCACCTAAGAATGGGGGCTGGTTGCCAGGGAAATCAGCCTGGAATAGGAGAGAGATTAGAACTTTCAGTCCCACCCCCTGATTTCCAGAGAGAGAAGAGGAGCTGGAGGTTGACTCCATCACCAGTGGCCAACGATTCAATCAGTCATGCCTATGTAATGGAGCCTCTATAAAAATCCAGAAGGACAGGGTTTGGAGAGCTTCTGGGGTTTTGAACTTGTGGAGAACTGTGGAGAGCGGCACACTGGGAGTGCATGGAAGGCTCCTTGCCCTCTCCCCATGCTTTGTCTGGTGCATCCCTTCCATATGGCTGCTTCCGAATTAAATCCTTTCATACTAAACCAATAATCTAGAAGTAAATGGGGTTTGTAGAGGGCACTTTCAGGCCACAGGCTTGAGTGATGGAATGTAGAAAGGGCCCACAGCAACCCCCTGGCTGAATGCAGACAGGCCCATCTGTCACCCCACCTCAGTATATCCAGCCTGAACTGACCAATGGGCTACTCACAACCAGGCACAGTGGCCAAAGTGAGGAAAATTCCATATGGTTCTATACCTCCTTCTCGACTTCCCACTTTAAATACAGCCCCTGCCCACTGCCCTGTTGCAGAGAGTTTCTCCTTTGCAGTCCTGCCTGTAGCTCCCTTCTGGTGTATTCAATAAACTTCCATCTCCTTTGTTTTGTTTTGGGTGAGTCCTTTCGCCATCCTTGGCACCGGCTCCCACCCAATCGTTGCCCCACATTTGGGCCCTCCCCATCCCAC
Organism: Enhydra lutris kenyoni; assembly: GCF_002288905.1. Lineage (NCBI taxonomy): Eukaryota > Metazoa > Chordata > Mammalia > Carnivora > Mustelidae > Enhydra > Enhydra lutris. The sequence continues at coordinate 1,836,403 of NW_019154137.1, read as the reverse complement.
TGGGAGAGATACCACAGGTTTCCTGAGTTCTGAGAGCTGCTCTAGCAAATTAAAGGGACCCAAGGAGGGGGTCAGGGGAATTTCTGATTTATACCCATCAGATGTACAGGAAAGAATCTGGACTTGTAACTGGTATCCTGAGTTGGTGGAGGGTTGTTGTATCCTGTTGGTCAGAAGCACAGATAACAACCTGGGCTCACTTCTGCTGTCTGAAGAGTGGGTGTGTATGTGTGTGTGTGGGGGGGGGTGCAGTCTTGTGGGACTGAACCCTTAACCTGTGAGACCCCATGTCATCTCCGGGTAGATAGTATCTGAATTGAGGTGAGTGGTAAGATACCCAGCTGATGTCTGGAGCATTGTTTGTTGGTGGTGTGGAGGAACCGTCCCTCACCCCCAACACACACATTAAAATTGGGAGCAGGACCCCAAATAGGAACCCTTTGGGCCTTCTGGGTCTCTCTTATACTTTCTGAATCATAGGAATATGATCAACTCTATTGTAATGATGTGTCTAATATCTCCTTACCTTCACTATCCCTGAAACCACGAGGACTGGAAACACAACTGGTTGGTTCCTCATCGCACCCTCACCCTCTCTCCTGGAATATGACACAGAAACAACGTGCAGTGTTTGTGGAATTAATGCATTCTTGATCTGGGTACATGTTTCACAAGTGTGGGTGCATGGGAGGGTATTTGGGGAGGTCATTTTTGCAGAACTGGGGAGTTACTTGTGGCAAATGTACATTAGTTACATGGGGGCTCCTCTCAGACCTATGGAAAGTCCTTAGGAAAGAGTGTATCTATCCTCCCAACCTCCCGTTTGCTTTCCATCTCAACAAATGATGCCCTGGGAAGCTCTGTGCCTCAGCCATACATCAGTCTACTTAATGTTCTTCTGCTTTCCCTAGTGTGTTGTAATTCCACATGATGCTAGGTGGATATAATTTTTTAGACCAGGGGATCTTTGGGGATGGAGTGAACTCTGAGGCTCCCTGGTATTCTGGCTTATGTGGTAGGGCATCTGGTCAGTGGTCCTGCCTCTATTGGATGTGAGACAAATACATATCTACAAATATTGCCCTCCTTATTTATCAAAACAGTTTTCTGATTTCCCTGGTTACTTGAGCCAATGGTGTTCTAACCTTAGGGTCCCAAGGAATTGAGTACTTTGAAGTAGTAGGTCTACAGTTAAAAGACCGGAATTGTTGTTTCCATACTATGTTCTTTTTTTTAAGATTTTTTAATTTATTTATTGGACAGAGAGAGAGATCACAAGGAGGCAAAGAGGCAGGCAGAGAGAGAGGAGGAAGCAGGCTCTCTGCTGAGCAGAGAGCCCGATGCGGGGCTCGATCCCAGCACCCTGGGATCATGACCTGAGCCAAAGGCAGAGGCTTAACCCACTGAGCCACCCAGGCACCCCTCCATACTATGTTCTTAACTTCAGCCAAAGCCAGATGCTTTAAGATGTAGGTACAAGAGTAAGGTAATACATTTTGGAGGAAACCTGGGATTAATGCATCTCTCCATAGAATTGGAGGTTGGTTTTATTATTTAAAAAAATTTTTTTTAAAGACTTATTTATTTGAAAGAAAGAGAGAGGGAGAGAGAGGTTGAGAGAGAGAGAGAGAGAGAGAGAGAGAGTGCGGGGAGGAGGGGCAGAGGGAGAAGGAGAGACAGAATTCCAAGCTGACTCCCGCTGGATCACAGAGCCTGATGTGGAGGCTCAGTCTCACAATCCTGAGATCATGACCGGAGCCAAAATCAAGAGTCCTATGCTTAACCAACTGAGCCACTCTGGCGCCTCTTTGATTTTTTTTTTTAAGATTTTATTTATTTATTTGACAGAGATCACAAGTAGGCAGAGAGGCAGGCAGAAAGAGAGGAAAGGAAGCAGGCTCCCTGCTGAGCAGAGAGCCTGATGCGGGGCTTGATCCTAGGACCCTGGAATCATGACCTGAGCTGAAGGCAGAGGCTTTAACCCACTGAGCCACCTAGGTGCCCTGCCTCTTTGATTTTTTTAAAAAAAGTTTGTTTTTTGAGTGATCTCTATACCCAACGTGGGGCTCAAACTCATGACCTGGAGATCAAGAGTGGCATGTTCTTCTGACTGAGCCAATCGGGTACCCTAAATCGGAGGTTGGTTTTAATAACCTAGGAGCACGTTGGGGTATGGGAGGCAAGGGTAAAGGCAGAGGAAAACAATGATTTCAGTTGCTGGCATGTCATGACTGCAGCCAAGGATTGGGTAGAAGCTTTCCTTCTCAAGGGCTGCTAGGAAGGTGACTAGGGTGGTGATGGAAAATTGGGGGAACTCCAGTAATTGTTTGATGTCCTTAAGAGTTTAGGGGGGTTTCCACTCCCAAGATAGTGATACTTTGTCCAGCATCCTGAAGATAGTGCAACACTGAAGAATTTATGCTTTGTACCTCTAAGCCTTCTGAAAGAAACATTTCTGGATTGGCTCAGGAATGGTACATTATGATAGCAGAAACACAGAGAGTTCTTCAAGACCAGGACATTGTGAGAAATCCCAGCGACTGGTCTTTGGAAAATGGTTGGGGCAGAGGGCATCAGCAGATATTCTGCCTCTCTAAGATACATCTGGAAGGTCACTTTCTATTTACCCCATTCATTCAAGTCCAGATGATCATGTGCCTTAGGAGACTGAATTTAAGTTAGACCTAGATGCCTCAGAGTGGGTGTCATTTGAGAAAATAAGTTTATGGTGGTCATTTACCCTTAATACATTGAAGACACAGTGCCCTGGAAAATCAACAACACTCCATTTTTCTTCTTTACAAAGAACACCAGGACATTATGACCACTTGTTAATCATTTGGTGAGACAAAGAGCCTTACCTCACATCTTGTACCAAAATATATACTTAAATGGAAACAGCAAAACACAAAAGTATGGTATGAAATGTAGATACATATTCATATAATCAGTGTGTAGAGGCCCTTCTAAATACAAAGACAAAGAAAATATAAAAGGAAAAAAATGATAGATTTGACTTCATAAAATTTTTTTAAATCCTGAAAAGCAAAACATACCATAAATAAAATTGAAAGACAAATGGCAAACTTGTCAGCATTTGTATATATAAGTGTTAGTGAACCAATGTGGGTTCGCTCCTCGCTGAGTCCAATGGCATCAAGTTGAGTGGTCCCACAGAGGAAACCTTATTTGCAGCAAATGAGATCATGGGGAATGGTTCCAAAGCCCTGACTCCCCAAGAGAGGGTGAATGGGTTCCTTTGGTTTAGTGTTAGGATGAATATTTAGATAGGGAAGCCTTGTCATCCAGTGTAGAGGCCGGCAGAAAGTCCTGCATGTTCCTTAAGGAAAGATGCCTATATATGCATTGTATGTTATGTAAATGAGGCTAAGCCTCCTCCTCAGGCAGAGATTTTAGTATTATAATGAGGTAAAGGTAATTGGAGGTCATTCCAGAGGTCACTTCATGGTCTATCTGCACAGGTGCACGTCAGGTTTAGCTCAAAGGATCTGGGTGGTGTGGGCCAGTGAGGTGTTGTCAAGTGGTTGCCATTTACCCTGGGGTTAGGGTTTCATTTGCCCAGAGTCAAGAGGAAAGCCGGAATGAAGAGCTTAGAGGAAAATGTAAGACAAAGATTAGTGGGTACAAGCAGGTGGGTAGTGAAGGCCAGATCTTAGGGTCTAGTTGGTAACATAAGGAGCACTCATAAATCAATAAGAAAAATATAAAAAGATGAGTAGAATAATAGTCAAAGAGCTTGAGCAGGAAATACACAAAACAAATAAACATAACACAGTCTGTCAACTTCACTAGTACTTGAAGAAATGCAAACTAAAAGATTGAAATAACGAGATTTTGCACATTTTGGCCAAGTTTAGTGTCCATTGTTTAAGGACTATGAGAAAGGGCACTTCATATGTTGCTACTGGCAGTTTAAATTGGTACTGTATTTTGTAGGGTAGTTTGGTAATAAGTCTTGAGGCCTTAAAATGTGTGTGACATGGGTAATTTTTGAAATACCTCTCAGTGTGTTTCATTTTTGATACTGTGATACCTTTCCATCACTAAGTCTCTAGGAAATAGAGTGAATGCCACTTTGAGAAGGGACATTTTGTCTTGTCCACATGGGAAGAAGTAAAATATAAACCCTTTCTTGTTCCTATAGGCGGTGGCCTCGGAAGGAGAGTGGAGTGGTCCCAAAGAAGTTTGAGAGATGCTTAGAGCAGTAAGTAGGGCCTGCATCTCTAAATGTAGGCTGGGGAAGCAGTACGCTCCCCTAGAGAAGTATCGGGTTCAACATGATCCTATTAAGATAAAAGTTTAAAAAGAACGTGATGGGATGGTGAATTGGAAGAAAGAAAAAAATCATCCCCTAGTTTCCTATGACACTTAGATTGATGTAGCTGGGACCTACAGAAGGCTCTGGAAAGTTCCTGGAACCTGGGCCAGCTCACTCTCCAAATAACACTGGAATGAGATGCCAATATATTGAAGTATTTTTCTCTGGATCTTGGGATTTACAATGGTCTTTTTATATTTTTATTTTCTTTTTTTAATTTTAAGATTTTATTTATTTATTTATTTATTTATTTCTCAGATAGAGAGAGAGAGGGAGAGAGAACACGAACAGGGGGGAACAGTAGGCAGAGGGAGAAGCAGACTCCCTGATGAGCAGAGAGCCCTATGTGAGGCTCGATCCCAGGACCCCGGGGTCATGACCTGAGCCGAAGGCAGATGCTTAGCAAACTGACTGAGCCACCCAGGCACCTCTATATTTTTCTTTTTGATGAAACATATTTTCTGATTTCCTTCTAGTGAGTGGACTTTTTGAAATGAAGGGGAAAAAAAGGCAATAAGGGTCCTAAAGTTTCAGGTTCCTTGAAGCAGAGCTAGGGTATCTGGTTGGCAGATTTGTGGTAGTTGCTGATGTGTCTTGCAGGAAAAATGGGGCGGTCATGTGGGACTGGCTACCTCATTGGCCCAGCCCAGCACAAAATGAAAATGATTTTTTCAAAAGCAAGAAAAAAAATGACTGTTAAAAGTACTAAAATACAAAGCTTTTTTCTTCCACGTTATCTTCTTGGCTCAGATGAATGATCCATTGTCCCGTTGAACTTAACTTACAACACATAAATTCAAAGATAAAATTATTAAGAATTTCAAGATGACAACAGCAGAACCTTAAATCAAGCACTGGCCCTTGTGAGTGGGAGCTCCCTGTGATTGCACAGATTGTACTCCCTTGAACTTGGCTTTGTGGGCACAAAGGGAGGAAGCCTGGTTCTAGATACCGTGGGCCCAAGGCACACATGAAACTAGCAATGTCTCTCCTACTAGCTGCAGAACAGTTGGGAGTGACATACTTCATTGCGATTCAGATCAGGCCTCTCTGCTCTGGTGTGCAAAGCTGATAGTTTACCCCGTGGGTATCACCTGTCCAACGGGGATAATAGCTCCAGTTTCGCGGGGCTGATATAGAATTAAGTGGCGGGACATGTAAAAATGCTTGGCCCAGCGCCTGGCACCAAAAAGGATTCGAGGAACGTTAGTGGCATACCTTTCTTTTTTAGGTGTCCATTTGTCTGTCAGCACTTAGGCAAGATGGAACCAGGGCTAAATGGAAGAGGTACTACTAACCCCAGGACAAAAAGGAACTAGTAAGAGAGGGAGAGTGGCCTGCAATAGAACTAAGGGGAAATGGTGACTGCCACCCCAATGCGGTGGCCATTCATACGTAATCTGGGGACACAGAGGGTGCCTGGGTGGCTCAGTGGGTTAAAGCCTCTGCCTTCAGCTCAGGTCATGATCTCAGGGTCCTGGGATCGAGCCCCACATTGGGCTCTCTGCTCAGCAGGGAGCCTGCTTCCCTCTCTCTCTGCCTGCCTCTCTGCCTTCTTGTGATCTCTGTCTATCAAATAAATAAATAAAATATTTTAAAAAAAAAGAAAAAAAATCTGGGGACACAGCATCAAAGACCACCTACCCTTGCACCCTCTGAAGTAGTGTGGTAATTTTTCTTTTTATAAGCTATATTTCCAGTCTCATGCAATTTAGCTAATCTTAGCTGATTCTTAGAAAACCAGCATCAAAGGGAAAAAGTAGGGGATGGGAAAAAGAGTCTAGACTTAAATCACAATTAAGAGAAAAGAGGATATAATTTCTGTTACTGAGAATAAGTGGAGTGTAGATTTAATGACATAAAAATGCTTTCTGGAATTTCATTAATTGGAAAAATATGTTTTCAGAGGAATAACTTGTCAGCCACAAATTATTGGCTTTTAGTTAAGATCAAAAGGCCTTACTCTATATAACAGGCAATTTAAATGAAACCAAAGTATACATCTATGAAACATGTTATATATTGCAGTATTAAGGTATAATACTAAGAATTAAGAGCAGAGTTTTAATCTCACATCTTAATTTATGAGTTTCTGGGTGATAGAATTAGATTTTATAGTAATTTATATAGGCTTGCTTCATGGTTTAATTTTAACCATATATTATTGTTCCTAATTCAAATGTCAGAGGCTTAGATTAAGAACTTAAAGAGGATTTAAATTATGGGCTTCTGCTGTTTTTCACTTGCCTGATTTACCAATTGCAGTTAAGCTTGAATTATAGCCTTGCTCTTCTCTGGAAACCATGACTAATACTAGAAATAATAATAATTGTTACCTCTCCTAAATCAAGAGACACAGCATAAAAGCAGTAACTGATTTGGGATGTGGACAGGAGATTTATTTTAGAGTGAGAGTAAAAGATTGGTGATTTGCACATATTTCAGGGGAAAAGATGTAGGACTGGTTTTGTGATAATCAGGCAGTTGTTACTCAAGAGGGACTGTGAGAGACTTTATAGAGAAGAGAGGTTATAGGGGGTTGGGAGAAGGACCTGTGTATAATTCAGAGATCAGGGTGCAGCTCATTTGGTTAGTGTGTGTGCGTGTGTGTGTATGTGTGTCTGTTTCATTTTTTTTTTGTTTTTGTTTTTGTTTTTTTGTTGGAGAGGGAGAGAAGGGGAGGGGGAGAGGGAGAGAGAGAATCTTAAATAGGCTCCATGTCCAGTGTGGAGTCCAATGCAGGGCTCGATCTTACCACCCTGAGAGCAGGATCTGAGCTGAAGAGTCAGACTGAGCCATCCAGGTGCCCTGGTTAGTATATATATTTTTAAGTACACTTAAAAAAGAGGATCATTGTTTTAGAATCCCTCTTTTCTAATATGACTATTTAACTATAAAACAATAATGTAAAATATCAGTATTAGGGATGCCTGGGTGGCTTAGTCAGTTAAGCGTCTGCCTTCAGCTCAGGTCATGGTCCCGGGGTCCTGGGATTGAGCCCCGCATTGGGATTTTCAATAATTTATATGCAGAAGAGAGTTCAGTCTTTTTTGTTTATTTTATTAACATATAATGTATTATTTGTTTCAGGAGTACAGGTCTGTGATTCTCCAGTCTTACATAATTCACAGCGACCACCATAGCACATACCCTCCCCAATGTCCATCATCCAGCCACCCCATCCCTCCTAGCCCCCTCCCCTCCAGCAAACCTCAGTTTGTTTCTTGAGATTAAGAGTCTCTTATGATTTATCTCCCTCTCTGGTTTCGTCTTATTTCATTTTTTCCTCTCTTCCCCTGTGATCCTCTGCCTTGTTTGTCAAATTGTCCATGTCAGTGAGATCATATAATTGTCTTTCTCTGATTGACTTATTTTGCTTAGCATAATACCCTCTAGTTCCAGCCACATAGTTGCAAATGGCAAGCTTTCTTTTTGATGGCTGCATAGTATTCCATTGCATATTTGTACCACATCTTTTTTATCCATTCATCTGTCGATGGGCATCTAGGCTCTTTACATAGTTTGGCTATTGTGGACGTTGCTGCTATAAACATTGGGGTGCCTGTGACCCTTCGGATCACTACATTTGTATCTTTGGGGTAAATACCTAGTAGTGTAATTTCTGGGTCATAGGGTAACGATTTTTACCATCTTGAGGAACCTCCATGCTGTTATCCAGAGTGGCTGCACCAGTTTGCACCCCACCAACAGTGCAGGAGGGTTCCCCTTAAGAGAGTTGAGTCTTAAGAGCACTGAACTAATTAATGTGTTCCTGGTAAGTGTACAGAGTCCAACTGAAGTAGATAGGTGTCTCTCATTTGTCATTCATGGATTTAGAGAAACTCCAAAATCAAGAAATTCATTTAGTAAATACAAACAGCAACCTTGTTTTTGTGCGTATTTTTTTTTTGCAACCTCATTGTTTAAAAAAACAAAAAAGTTGCTGCTTTTATATCTATTCCCCCCATCCATCATCAACAAAAGTGCCCAATTTGGAGATGCATGGCTGGCTCAGTTGGTAGAGTGTGCGACTCTTAGTCTCAGGGTTGTGAGTTTGAGTCCCATGTTCGGTGTAGAGATTACTTAAAAATGAGATCTTCAGGGGCGCCTGGGTGGCTCAGTGGGTTAAGCCGCTGCCTTCGGCTCAGGTCATGATCCCAGGTCCTGGGTTCAAGCCCCGCGTCGGGCTTTCTGCTCAGCAGGGAGCCTGCTTCCTCCTCTCTCTCTGCCTGCCTCTCTGCCTGCTTGTGATTTCTCTCTGTCAAATAAATAAATAAAATCTTTAAAAAAAAAATGAGATCTTCAAAAAAAAGAAGGAAAGGAAGAAAGGCCCCATTCTTTTCCTAGGGTAGTGGCTGAGTTTAGGCTCTGAAATTAATCTGGCTTCATACGAGATTCTGCTACCTCCCATGTGATCTTTGTCAAATTGCTTAGCCCCTCTGTGCCTCAGTTTCTTCTGTGAAATGGGGAAAACAATGCTTTCTATTTTGTAGGGTTGTTATCAGCCTTAGATGTGAAAATGCACATAAAACACTTCACACAGTATTTAGGATATAGTATATAGTGAATGCTCAGTAAAGTTAGCTATCCTTACTCTATCCTGGAATGATAAAAGACAGCAAAGAGTAACTTTGATTGGCATTTTGCGTCTCAATGGCCACTGTTTTGATACATTAACATGGCTCAGTGAGCAATACAACCATTTTAACCATTAGATTGGGAATAGTAGAGTCACAGTGTAGTTTACTCATCATTTTTGGGACATTAAGCAGCTGCCAGTCAACTGCATATTTAAACAGATCTACTTTAGTTTTTTTTTTTAATTCTTATTTTATTTATTTAATTTTTGAAAAAGATTTCATTTACTTGTCAGAGAGAGCACAAGCAAGGGGAACAGCAGGCAGAGGGAGAAGCAGAAGCAGGCTTCTGTGGGACTCCATCCCAAGACCCTGGGATCATGACCCCACCGGAAGGCAGATGCTTAACCGACTGAGCCACCTAGGTGTCCCTAAACAGACCTACTTTATACATTGTTAATTTCCATCAAAGCGAATAATGTTTTAAAAAAATATTTTATTTCAGACAGAGAATGAGAGAGAGAGAGCACAAGTTGTGGGGGAGGGGTAGAGGGAAAAGCAGATTCCCTGCTAAGCATGAAGCCGACTTGGGGCTGGATCCCGGAACCCTGTTAAATTTCATCATTTGTATCCATAGGACCAGTTGGCCAAGCTCTTTTTGAGTCATGATTCTGGATCATGACCTGAGCCAAAGGCAGACGCTTTAACCCACTGAGCCACCCAGGTTCCCAGCAAATAATTTTTTTAAAAAGATTTTATTTATTTATTTGAGAGAGAGTGTGTGCGTGCACTCATGTGCTTGTGCACAAGGCGGGGGTGTGGGGCAGAGGGAGAGGCAGACTCCCCCGCTGAGCAGGGAGCCCAATGACTCAATCCCAGGACCCTGAGGCCACAACTAGAGCCGAAGGCAGATACCTAACCAACTGAGCCACCCAGGCACCCCTTAAGCAAATTGTTTAACAAATGATACAGACTTAATCTGATGAAGCGGTCCAAGAAGGGGAATGGCAGATCTAAAATGGGGAAAGCATTAGAAATGGCACAAAACTGAGCTCTCATAGCGGAAAAACATATGAGGCAATATTAGCTAAGTCATCCTATGACTGGAATTTGACATTTACAGTGCTTTTGCTCTTAGTCATCCTATTCTGTGACATTTTGAGTAAAACATGTTACTTATTATTTTAGTGTTAATCACGTTGTTTTTCTCTAAAATATGTAATTGAAAATTCTGCTGCATGTGTATCATTTTTTTTTAATCGTCAGGAAACCAAATTCTTTGCAGGGCAGCATGGCTCCAATGTGGTGGGCAAGTCAAGGAAAAAATGAATTCCTTAAATTCTGCTTTGCAGTAAACTTACCAGAAACGTAGCAGTTGTGTTCTATGAAGGTTACGCATGTCCATTCAATGCCATGGTGTGTGATGACAGGGGAAGGCAGAAACTATGGTCTTCCTCAACACTTTGACTACAGCCTGTGTGTTTTAGATAGAAATAGAGCAAGGGTTTGTTGCAAAGAGCGCTTCTTCTCTAGCGTGCATTTCACTCCCTTCCCCCTATGACTAGAGATGGCTGTCCTTTTGCCAGCTGTTGTGTTCAGTTGTCTGGGTTATTTTGGGTGGCAGTGGGCTGATTCCAGTGGGAAAACAGTTGTCTATCTCTGCTTTTTAAAATGTTCTATTCAAATGTGTTATGAGAAATTTGGGGGTGGAGATCAGTCTTCCTGAAACTGTCTGAGTTCCGGGGGATTGGCTAGGTTGTAAACTTCAGAAGCCTGCAGAACATAATAAAGAAACCAATCATTTATTAATTTGAAATCCCCACTGTAGAAGAGGTTTCAGAATAGCTCACTGAGCAAGGGAAGGCTGTGGACACTTTGCAGTAAAACGTTTGGCTCTTCAGATAACCTTTGGTCAAGGGTAAATGGGGGGATGTGAGTGGAATTGATAGATGGCACAATCATTTGGACTGGTAGCCAGCTCATTACCCAAAGAGATGGATTGATGAGATCCTGGAGGGATCCTAGCTTCACCAGCAGAGCTCTGCTAAAGCCTTGTCATGTGTTAAACATTTTCATCAATAATGTGGGTGGAAACTTGGAAAGCATGCTTGCCAGATTTAAGGGTATCATAAAGATGAATGAAATGGATCCAGAATCATGACTCAAAGAGAGCTTGGCCAGCGGGTCCTCTGGATACAAATGATGAAATTTAACAGGGATACATTCAAAGGTCTATACTTAGAAATCGCGCTGTCTTATTGATTGGCTGAATGGTTCATACTTGTATACTGTTAGTTTCATTACCACCTGTGTAGCTTTGGGCAAGTTACTTAACCTTGTTTGAGCCTCAGTTTCCTCATTGGTAAATATATGCTTATGGTTAAAAAAAAAAAATCCAATAGTGCAAAGGGACATACAGTGAAAAAGTAAGTTCCTTGAGCTCCCAGTTCCCCAGTTCTTTTCTCCAGACATTTAAAATGCATTCTTCCATGGGTGCGTGGGTGGCTCAGTCTGTTAAGCATCTGACTTGGGCTCAGGTCACCATATTATGGTCCTGGGTTAGAGTCCCAATTCCGGTTATATGCTCAACGGGGAGTCTGCTGTCCGTCTCCTCTCTCTTCCCTCCTCTGCTTGTGCACTCTCTCTCTTAAAAAAAAAATTCTTCCAGATATAGTGTGTATGTGGAAACCTTCTTTTTACAAAACATAATATGTACCCTATTTTCCTTCATGATTTTTTCATTTGATTTGTCTTGAGGTAATTCCATGTCTCTCTCTCTCTCTCTATCTATCTATACATTTCACCCCTGTGATTTGCTTTATTTATCTAACGTACAGATTAAAAGCACAGATTCTGAAACCACACTACCTGGATTCAGATTCCAGATTTACCACTTATTGGCTCTGTGACCTTGGGTAAATTACTTAAACTCTCTGTTGCCTGTAGGAGACACCTTGCCTAGGACTTGTTATACTTTTAGGAGCCTATGAAATGTTTTAATTCTTTAAAAATCAGAAGCAGGGGTGCCTGGGTGGCTCAGCTGGTTAAGCATCTGTTTCTTGATTTCAGCTCAGGTCATGATCTCAGGGTCCTGGGATCGAGCCCCTCATGAGGCTCCACACTCAGTGGGAAATCTGCTGGAGATTCTCTGTCTCCCTCTCCTTCTGCCCCTCCCTGGCTTATGTGTTCATTTGCACCTGCTCTCTCTCTCTCTCAAATAAATAAATCTTTTAAAAAACAGAAGTAAAAAAATGACTATAAAACTAATGAGTATATAATAATGAATCCAGCCTGATTTATATTTGTTATATATAAAAACATTTTTAAAATATAATTTTCAGTATTTATTTATGCTGGAAGTGTTCCACAACAACCAAACTATCTAGGGCCCATGGAAGTCATAATGTGACCCTATGTGCCTGGGGTTTATCATCTGTGGAGACAGGAATAGTACCTACGTCATAGGGTTGTTATGGAAAATACCTGAAATTAATATTTAGAAAGCTGATACTGTTTGGCACATGCCGGTTTCTTTTTTCTTTTTTTTTTGAGAGAGAGAGAAAAAGCCTGATGGGAGGGTAGGCAGAGGAAGCACACATGCGCGTGCATGCGCACGTGGAGGGGGGGCGGGAGAGAAGCAGACTCCCTGCTGAGGGTGGAGCCCACCTCGGGGCTCAATCTCAAGACCCGGAGATCATGATCTGAACTGAAATCAACTTGAGCCGAAATCAAGTCAGATGCTTAACCACTGAGCCACCAGGTGCCCCCCGGCACATGCCAATTTCTCATTGGTTATTAAATACATAAAAATAGTTTCAAAAATAGGTAAATTATGGACATAGTAAAAAACTCAAGGAATATTTTGATAAATGTATTCTAAAGGAAGTAAATCTCTTTGTAATCACTGAACCCTAGTCTATCAGTTTCCTGCCTCAGAAATAGCCACTTCTACCATTTTTTATGTGTCCTCTAGAGATCGTGTATATAATCATATAGATCTTTTTTTTTAATTATTTGAAGATTTATTTATTCTAGAGAGAGAGAGAATGAGTGCGGGGGAAGAGGTAGAAGGAGAGGAAGATAAAGAATCTCAAGCAGACTGCCCGCTGAGCAGGGAATCCAATGCGGGGCTCGATCCCAGGACCCCTAGATCATGACCTACGCTGACCCCGGATCATGACTGAGCTGAGATTAAGAGTTGGATGCTTAACCGAATGAGCCACCCAGGCCCCGTATTTATTTATTTATCATTATTTTATTCTTTAGGTCAGCTCTGTGCCCAATGTGGGGCATGAACTCATGACACTGAGATCAAGAATTCCATGCTCTACTGACTGAGCCAGCCAGGTACCCTCATCTTTTATTTATACTGTCCCCTATTTGATGGGCATTTGGTTGTTTCCAACTCTTGCTGTTGCGAACAGTGCTACAGTAAATAACCCCATACATATGTCATTTCATGAGTGTCAGAATATAACAGTAGTATAAATTCCCTGAAATATAATTGCCAGGTCCATTATTTTAAATCTTCATAGGTATTGCTAAATTGTTCTCTACGCTGGTTGCACCAATTTACACTCCCATCAGAAATAAAAGAGTGGAGCACCTGGGTGGCTCAGTTGGTTAAGCGTCCGATTTCAGCTCAGGTCATGACCTTGAGGTCCTGGGATGGAGCCCTGTGCTCAGCGGGGAGTCTGGTTGTCCCTCTTCCTCTCTCTCTCTGCCCCTTCCCCCTGCTTGTGCTCTCTCTTTCTCTCTCTCTCTCTCTCAAATAAATAAAATCTTAAAAAGAAAAGATATTTAAGAGTTCCTATTTTTCTTACTCCCTCATAAAAAATAGTGTTATTAAGCCTTCAGATCTTTCACAACTTAATAGGTGAAAATGTTATCTCATTGTAAGTGTGTGTCTTTTTAATGAGTGAGCCCTAGTGATCTTGACATTCTAAAAGCAATTTTCTTTTTTGTGAACTGTCAGTCCATATCCTTTGTCTCTTTATTGATCTTTTCCTTTTTGAGTTGTAGGTCTTCTTTATATATTAAGGAAACTAGTGATGTGTGTGATATGAATTGCTAATATTTGTCAAGCCCGTCTTAAGTTTGGTTATAGTGTTTTTTTCTAGGCAGACCTTTTAAATTTTTATGCATGCAAATTGTTCAGTATTTTCTTTATGGCTTCTAGATTTTATGCACTGTTGAAACTTCTTCCCCACTTTGGGATTATTTTTAAGAAACTGTCTATTTTTTACGATTTTAAAAAAATGTTTAAATCTTTGATCCATCTGGAACCATTGTGAGGTAAGGAGTGTTTTTTCCTGCAGAAAATTTTAGTTTTTATTAATGTCAAGTATATGAAAATTTTCCTTAGGGCTTTTGAATTTGTGCTTTGTTTAAATGGACTCTTCTTATTCCAAAGTGATAAACATAGCCTGTTAATTTTTCCTAATATATTTTAGTTTCTTCAGAACTAATCCCATCTGTAATTTATTTTGGTACAAGGAATGTAGTAGGGATCTAGTGTATGCCCAGCCAGCTGTTACTATGCCATTTGTTGAATATAAGTGTTTCCTCCACTGATTGGAAATGTGGCTTTTATTCCTAAGGTCCCATATATGTTTGTCTCTATTTCTGGACTATATTCTGTTCTGTTGCTATGTCTGTCTTTCTGTTTATGTATCAGTATCCAATGGTTTTAAATACCATGTTAAGCAAGTCTCTATCTATCCCGAGTTTATTAAGAGCATTTGAAATACACGGTCAGTGTTGAATTTTATCAGATACAGTTTGGCATCTATGAAGATGATCATATTATTTTTCTTCCCTGATCTATTTTTTTTAAAGATTTTATTTATTTATTTGACAGACAGAGATCACAAGTAGGCAGAGAGAGAGAGGAAGAGAAGCAGGCCTCCTGCTGAGCAGAGAGCCCGATGCGGGGCTTGATCCCAGGACCCTGGGATCATGACCTGAGCTGAAAGCAGTGGCTTTAACCCACTGAGCCACCCAGGCGCCCCTTCCCTGATCTATTAATATAGTGAATTATATTAATGGATTTCCTGACATTAATATTTTTTTCTTTCATAATATACCACGTGGTGATTGGGGGTGTAATTCTTTCAGTAGGCTATGTAATTCTATTTGTTTACATCTGGCATAATCTATTAGCCTTGTTACTCATAAATGAGATTTAGTTCAAGCTTTCCTTGGAATTGGAAGAAGGTAATTTGGATTCTTCCCTGCTGTGAAACAGGTACAGTCCTATCAGAGTTATTCAGTACTTGAAGATTTGGTAAAATTTACCTGATATTTCTGGGCCTCCTCGATTGTTAGGGTATCCATTGACAACATTTCCAGTTTCTTTCATAGTAATTAGTTTATTTTTCATCTCTTATTGGGCTAATTTTGGTAATTCAAATTTTCCTAGGAAATAATTCATTTCATATAAGTTTTCAAATTCATTTGTATAGAATTGAGTAAATTATTGTACAGTAATTCTTTTGATTTCATCTCTGTGCTTGCTTCTCTCTTTTTAATTTTGTTATTTTTATCTATGTCTATAAAATGGTGTTTTAAAAATAGTTTTCATGGGGTGCTTGGGTGGCTCAGTTGGGTGGGCTTCTGTCTTCGGCTCAGGTCATGATCCCAGGATCCTGGGATTGAGTCCGCATCAAGCTCCCTGCCTGGCGGGGAGCCTGCTTCTCCCTTTCCCTCTGCTGCTCCCCCTGCTTATGCTCTCTCTTTTTTTACTTAATAAATAAAATCTTTTTTTAAAAAAGATGATTTAAAAAAATTCTTTTTTAAAGATTTAAAGATTTAAAAAATCTTTTTTTAAAAAATCTTTTTTAAAAAAAGATTTTATTTATTTATTTGACAGAGAGAGATTACAAGTAGGAAGAGAGGCTGGCAGACAGAGAGAGGGGGAAGCAGGCTCCCTGCTGAGCAGAGAGCCCAATGTGGAACTCGATTCCAGGACCCTGAGATCATGACCTGAGCCGAAGGCAGAGGCTTTAACCCATTGAGCCACCCAGGCGCCCACTAAGTAAATAAAATCTTTAAAACAAAGAACAGTTTTCATGAGATGTGGTTTCACAGTACAATTCATCCATTGTATTGTGTATCCAAATGTATCCAAAGTGTACACTTTAATAATTTCAGTGTGTTCACAGAGATCTACAGCCAGCGCCACAATCAATTTTCGGAGACATTTAAGACACAAAGGACAATTTTCAGGACACACCCCCAGAAGAAACACTGTGGTCATTAGTGGTCATTCCTAATTTCTCTCTAAGGCCATCAGGTTTAGGCGAGTACTAATATCTGTATAGATTTGCCAATTCTGGACATATATAAATGGAATCATAGTGTGTAGTCTTTGTGATTGGCTTCTTTCACTTAGCACGTTTCCAAGGGTCATTCCTGTTGCTTTAAAGTAGGTTTTAAAATGTAGACCTAGGGGCACCTGGGTGGCTCAGTCTGTTAAATGTCTGTCTTTGGCTTAGGTCATGATACCAGGGGCCTGGGATCAGACCCCCACATCTGGCTCCCTCTCTCTCTCTGCCTGTTGCTCCCCCTGCGTGTGCTCACTTTCTCTCAAATAAATAAATAAAAATCTTTAAAATAAATAAATAAATAAAATAAAATGTAACTCTATAGTGGTTTTTACAATTTCCGCTATCAGTTTACCATCTGTATTAGTCAGATAGGGCTGCCATAACAAAATATCACAGACTGAGTGGTATTTTAAACAACAGACATTTTTTTTCTTACAATGGTGGCAGCTGGAAGTCGAAGATTAAGGTGTCAGCAGGGTGGGTTTCTTCTGAGACATTTCTCCTTGGCTTGCAGATGGCCACTTTCTTACTGTGTCCATACATGGTCTTTGCTTTGTATGTCTGTGTCACGATCTCCCGTTATAAAGACACCAATCATTGGATTATGAACCACCCTTATGACCTCGTTTTAGCCTAATTAGCTCTTTAAAGGCCCAGTCTCCAAATACAGTCACATTCTGAGTTATTGGGGATTAGGTCCTCCAAATAAGATTTGTTTTTTTCAAAATAGGAATTTTGACACAACACATTTCAGTCCATCACACCATCTTATTATTTTTTTCAAGATTTTATTTTTAAGCAATCTCTTCACCCAACATGGGGCTTCAACTCAGAACCCCAAGACTAAGAGTCATGTGCTCCACCCGTTGAGCCCTCCCAGGTGCCCTAGTCAATTACGGCCCCTTAAAGAGAAAAAAAAAATCAAGCTTCTATAGCCTGGTCTGTTTATAGACACACACACACATCATTTTTTTTAACGCAGGTCTTGAACTCATAGCCCTGAGATCAAGACCTGAGCTGAGATCAGGAGTCAGATGCTTAACTGACTGAGCCACCCAGGTGCCCTCTGTTTCTACATATATATATATATTTTTAAAGATTTTATTTATTTGACAGACAGAGATCACAAGTAGGCAGAGATGCAGGCAGAGGGAGAGAGAGAGGAGGAAGCAGGCTCCCTGCTAAGCAGATAGCCTGATGTGGGGCTTGATCCCAGGTCCTGGGATCATGACCTGAGCTGAAGGCAGAGGCTTTTACCCACTGAGCCACCCAGGCGCCCCTGTTTCTACATATATTTTTGATTAATTTGACTAAATCAAAATGCTCAGGCTAGTTTGTGTCTATGTATGTGTGTGTACAAGATCTCAGTCTCTTAAAAAATAATTTTTGAAGTATTTTTTCTGGTTACAAAATTCATATATGTACATTGTACAAGATTCAAGTGCTACAGAAATACATAAACTGAAAAGGGAATCTTCCATAGCCTCCACTGTCAACAGTGTACAGCTTATTTCTCTTAATTTTTCTTCCTTACACACAGATACCAACAATGAATATATATTCAAGATAGTATTTTACAGTGTATTTTTTTCACTTAATATAGCATGTATAGGATGCCTGGGTGGCTCAGTCAATTAGGCGTCTGCCTTTGGCTCAGGTCATAATCTCAGGGTCCTGGGATTGAGCCCCACATCAGAATCCCTGCTCAGTGGGGAGTCTGCTCTCCCTCTCTCTCTCTGCTGCTCCCCCTGCTTTTTCTCTCTCTCTGTCAAATAAATAAATTAAAACTTAAAAATATATATATATAGCATGTATATCTTTCTCCATGATGGTACTGATGAGTCTGTTCATTAAAAAAAAAAAAAAAATATATATATATATATATATATATATATACACATTGCATCTTGTTGTGTGCATATACTATGATTTATTTAAATATCTCCTTATTGATGAACGTCTGGATCGCTCTCCACCTTTTACCTATTGCAAAAAACGATGAACAGTGTTATGCATTCGTCTTTGTGCTCTTCTGGGATTCTGTAAAATAATTTCCTAGAAGTCGAAAGACTATATTCAAAGGTTATGGACATTTAAAATTTTTAACAAATGCCGCTCAATTTCGCAGCAGTTTTTAACTTGAAGGCAGATTTGGCAGAAGGTGAAGCATGTTGGCAGAGACTCCTTTTCCTCCAGGTGATTTAGAGGTCCGCATTGACCTTATTCTGTCCTGTCTTTTGGGAGGCCCGTTTGGGGAAATGTCCATACCCATTTTTTGGAAATGCAGATATAAAATTATCTTTTAAGATTTGCCCATTATGGGGATGCCTGGGTGGCTCAGTTGGTTAAGCAGCTGCCTTCAGCTCAGGTGATAATCCCAGCGTTCTGGGATCGAGTCCCACATCGGGCTCCCTGCTCAGCGGAAAGCCTGCTTCTCCCTCTGCCTCTGCCTGCCTCTCTGTCTGCCTGTGCTCGCTCTCTCTCTCTCTCTCTGACAAATAAATAAATAAAATCTTTTGAAAAAAAAAAGATTTGCCCATTATGCTTAGCAAAATTTAATGAGAACTGCATTACTCGTGTTGGAAAAACCTATGTATATGACGTTGCATTGTTTGATGCAAATATTTTTTCCCCTTATTTTTCTCTTCCAATAGCTACCATATGACTTATTTCCATCTCAGCAATAGGATTATCAATTACTATTATGGCAATTCTCCTTTTCCATTAAACATAATGAACTAACTCATGGATACATTTTATAAAATACATTCATAACTGTCATTATTCTATATCTCTGTTATGTGTGATATGATTCTATTCAAGATATGCTCACACGGCGTGAAGTTTACATCTCACAACTATGATTTCTGGTTAAAATTAGCCCTCACACACAGAATGCATGTCACTGTATTCGTGATACAATATGTTCATGATCTATGCTAAGACTTTTATACTTGCAAATATACAATATTTATATGGAATATAAACATACTTGAAACCCAATGTGCAATGAATGATAGCTGCCACTATCTCATTATGTTTTGTTTTTTTCTTTTCCTGTTACTGTGCCAGCAATCTTAACAGTTTCCTTGTCACTGTAAACTGCCGAGATTAGCCTTCTACTTCAAATCAGCAAGGCCAGCATTATCCGATTACCGCCCGAGAATGGCCTAATCTTCAAGACCAGCTGCCATAGGATAGCATAGGCACCCCTTTCATCAAAATTGTAACATTTTCTTCTTTCATATTTGCCCCTTAAAATAGTGGAAATGCTGAGCAAGAATACAAGAAAATATCTACATTTTGCACTGATTTGTTTATTGCTTCTCCCAGCATTTTGACAATACAGAGGGCGTTTGCTCGGAAATAGCATTTCTCTGGAAGGTTTTTTTTTTTTTTTCCTTTTGTCTTAACTGTTGTTACTTTGCGTTTTCCGAAAGAAGACTAAAGTTGTGTTCAGACTCCCTTGATTTCTTTTTTATTGTCCCTACTTCTTTTTATTTTTTAAGATTTTATTTATTCATTTGACAGACAGAGATCACAAGCAGGCAGAGAGGCAGGCAGAGTGGGGTGGGGAAGCAGGCTCCCTGCTGAGCAGAGAGCCCGATGTGGGACTTGATCCCCGGACTCTGAGATCATGAGCTGAGCCAAAGGCAGAGGCTTAACCCACTGAACCACCCAGGCACCCCATATTGTCCCTACTTCTTAAAAAAAAAAAAAAAAACTATTGTTACTGCTTACCATAGTAATGCCTGCTCATTGTAAAACAAAACAAAAAATTACAGTATATAACAGATAGTGAAAGTAGGCTGCAATGCAATCCTCTAGAGACAATCTTAACAGTTAAGGGTGCATTTTTTGTGTGCTTATCCCAACATCCACGTTACTTTAAGTATTCATATAAAATATGTGCATATACATGACTTTTTATGCTTTGCCCTCCTTTTTTCAACTTATTTTTTAAAATAGGAAGTATTTCAAACATGGAGACAAGAATAGGAAGTAAAATAATGAATACCTTGGTAACCCACCACCTATCTTCATTACATTTTTTTTTTTAAGATTTAATTATCCATTTTAGGGGCACCTGGGTGGCTCAGTCGGTTAAGCCGCTGCCTTCGGCTCAGGTCATGATCTCAGGGTCCTGGGATCGAGTCCCTCATCGGGCTCTCTGCTCCGCAGGAAGCCTGCCTCCACCTCTCTCTCTGCCTGCCTCTCTGCCTACTTGTGATCTCTCTCTGTCAAATAAATAAATAAAATCTTTAAAAAAAAGAGATTTATTTACCCATTTTAGTGAGCGAGAGAGAACAAGCTGGGGAAAGGGCAGAAGGAGACGGAGGGAGAGAAGCAGACTCCCTCCTGAGTGGGAAGCCCGACAACGGGCTGGATCCCATGACCCCGAGATCACAACCTGAGCCAGAAATCAAGAGCCAGACACTCAACCAACGTAGCTACCCACATGCCCCTCTTCATTAAGTCTTAATATTATGTTTCAAAGTTTATTTATTATTTTATTATTACTATTTTTAATATTTTATTTATTATTTGACACAGAGAGAGACAGCGAGGGAGGGAATACCAGTGGGGGGAGTGGGAGAGGGAGAAGCAGACTCCTGGCTGAGCAGGGAGCCTGATGTGGGACTCAATCCCAGGACCCTGGGACCATGACCTGAGCTGAAGGCAGACACTTAACAACTGCACCACCCAGGTCCCTACCCCCCCCCCCCGCTTTTTAAAAAGATTTTATTCATCTATTTGACAGAGGGAGAGAGACAGCGAGAGAGGGAACACAAGCAGGTGGAGTGGGAGAGGGAGAAGCAGGCTTCCCTGCTGAGCAGGGAACCTGATGTGGGACTCGATCTCAGGACGCCAGAATCATGACCTGAGCCGAAGGCAGATGCCTAACCAACTGAGCCACCCAGGCACCCCTATGTTTTAATATTTTAAAAAAGATTTAGAAAGTAAAATGAACATGTTCAGTGTTCCGATACTCTTTATATTATTCATTCAGCTCATTCTCCTTTCTCTCCATAGATAACTGCTATCACAAATTTTATGTTTATCATGTAGATACCCATAAACATTAAGTAGTTTGGTCTTCTGGGCTTTTTTGAACTTCATGTGAATTGTGTCTATATGTGTGTGTGTGTGTGTGTGTGTGTGTGTGTGTGTATTTCTGCAGCTCACATCTTTGCACTTAATTTTCACTCCACTTCTCAACCATTTTTCCTTGCTTCTTCCGCTCCCCACCCCACTCCTGCTCTCCAACCTTTGGGTGGATGAATAAATCTTTCTATGTTCCCTTTATTTCTTCTGCTGATTGAAAAGCTATATATTGTATTTTTATCTATTTATCCCTTAACATTTAATGATACTTAAATATACTTTTTCTTTTTTTTTTAAGATTTTATTTATTTATTTGACAGAGAGAGATCACAAGCAGGCAGAGAGGCAGGCAGAGAGAGAGGAGGAAGCAGGCTCCCCGCTGAGCAGAGAGCCCGATGCGGGGCTTGATCCCAGGACCCTGAGATCATGACCTGAGCCGAAGGCAGCAGCTTAACCCACTGAGCCACCCAGGCGCCCCTAAATATACTTTTTCTAATAGCGTCAACAAATTATTCACTGGTCCTATCATTTTGATCACCGCCGCAAGGATCTGCACACACTTTATTCATCTCTTTTTTCCCCTGTGTTGTTATTTGAACTGTTCTCCATGTGTGCACAGCCTCCCCAACTGTCAACGTCCCACAGCAGAGTGGCACGTTTGTGAGAACTGATGAGCCTGCATTGACCTATCATAATCATCCAGTTTCTAGTGTACATTAGGGTTCACACTAGGTGTTCTGTACCCTGTGGGTTTTGACAAATGTATAATGACATATACCCAAGCTTATAGTATCACAACAGTTTCACTACCCTAACAATTCTCTGTGCTCTGCCTATTCCTCCCACCCTCCTCCCTAACGTCTGGCAACCCATGATCTTTTTACTGGCCCCACAGTTTTGCCTTTCAGAATGTCACATAGGAACATACACCATGGAGCCTTTTCAGATTAACTTCTTTCACTTAGTAATTTAAGTTTCCTTGGTGTCTTTTTACGGCTTGATAGCTCGTTTTTTAGAAGTGGTGAATACGGGCGCCTGGATGGCTCAGTCGCTTAAGCGGCTGCGTTAGGCTCAGGTCATGGTCTCAGGGTCCTGGAATTGAGCCCCACAAAAGGATCCCTGCTCAGCAGGGCGTCTTCTTTCTCTCTTTCTGCCCCTGTCCCTGCTTCTGTGCTCTCTTCCTCTCTCTCAAATAAATAAATAAAATCTTTTTTTAAAAAATGGGGTGAATAGTATTTCATTGTCTGGATATATCACTGTTTAGTTATCCATTCCTGCAGTGAAGGATATCATGGCTGCTTACACGATTTGGCAATTACTGTATTTTAAAGACTTTATTCAAGGGGCGCCTGGGTGGCTCAGTGTGTTGAGCCTCTGCCTTCAGCCCCGCATCGGGCTCTCTGCTCAGCGGGGAGCCTGCTTCCCCCCTCTCTCTCTGCCTGCCTCTCTGGCTACTTGTGATCTGTCTGCCAAATAGATAAATAAAATCTTTAAAAAAATAAAGACTTTATTTGAGAGAGAGAGCACCCACCCACGAGCATAGCGGAGGGGCAGAGAGAGAGGGAGAGGCAGACTTCCTGCTGAGTAGGAAGCCCAATGCTCCGCTCAATCCCAGGACCCTGAGATTATGACCTGAGGCGAAGTCAGATGCTTAACCAACTGAGCTACCCAGGTGGCCCATGCTTAGCAATTAAGAACAAAAGTGCTATAAACATCTGTGTGCAGGTGGTTTTTTTAAGATTTAATTTATTTGACAGAGAGAAATGCAGTG
This sequence comes from Enhydra lutris kenyoni, assembly GCF_002288905.1. Lineage (NCBI taxonomy): Eukaryota > Metazoa > Chordata > Mammalia > Carnivora > Mustelidae > Enhydra > Enhydra lutris. Next base: position 1,813,282 of record NW_019154137.1, on the reverse strand, counting down.
AGAGAGGGAACATAAGCAGGAGGAGTGGGAAGAGGGGGAAGCAGGTTTCCCATAGAGCAGGGAGCCCAATGTGGGGCTTGATCCCAGGACCCTGGGATCATGACCTGAGCCAAAGGCAGATGCCCACCCAACGACTGAGCCACGCAGGCGCCCCTGTGTGCAGGTTTTTGTGTGGGCATAAGTTTTCAACTCATTTGGGTGAATACCAAAGAGCACAACTGTTCGTTTGCATGGCGTGAGTATGTTTAGTTTTTAATATTTTATTTACTTATTAGAGAGAGAGAGGGACAGAGAGCACAAGCAGGGGGAACAGCAGAGGGAGAGGGAGAAGCAGGGTCCCTGCTGAGCAAAGAGCCAGACATGGGGCCTGATCCCAGGACTCTAGGATCATGGACAGAGCCGAAGGAAGCCAGTTAACCTACCAAGCCACCCAGGGACCCTGAGTATGTTTAGTTTTATAAGAAACTGCCAAACTGTTATCCAAGTGTCTATGGCAGCAGTGAATGAGAATTCCTGTTGCTCCACATCCTCCCCAGCATTTGGTGTTGTCATTATTTTGGATTTTGGTCATTCTAATAGGTGTGTAGGGGACTCTCATTGTCTTAATTTGTAATTCCCTGATGGTAAATGATGTTGAGCATCTTTTTGTATGATTATTTGCATATATATGGTATATCTTTCTCTATTCCTTTACTTCTAACCTATATGTATCTTTATATTTAAAGTGGATTTCTTTTTTTTTTTAAAGATTTTATTTATTTATTTGACAGAGAGAGATCACAAGTAGGCAGAGAGGCAGGCAGAGAGAGAGGTGGAGGCAGGCTTCCTGCAGAGCAGAGAGCCCGATGAGGGACTCGATCCCAGGACCCTGAGATCATGACCTGAGCCGAAGGCAGCGGCTTAACCGACTGAGCCACCCAGGCGCCCCTTAAAGTGGATTTCTTATAGACATAGTTGGGTCTTGTCTTTTGATCCCCTTTGATAGTCTTTGCCTTTTAATTGGTGTATTTAGACCACTGACTTTTAAAGTGCAGTTGGATTAACATTCACCGTATTTGTTAGTGTTTTCTATTTGTTCCCACTTTTGTCTTCTATACTTTTTAATGCCTTGTTGGTTTTATTGGAGAATATTACATGATTCTGTTTTCTTTCTTAGCATTTTAGCTTTATTTCTTTTTTTTTAGTAAAGATTTTATTTATTTACTTATTTGTCAGAGAGAGAGAGAGAGAGAGCACAAGCAGGGGGGAGTGGCAGACAGAGGGAGAAGCAGGCTTCCTGTTGAGCAAGGAACCTGGTGCAGGATCTGATCCCAGGACTCTGGGGATCACGACCTGAGCAAAAGGCAGATGCTTAACTGACTGAGCCACCCAGGCATCCCATCAGTTTTATTTCTCAAAAAAATTTTTTTGAAGATTTTATTTATTTAGGACACAGAGAGAGAGAGAACATGAGCAGGGGGCAGGGATGGAGGGAGAGGAAGAATGAGAAGCTGACTACCCACTGAGCAGGGAGCTGCACCGGCTTGATTGCAGGACCCTGGGATCATGACCTGACCAAAGGCAGACACTTAACCAAATGAGCCACCCAGGTGACCTTAATATTTTTTTCAAGATTTTTATTTTTTAAGTAATTTTCACACCTAAGGTGGGGCTCAGACTCAAAACCCCGAGATCATGAGTTGCACGCTCTACCAACTAAGACAGCCAAGCACCCCTCAGTTACACTTTTTGTATTTTTTTAGTGGTTACCCTAGAGTTTGCAGTGTACATTTATAACTAATCTAAGTCCACTTTCAAGTAATGCTGTACCACTTCATAGGTAGTGTGCATACCTTCCAATAACAAAATAATTTTAATCCCTTCCTTTTACCCTTGTATCATTGCTTCTCACTCATTTCATTTATATATAAGCATCCCTAAATATGTGGATTTTTAAAAAAGATTTATTTATTTTTAGGGAGAGAGAGTGAATAGGATGAGGGGCAAAGGGAGAGGGAGAGAATCTCAAGCAGACTTCCCACTGAGCGTGGAGCTTGGTGCGCAGCTCATTGCCATGACCCTGAGATCATGACCTGAGCCAAAATCGAGAGTTGGATGCTTAATTGAGTGAGCCACCCAGGCACCCCAAGTATGCAGATTTTTTTCAATAAATACAGTACAGTTCTGTATCTGCTCTTTTTGATTTTCTTGATAATATTTTCTTTCCTCTAGCTTACTTTATTGTATTAATGCCGTATATAATACATGTACAAAATATGTGTTAATTGTTTATGATATCAGTAAGGCTTCTGGTCAACAGTAGGCTATTAGTAGTTAAGTTTTTGGAGAGTCAATTTTGGAGAGTCAAATTTGTACGCATTTCCAGCTGGGCTGGAGGTTGGCATCCCTAACCCCTGCCTTATTCAAGGGTCAACTGCATGTATAACTGAATAGATTGTTGCTATTATCACTTTGAACAAAGTATTATCTGTTAAATCAATTAAGAATAAGAAAGATAAACGTTTTTATTTTACCTTTACTTACTTCTTCAATGCTATTCTTTCCTTTTTTTCTTTTAGGTAGGCTCCATGCCCAGCGTGGAGCCCAGTGTGGGACTTGAACTTACAACCCTGAGTTCAAGATCCGAGTTGAGATCAAGAGTCAGATGCTTAACCAACTGAGCTACCCAGGTGCCCCGATGCTATTCTTTTCTTTGTGTAGACCTGACCTCTGTCATTTTCCGTCTCTCTGAAGAACTTTTAACATTTCTTGCAAGGCAGGTCTGCTGGCAAAAAATTCCCTCAATTTTTGTTTGAGAAAAATCTTCATTTCTCCTTTATTTAAAAAATATAGTTTTTATAAATTTTTTAAAAAGATTTTGTTTATTTATTTGACAGACAGAGATCACAAGTAGGCAGAGAGACAGGCAGAGACAGAGAGAAGGAAGCAGGCTCCCTGCTAAGCAGAGAGCCCGATGCAGGGCTCGGTCCCAGGACCGTGAGATCATGACCTGAGCCGAAGGCAGAGGCTTTAACCCACAGAGCCACCCAGGCACCCCAAGTTTTTATAAGTTTTTATTCAAATTCCAGTTAGTTAACATTTGGTATTAGTTTCATGTGTGCAGTAGTGATTCAACACTTCCGTACATCACCCTGTGCTCATCACGACAGTGCATGAAGGATAATTTCAGAGTACAAAATTTTTTGTTGGTGGGTTTTTTTGTCCCAACACTGTAAATATTTTACTCCATTTGCTTTCATGATTTCTGAAAAAGTTGGATGTAATTCTTACCTTTGCCCCTCTATAGATAAGGTCTTTTTTCCTCTGGCTTATTTCAAGATTTTTTTCTTTTATTGTTGATTTTCTGCAGTGTGAATATGGTATACCTAGGTATAGTTTTTTTTTGGCATTTATTCTTCTTGGTATTCTCTGAGCTTCCTTCGATCTGTGGTTTGGTGTTTCACATTAATTTGGGAAAATACTCAAATACTTCAAATAGTTATCCTGTTCCTTTCTCTCATTCTTCTGGCTGTCCTATCTCATGTTACTCCTTTTGTAGTTGTCCCACAGTTCTTGGATCTTAGGTTTTTTTAGCGATTTTTTTTTTCGCCCTTTGCTTTTTCAGTTATAGAAATTTCCACTGGGGCGCTTGGGCGGCTCAGTCGGAGGGTCCGACTCTGACTCTTGGTTTCAGCTCAGGTCATGGTCTCAGAGTCGTGAGATTGAGCCCTGCATCAGTTCCCTGCTGAGCTGGAGCCTGCTTAAGGTTATGGTTTCACTTATTTGTGGAGCATAACAAATAGCATGGAGGACAAGGGGAGTTAGAGAGGAGAAGGGAGTTGAGGGAAATTGGAAGGGGAGGTGAACCATGAGAGACTATGGACTCTGAAAAACAATCTGAGGGGTTCTGAAGGGGCGGGGGGTGGGAGGTTGGGGGAACCAGGTGGTGGGTATTGGAGAGGGCACGGATTGCATGGAGCACTGGGTGTGGTGCAAAAACAATGAATACTGTTACGCTGAAAAGAAATTAAAAAAATTAAAAAAAAAAAGGTTCTCTCTCTCCCTCTCTCTCTGCCCATCCCCCCCAAAGAAAAACAAAAAAACCAAAAACATTTCTATTGAGATCAAGATCAGAGACTCTTTCTTCAGCTATGTCCAATCTACTAATAAACCATGAAGGACATCCTATACTTCCGCTATGATGTTTTTTATTTTTAGCATTTTCTTCCAATTCTTAGAATTTTCATCTTTCTGCTTACATTCTCTGATTGTTTTTGCATATTGTCTACTTTGCCACTAGGCCCCTTACCATAATCATAGTTGCCTTAATCATAGTTATTCTAGTTTTTAAATAACTTTATTTGTGGGGCGCCTGGGTGGCTCAGTGGGTTAAAGCCTCTGCCTTCGGCTCAGGTCATGATCCCAGGACAGGGTCCTGGGATCAAGCCCCGCATTGGGCTCTCTCCTTGGTGGGGAGCCTGCTTCCTCCTCTCTCTCTACCTGCCTCTCTGCCTACTTGTGATCTCTGTCTGTCAAATGAATAAAAATCTTTAAAAAATTTTTTATTTGTTTATTTGACAGAGAGAGAAAGAGAGAGGGAACAGAAACAGGAGGAGCGGGAGAGGGAGAAGCAGGCTTACTACAGGGCAGAGAGCCCAGTGCAGAGCTCAATCCCAGGACCCTGGGATCATGACGTGAGCTGAAGGTAGCTGCTTAACAACTGAGCCACCCAGGCGCCCCAATCATGCTTGTTTTAAATCCTGATCTGTTCAGTCCAACATGCCTGCCATAGCTGAATTTGGTTCTGTTGCTTATTCTATCTTCATATTTTGGGGGTTTTGTTTTGTTTTTCCTTTTAGTATGCCTTGTAATTTTCTGTTGCAAGGTGGACATGATGTATTGGTTAAAAGGATCTCTGGTAAATAGGACGTTAGTGGTGTGGTGATAAGGTGTGAGGAGAGGGGAAGTGTTCTATGGAGCTATGATTGGTAAGCCTGTGCCCTTAGGCTGTGGCCTTCTGTTTCATTTCCCTTTAAATGGTATAGGATGTCTGGAGTGGGCTGGAGTTGGGTTTTTCCCTTTCCCAGAGTTGGTTAGACTCTGCTAAGACTCCAGTAGTTTAGGCTTTGGTAAAATAGTTTCTTTTGAGAGCAGGCCTTTTTAAGAACAGAATCCTCTGATATGTTTCAACATGGTTACTTTTTTCACTCTCCTGAGGGATGTGTGAGGGACTTTCCTCCATAGTCACTGTAAGAACCTTCTAGAGCTTCTAGGGATAAAACTCACAAAAGCATCAGGGCTCCCCTATGACTGGAACCCTGGAGTTGTTTTTTTTTTTTTAAGATTTTATTTATTTATTTGACAGACAGAAATCACAAGTAGGCAGAGAGGCGGGCAGAGAGAGAGAGAGAAGCAGGTTCTCCGCTGAGCAGGGAGCCCGATGTGGGGCTCGATCCCAGGACTCTGGGATCATGACCTGAGTCGAAGGCAGAGGCTTAACCCACTGAGCCACCCAGGCTGGAACCCTGGAGTTTTAAGCACTGAGAGTTGTCTACGCTTGAGCCTCCAGCAATTTGTGAGTTATAGTACAGGTTTTCCTTCACTGGTACTGGTTTCCGTGGAGGTTTCTGCTTATGGGTTCCTGCTCCAGGAGGATTCAAGCCTCTGTATTTGCCTGGCAGTCTTTCTGATGTTGGGGCGGCAGTTTGCCCTGTGACCTCACTTCTTTGATGGATCTGGGAAGAGTTGTTGGTTTTTCAGTTTGGTCGGCTTTTCGATTGTTAGGATAGAGTTATAACTTCTAAGTTCCTCATGTGGCTATTTGGAAACTCAAAGTGTCTCTACCCATTTTAAAATTGGGTAATTTTTTTTTCTTGAGTTGTAAGAGTGGTACATATAGTCTAAACCTAAGTCTTAGTTCTTATCTTTGACCTTGTGTTTCTTTTAGTCCTTTATATGGTTTGTTTATTTCTGAGTCATACTTATCAGTCTTTTATGTTACAGCTTTGTGCTTTGCATCCTGTTTAGAAAGACCTTTGCCCCTCAAAAATATAATCCGATACTCAGGATTTCATGTGTTGTTACATTTTATTTTTAAGATTTTATTTTCAAGAAATCTCTACATCGAACGTGGGGCTCGAACTCATAACTCCGAGATCAAGAGTCACATGCTCTACCTACTGAGCCAGCCAGGTGCTCCATTTGTTTTTACATTTTAATCTTGACCAATCTTACTGAGCTAAAGATAAAAATTATTCCAATACCAAGACCTATCTCTAGGAAAGGTGTGTAGAATTGTTACAATTAGGCAGTAATTTTTCTGTTTTGTATGTCTGGAAGCAGGATGGCCTTTGGCAAAATTGTGAAACGAGCGCGTGGCCTCATCTCCTCTCATGAAGCGCCCTTAGGTCCAGTTGCGTAACGCTCTTGTGCTGTCATTTCGCTTTCTTAAAAGCTCTGCACGATCCCATACTTGCCCATGCTCTTTAGGAAGTCCCGTCTGTGTCAAGTATTCATTTTCACCCATCTCCCTTCATGTTCAAAAGAAGCTAGTTTCTATTGATTATACCTAATGCACTATTTCTCCTAGAGGTACTTGCCTCTTACTTTCTAGAAATGCAATGACTTAAAGCAAAGTAAGGAATCTCTAAAGAGTCCTGGAGGTTTGTTTCCAGGGAGAATTTTTTTTAAAAGTGAGGGACCTTTCTGGTGACCCGGAAAATACTCCATATCAAGTTATCCATCCAGGATGGCCCAATCTGGAAGATTTTGCTCCTAATGAGGGGCTGATGTCGAAATCATACTCATCTACTGGCCAGTGGCTAATCTCTCATCCTCCCTTAATGGACTTTTAATGTCCATGGTTTATTCCTTGAATAAAGGCTACTGATGAACTAGAGGATTTTTTTATATTTTCAAGGGTATGTCTTGTTATTTTTTAAAGTTTTTTTTTTTTTTCAGGAATCTCTACACCCAAGGTGGGGTTCAAACTCACAACCCTGAGATCAAGAGCTGGATGCTCTTCCAGCTGAGCCAGCCAGGTGCCCCTGTCTTGTCATTCTTTCTTTCTTTTTTTAAAACAAAGTTTTAAAAAACGATTTCACTTATTTGAGAGACAGAGAGCACAAGCTGGGAGAGGGGCAGAGGGAGAGGGAAAAACAGACTCCTTGCTGAGCACAGAGCCAAAGGCAGATGCTTAACCCACTGAGTCACCCAGGCGCCCCTGTTATTCTTTAAATAGTAGTCATTTACTTCCACCCTGAAATCCAATGAGACTTTTTATGGCACTTATTTTGTATTGTAGTGATCTCTCTCTGTATTGCTTTCCCACTGGTAAATGGGAAAAGTGACTGGTTCAGCTCAACTTCCTTCTAGCACTAAGCACAGTCTGGCCTCTGCATACATTTGTTTTTGAAGTAGGCTCCACCCCCAACATGGGACTAGAACTCATAACCCTGAGATCGAGAGTCACACTCTCTACTGACTGAGTCAGACAGATGCCCCTCCATACATTTTTCAGAATATATTTTTGATTGATGAAATATAGAGATCAAATAATTATTAAGCAACCTCTGATCTCACTTTGTATCTCTGTCCATGCTGACATCACCTATTATTTTGACTTTGTTTAAACCCCAAAATGAAAGTCAAAGGATTAAGAGTTCCTTTTCTGCAAGCGTGGACACAAATGACATGAAAAACAGTTGCCTACCATGAGACTCAGATACAGGATTTATCTGCTACTTGTATCACTTGTTAGATCTTTTGGTTGACCTAAAAATTTTAAGCTCTGGAAACAACGTTGAAAACCTCAGACCATACCAAACCACTGACCTCTTAGAGGCAGAATAAAATTGTATGCAGCTAAGATTGAAGAAATCTCAGAAAACTGTTTGGAAACTGACATGCCAGGGCTCAATGTTCAGAGATGTGTCTTCCCTTACATTTAAGAAGAGTAAGGTTTAAAATAGTTAATAATATGCATTAGCATGGTCAGAAAAATCATAGGTCTTGCCTTGGATTTTGATTTACTTTTGAATTTTTTCATAATTCAACTGATTTTCTGACCATCCAAGACTTAGTATTAAATAGTAAAAGTACTCCATTTTTGTAACTCTTTATTTTTAAAATATGGAATGCTTCATGAATTTGCGTGTCATCTTTGGACAGGGGCTGTGCTGATCTTCTCTGTGTCATTCCAGTTTTAGTATATGTGCTGCCAAAGCGAGCACCATAACTCTTTATTTTATTTTTTGTTTTTAACAATTTTATTTATTTATTTGAGAGAGAGAGAGAGCGCGCGCACGCGCACAAGTAGGCAGAGCAGAAAGCAGAGGGAGAGGGAGAGGGAGAAGTAGGCTTCTTGCTGAGTAAGGAGCCTGATGTGGGGCTCGATCCCAGGACCCTGGGATCATGACCTGAGCTGAAGGCAAACTCTTAACCAACTGAGCCACCCAGGTGCCCCAACTCTTTATTTTAAATGTCATTTGATTATGATCCTGTCTTGTTGGATTGGGCATAGCATTGTTCTATTTTGCAGTGTAGTGATTAAGGAAAATATGCTAGCCTATCTTATTTCTTGAAATTTAAATCAAAATTTTTTCTATTCTTAGGCAGATGGTGTTATTAAACTGAATCTCATGCTAATTTATTGCAGATAATGTAAAATATCTTTGAGACTTTTAGATATATTACAGCTGAAGAACGATAATATATTTCAATACCTTTATTAAATTTTTTCAGGAGTTCAAGATATTTTTAGTGAATTATGGATATTTCTTTCCTAATTCTAATTATCTTCTTTCTTATAGTTTATCACACTGGTTTCCTAGGAACTATTAAAATAAAAGCTTATAATCCTTGGCTATAAAATTGTCTACCACTCTTTCTATCTCCACATTTTATATTTTTACAGTAGACCTGGACTGTTGGTGGTAGGATTCAAATGAGAAGTCAGTTGTATATAGGAACAAATGAGTAAAATGTCTTTCCTTAAATGAGTAAATAAAACTCTAGTTGATTGCCTAAATGTCATTACAAACATTTTCATATTAGTTTTTGTCAGCACTAGAGGTATAATTAACATCTCTGTTTCAGGGCTGTAACTATGAAAGCTGTGTGAGCCTTTAGAGAATTTTAAAAAAAGGTTTTCAATTAGAAAATGAGAGGCTAATGAAGGACAATTGGCAAAGTAAGGCATAGGCAATTTAGGAGATAGTCATCCTGTTCTTGGCAGTGCCCTAGTAAATAGCCTGAAATTTTAGTGCTCAAAGTGAAGGGGATACTTTAGACATTTATGTTGAATTGGCAAAGGACCTCTTTTTAAAAATCTAAACCATCGAAAGAGCAACCTGTAGTGATGTCAATCATTATTGGTCATTATGATGTTCTGAACTTATTCCAAATATAGCCATCTGTCCTCTCATGCTGGCTGTGGTTCCTCATTTAGATTCTGTTGGACAAGGGATTAGGAGTGAAGAGATGAGGCAGGTGTGGTTGCCTTGGCTGGGCTGATTACCTCATTTCTGGATTCCAGAAACAGCTTTCTAATAGATTTCCTTGCATTCAGTCTTCCTCCTCAGTCATTCTTTGCTACTGTTTCTTTGTACCAGATTCTAAAGCGTGGCTTTTGTTTTCATCTTCTTGCTTTCTTGCTTAGAAACTTCACAGACTCCTTACTTCCTACTAGTTTAAGTCCATGGTTCACAATCTGATGTTCAAGGCCCTTCATGATCTTGCCCAACCACCCATTTCACTCACTTGTTTTGGAGTGTCAGCCATTCAGCCAGGACAGCGAGGTCAGAACAGAGTTGGAACCAGTAACAAGGGCTATTTTTTTTGAAAGATTTTATGTATTTATTTGAGAGAGGGAGACAGCATGAGAGAGAGAGAGCACGTGAAAGCAGGAGCAGCGGGGAGGGGAAGAGGGAGAGGGAGAAGCAGGCTCCCCGCTGGGCAGAGAGCCCTATGCGGGGCTCGATCCCAGGACCCTGCCTGAGCCAAAGGCAGATGTTTAACTGACTGAGCCACCCAGGTGTCCCGGTAACAGAGTTTTAACTTGAAAATGCCCAAACCGTGACCTGGGATTCAACTATTTGTATCCAGTTCTCAGACATAGTACGGACAAAGACTGAAGTCTATGGGTGGAAGGCTGAGAATGGAATAATGGAAGGTGTGTGTTAGGCTGGGAATTTCAGGATTTAATCTTTGAATGAAATATGGTAGAAGTTACTGGCTACATATTTTCTGTAGTCCCTATTACTTCCTGGAAGGAGGAGGTATAGCTTGTTAAAAGAGCCACCTCAAGCAGTAGACCAAAGGCCACTGAGACCGATAAGGCCAAGAGGATCCGGACTGGTAAGAGGTGGCTGATACAACACACGAATTCCCTCTATTTCTTTTTACTCTGTACTTTCCTATAACTGTAATTCAGTCTTTCTTTTGCTCAGAGGAAAGGATATCCTCCTCTCCATCCACCCCCACTGCACGTGTCCCTATGCCCTGAGCTGGGTGATGCGGAGGGTATGGCCCTTAGACTACAGTCCTACCCTGGTGCAGATACTTCAGCTGACCTTAGAGCTGCCAGGGGTCCAGGGTTTTTTCTATGAAAAACTCTTGTTTCCAGTGCTTGAATCCTTCACTGGTAGAGGAATTTAAAGCGTAGCTCAAATGAAGAGTCCAGGAACAAAAAGCAAGTGCTGGGGTATGGCGAGCCAGAAGAGGTCAGAGCAAGCATCTAGAACACCGTATGGCCTAGAGTAGATGCCTAGGCATTGATCGTTGCATGAAATGCAAAGTGGAATGAGGATAGCAGGCATGGTCTGCAGCTGAACTTGGTGGGCAAGATTAGAGTGGAGATAGTTGGGAATATAATGAGTTCAGGTGTTAATATGTGGAGTTCGAGGGGCCCCTCAAGCAGCTGGATGTATCTTGCTTTGGTGGCTACATCCAGCTGCTTGGTGGGCATTTCCAAGATGAGTGTGCAGAGAGCTCTGGCTGGAGATACGAATCTGGAAGTCATCAGCGCATGGTCATACTTGAAATCCGAGGCCTAGATGATGACCTCCTGGGAGTGTGTGTGGAGTAAGAGAAGAAGGAGGCTGAGGAAAGTATTCCTGGGAACACCAACTCTTAAGGACCAGATAGAGGCTGAGAGGAAAGAGACCAGCCAAGGAATTAGGAGAAGCAGCAAATAATGGTGGTGTGGTAACTGAACCAAGAATTTCAGTAAGAATGGAGGGGTCAACAGGACCAAATGCTGCAGCAAAACCAAGATAGATAGAGCCAGAATCATGTCTAAGGGATCTGGTCAGATGGACGTCGTTGGTGACCTCAGCAAATGTGTTATAGGACAGTGATGAGATTGGTTCATGTGGTTCTAAGGTGAGAAAGTAGAGATAGTAATTTTGGAGTTCATTGAAGATATTTTGCTGAGAAAGAAAGGAAAGAGAGAAGGAAATAGCTGGAAGCCTGGGTGAAGTAAAGGAAGGATATGTTAAGGAAAGCCCAGAGATGGTACAAAGGTAAGGGGAAGGGATCAGGAAAGTGGGAGAAGTTGAAGAAGGTAAAAGGTCCGAGGTGGGAGGGATAGAGAGTGAGAGCACAAGTGGGAGTGGGCTTTAGGCCTGAATGAGTGGAGGGATATCCTTTCCTCTGACCGAAAGAAAGAGTGAATTACAGTTATAGGAAAGTGCAGAGTAAAAAGAAATGGAGGGAATTCGTGTGTTGTATCAGCCACCTCTTACCAGTGCAGATCCTCTTGGCCTTGTCTGTTTCAGTGGCCTTTGGTCTACTGCTTGTGTCCTAGCCCCTTCTCTGAGTAGGCTCTGATCAGCTCAGACCAGTGCCATCTACCAGCATCTCACCACGTGCCCTGGGGCTTTCCTGTGGGTGCCCAGACGCCATGCACAGTGTAGAGGAGCTAACCCGACCCAGAGGTGCAAAGCTTTGGCTGATGAAAGCTGAGAGCTAGCTGTTAAATTCTCTTTCTGTCTTCCTTGTTGACTGATCAGAGATGTAAGTCATGTATTTATGATCTTTCAAGAAATGGTCCCATGAGCTCAAGTGTGATACCAGTGCACCTTTGTATTGATTCTCTTATTCCTTCGTACCACCCCCCCCCCCGCCACCTCTCCCCACTGCTTTCCTGGGATTGCACTCTCTAATAACAGATTAGGCTGAAGCCTGTGGTTTCTGCATGTCACAACAGCTGAATGTCAGCAATTCGTACGATTCAACCAAATAGGACCTCAGCCATTGCTCTCTGCTTTCTGGGGAACTTGGGCTAAGAAACACTTAAGGGTCTTGGGGAAGTAGTTATAGTCTCCTGCTGAATGTGAGCTTGTATTAATAGCTGTCATTTATTGAGCATCTGCTGGGGGTAAGGCACTGTACTAATGGTTTTACATATGTAATCTTATTTAATATATAAAGTAGGAAGTATTTCCGTTTTCCTCATGAAAAAACTGATGTGATTGGAAGTTAGATAACCTGCTCAAGACCATACATCTAATAAGTGGAATCAGATTTCAGACTCTGGTTTTTAAGCCTGCAATCTCTCTCTCTCTCTCTCTTAAGATTATTTATTTATTTGCAATCTCCTTATAGCATTATGTTGTCTTGTCTAAGCTTAATGTGATAGGGGAGTTAAACCACTGAAAAAGAGAGACTAGAGGTAGTGAGGGACCAGATAACATTTAAAATCGTAAGTTTCTGTGGCTCACATTCATACAGTGGTATAGTGTTCTCCAAGTACCTTCAGCCGTTTGGCTACAGGATCAGAGAAATTTGGGGATTGAATTGATTGAGGAGGGGAGTATGGTGTTGAGAGTAAAAGAAGAACAGTGAAAAGAAGGGAGTGCAAGGAGATTGAGATGTAGCAAGAACTGATTGGAACTTCAAGCGACTGCCCCCTTTACATGAGGGCTCCATATTAGGCGCACACTAAGGGATGGTGGGGAGGAGGAAGGTGAGGAGGAGGAGGAGGAGGAAGGAATGGTGGGGAGGAGGAAAGTGAGGCCAGGTGGGGGCCAACTAACTGGGAAAAAATGGAGGGGTTCTCAGGTCAAAGAGAGCAGATTTATTGGGGAGCAAAGAGTTGGGAAGTCCGTAGGATAAGAATTGTGGTCAGCTTGGGATAGTGCTCTGGAGGTATCAAGTGTGTAATATTTCCCAAAGGAGTAGGTTACTGAAATGGAATGGGGGTGACAGTCATTAGAATTGAGGAAGTCAAGGCACTGTGAGGCTGTTGTGTTCCATTGATTATACTTCTGGATTTAGGAATCATCTAGGATGATGGTGGGACTAGGAGTGACCTATAAACCAGATGCCAGGATCCTTAGTAAACATGGCTGGACCGGAAGGTGAGTACATGATGGGAACAAGGGAGAGGTAAGATGGGGTATATAGTTAATGTGATTTTCAAGTACGAAGGGATTTGTTTTGTTTTGTTTTGTTTTGCAGGAGTTGGAAAGAGTAATAGTTTAGAATACAAAGTCAGCAAACTTCTCTTGGGTCAGATCTAGTCTTGCTGCCTGTTTTTGTAAATAAAGTTTTATTGGGACACATTTGTTTGCATATTTTCTGGCTGCTTTCAAGCTACAATAGTAGAGTTAGGTAGTTGCAACAGAGCCAGTAGATCCCACATGCCTAAAATATCTACTATCGGGTACTTGAAAGTAAATGTTTGCCAGCCCCTGGTTTAGAAAATGCAGTGTGTGGGGGTGAGGACAGGGGGGTTGGAGTAAGGAGAATGGTAAATCGGCTTTCCCCAACCCTCCCTCCAGCCCAGTATGCTGCTTTCAGTTAGCAGCAGGAGGTAGAGTGAGTATTCAGGGAAGAAGTGGCAGACATAGGAGTAGACTTTGTTTATCATGGACTAAGAGTTCCAGACTGCGCAGTGGAAATGGGAGAGAGAAAAGTGGCAAGAAATGGATAAAGAAGGGAGGAGGAGTGGAATGGCATTGAACAAATTGTTGGATTCTTTTTTTTTTTTTAATTTTATTTTTTATAAAGAATTGTTGGATTCTTGATGGCCAGCCAGCATTTGCAGTTTGGGTGGTGCCTGGGGATCACAGGCATAAAAAGGCAAAGAGGAATTTACCCAAGGTTCTCATTTGGGTCAGGCTGAGCTACTTTCAGATTGTCCCTAGCTTAGTAAAGAATTCCAGATTCCAAAGGCAAGATGCCCATGGCAAGGTGGTCTCCAGGGCAGCCCTAGACCTCTCTAATTCCCTTGTTTTGGCAGGCTACGAAAAATGTCATCTGGTAATTTTTGAATATAGAACATGATCCTGTTTTTCCCCATTGGAATATTCATAGGTTTTACTTTCTATTGATGGCGTTACAAATATTATAAATATACTTTTTTGTCACATAGATAGAGAATTGCATGCTGATAACTCTTCTTTGAAGGTAGTACATTATTTAAAAAAAAAAATATATATATATATATATATCTAGAAGGCATCCCTGGGTCAGTCATCTTCTCTCTTTTCTATTTTGAATTATATTCCGAACCGTAAATTCCATCAGACCAGGGACCATATTTGGCTTTTTCATTATTGTGTCCCCAGAGCTTAGGAATAGTTAAAAGCTCAATAAATTTTTGTTGGATGAATGAGTAAGAAAGGGGTTTCCTCTTAATGGAATATGACTTTGGTAATAGTGTTGGAAGTACTGGAAAAATACCATTTCATATTTTCCATGAAAACTAGTGCTTGCTGCACACTTCATTTGTTTGTAATGAAATAACTCTGGAAAGACATGCAAGAAACCAGTGAAGCTTGGGGGTGGGGGAGATATAAGTGGGGAGGAGATTGGGACAACTTGGAGAAGGGTACATGAAGTAAATGTATTAAATACGGAAACATTAGCGACTCATTTGGAAGTTGCCAGAGAAGCTCACAGGTGCTCAAGTGGTAAATGGCAGGGGATGTACCTTTGCAGGAGGCCACAATCCCCACCATGCCTTAGTGTGCACCTAATATGGAGGCCTCATGTAAAGGGGGCAGTCGCTTGAAGTTCCAATCAGTTCTTGCCACCCCTGGCCCAAAGTGGCCAGATTCCTTTATTTTCCAAGAGGACTGGAAAAGCCAGATTTTTTATGGAAACTCTTCCAGATTTGAGAAGTTAGCAAGGAATTCATTTTTGTAGAAAGTGAAAACTGCAGCCTGGGGGCAGCTAGGTAGCTCAGTCTGTTGAGCGTCCGGCTCTTTGTTTTGGTTTATGTCATGATCCCCTGGAGAAGCCCCACTTCAGGCTCCCTGCTCAGCTCTCAGCAGGAGTCTGCTTGAAGATTCTCTCCCTCTGATCTTCCCTCCTCTCTCTTTCTCTTTCTCTCACTCAAATAAATAAACAAATCTTTGGGGGAAAAAAGCCTGCAGTCTGTACACAACCTCTGATCTAGAGGAGTCCAGAATCTGTGCCTCAAGAAATCTGGAAACTTTTTCATTTTTTTAAGAGATTTTATTTATTTTTTAGAAGATTTTATTTATTTGTTTGTTTAGAGAGAGAGAGCATGTGCGTGAGCATGAGCTGGGGGAGGAGCAGAGGGAGAGGGAGAGAGAGAATCTCAAGCAGGCTCCGTGCTGAGTGCAGAGCCTCACATGGGGCTTGATCTCATGACCTTGATATGACCTGAGATGAAATAAAGTTGGATGCTTAACTGACTGAGCCACCCATGTGCCTCTAAGATTTTATTTTTAAGTAATCTCTACACCCACCTGGGGGGCCAGAACTCACAACCCCAAGATCAAGTCTCACTCTCCACTGACTGAGCCAGCGAGGTACCTCCCTGAAAACTTCTTTACCAAGTGGTAGAGTTTGTGGCACTCTAAGAACGTTTAGGGCTACTATTTAATGTGCTGTTTGAAACCAAAGATGCCAAGGGGAATAACAAATGTTGGGCAGAGGTGCTCATGTGTGGTTGTTCAAGGCGAGCACTGCACAAGTGCTCCCGACCACAGAAGAGAGAGGAAGGTTGAAATACAGTCCATGGAAGGAGACCTTCATGATGGATAGATCAAGCTGGTAACATCTGAACCCCTCCAAATGCAACATCACTAAAAGACACAACCAGATGTGATATGCCACCTGACGAAGCCACAGGAGATACCCAGTGCTGTCAAAGAATTATTCTTACAAAAACAAAACCAAACCACTAAAGTCCGGTCTGATTATCCTCTAGATAAGGATCATCAAACTATGGTCTCCCAGCCAAATCCAGCCCTTTACCTGATTTTATAAATACAGTTTCATTGAGACCCAACCACATCCATTTGTTTACCTATTGTCAATGGCTGCTTTTGCACTGCAATGGCAGAGTTGAAACCATATGAACTGCAGAGCTTAGAATGTTTATTATCTGGATCTTTAGAGGAAAAATTTGACCAACCCCCATGCTAGATCTAGATACCTATTTACAGGAAATATGGAAGACAGAGGAGCATCCTTAACCAACACCATTGGGAGGCAGTCAGCATAACCCCAAATGTGGAATGGTCTCCAGAACAAATGATCCAGTTCCTTCCATAAACAAGTGGCAAGAAAACACAAAGAAGGAGGCAGAACTGTTACATACTCCAGGAAACTTAAAAGACATATCTGCCAGCCAGGGAAGTGGGGCTAATGATTGGGTATTTGATGAGATCAAGGAATGAAGTCATTTTTGGTAGATGTGAAAAATGGCATTACGCTAACTGCGGTGATATTTGGGGTTGGATCCTAGAGTGATAAATAGAACATTCATGGAAAAACTGATAAAATCCACCTAATGGGACGCCTGGGTGGCTCAGTCCTTAAGTGTCTGCCTTCACCTTAGGTCATGATCCCAGCGTCCTGGGATACAGCCCCGCGTAGGTCTCCTTGCTCAGCGGGAGGCCTGCTTCTTCCTCTCCCACTTACCCTGCTTGTGTTCCCTCTCCAACTGTGTCTCTCTCCGTCAAATAAATAAATAAAATCTTTTTAAAAATCCACCTAAAATCCGTGGTTTAATTAGTAATAATGTACCATAGTACTGGGTCATACTTATGTAAGATTAGGGCAACTGGGTGAAGGACATACAGGACTTCCCTATCATCTTTGCAACTTTTCTGTTATTCTAAAATTATTCCAAAATAAAGTTTTTTTTAAATTGTATTAAATTAATTTAATTGTATTTAAATTCAATTTAGTTAACATGTACCGTATTGTCAGTTTCAGGCGTAGAATTTAGTGATTCATCAGTTGGATATAACACCCAGTGCTCATTATATCAAGTGCCCTCCTTAATAAAGCTTATTTCATTTTATTTTTTAAGATTTTATTTATTTATTTGAAAGAGAGCTCAAGTAGGGGGTGGGGCAGAGGGAGAGGGAGAAGCAGGCTCCCTGCTGAGCAGGGAGCCCAATGCAGGGCTCTATCCCAGAGCCCTGGGATCATGATCTGAGCCCAAGGCAGACGCTTAACTAACTGAGACACCCAGGTGCCCCAATAAAGCTTACTTTAAAACTAACAAAAACTAGTGCTTCTTCAAATTGAAAACAAACACCAGGCTTATAGATTTTACCAAATTAAAAAAAAAAAGTAAAGCACAGGAGACCAATTTTGTCTCAGAAATAAATGCTTTCAGAAAAATCCTGATTTGAATTGAATTAACACTGGTGGATTTTTTAGAAATGTGTGATTTTCAACATGGTTTTATTTATTTATTTATTAAAAAGATTTTATTTATTTATCTGATAGACAGAGATCACAAGTAGTCAGAGAGGCAGGCAGAGAGAGAGGAGGAAGCAGTTTCCCCACTGAGCAGAGAGCCCGATGTGAGGCTCGATCCCAGGACCCTGAGACCATGACCCGAGCCGAAGGCAGAGGCTTTAACCCACTGAGCCACCCAGGCACCCCGTCAACATAGTTTTAAATGAATGATGTTTGAGGGGTCTGAGATGGGGAGTAGGAAAAGGTATAAAATAAATAGTGAAAGGACAGAAAATCTAGACTCTCAGTGCCTTAGTCAATCCACACTGCTGTTCTAGAAATACCAAAGACTGAGGATGCCTGGGTGGCTCAGTCAGTTAAGCGTCTGCCTTCAGCTTATGTTATGATCTTAGGTCCTGTGATCGAGCACCGCATCGGGCTCCTTGCTCAGTGGGGAACCTGCTTCTCCCTCTGCTTGCTGCTCCCCCTGCTTGTGCTCTCTCTTGCTCTCTCTCTCTGACAAATAAATAAATAAAATCTTTAAAAAAAAAAAGAAAGAAATACCAAAGACTGGGTGAGACAAACAACAATCATTTATTTCTCACGGTTCTGGAGGCAGAAAATCTAAGATCAAGTAGATTCAGTCTGCTGAGAGCCCAATTCCTAGTTCATGGAAGGCTGACTTCTGGCTGTGTCCTCACATGGAGGTGTAGGGGCAACAGAGCTCTCCCAGGTGTCTTAGAGGGGCATTAGTCCCATTCATGAGGATTCCATTCTCCTGACCTCAGCACTTTCCAAAGGTCCCACCACCTAACACCATCATAGAGGAGAGTAGGTTTCAACATAACCTATGTCATGGGACATGGGTCCCATGCATTTTGGAGGGACACAAACATTCAATGTATAGCACTCTGCTACAAGACTTCCTACTCAAAATCACAAACAATCTCTGCCAGAGTAGAGAAAGAACATAGGAGGTAAGCCAAATAATTAGAAATCTGTGATGATCATGGAAGGAATAGAAATCGAACCAGGGGTCTTGTCCAACCTTTGCTAATTTTGACAAAGAATGTGGACAAGGCCATGGCCTCAAGTTCTTTATTTCAAGAGCGCTCCTACCAAATTTGAGTTATAAAGAGGGGCAGTATGGCACAGTGCTTTAGAGTCTGGGCTAGTGAGTTTCAAGTACCTGGCTCTTAATAGCACTTATTAGCTATGTGGCCTGAACAGTTTCATGGAACTTCTCTAGGTTTCAGTTTCTTCATCCATAAATTAGAGTTAATAATAGTATCTACTGTATAAGGTTGTATGAGTATTAAATTAGTATATATATATTATATTTTATACACACACACACGGCACATAACCTGACACACAATAAGTACTCAATAATCACTAGCTATTACTATTATTATTATTATTCAGTATCAAGTAAAAAAGGCTCCAGTGTTTTACATGTAGCTTCTCATCTAGTACCCTGTCTGAAAACCAAGTGAAACGTTTCGCTTAACCTTAACTCAGTCCTGGCCATTTTGGCACTTTGAGGCATATTGTGGAAGAGGATTTGCTGTTTGTTGGAAGACGTGGTCTGCGTTCTTTTATTCCTTCCCCCTAGAAATTTCTAGGAGAATTCTAAAAAATTTTGTAGGTGGAGTGACAGAGAGGACAGAAAATTGGGTTCTGAGAGCTTAATGGCCTTTTCTTTGTGTACTTCAAAACATCACCATAAGGTGGAGCTCTTCCCTTACTCTAAAATCACCAGAGCTTTCAAATTCAACTTTTTAAAGACTTGAGTACATGGCGGGATAATAATGAAAGCCACTTAAAGTTGATTATAGACTTGGTACACTAAAAGTAGTCATGTTCTTTAAAAGAAAAACGTTGCAGAAGAGTGAGCTTTAAATATTTTGTGATAGGCGAATGCTTGCTTCCAGAAAAATCAAAACATCTATTTGAAGGTTTTATTTTTTTATTTTTTAAACATTTTATTTATTTATTTGACAGAGACACATTGAGAGAGAGAAACAAGCAGGGGGAGTGGGAGAGGGAGAAGCAGGCTTCCTGCTGAGCAGGGAGCCTGATGTGGGGCTTGATCCCAGGAGCCTGGGATCATGACCTGAGCCGAAGGCAGAGGCTTAACGACTGAGCCACCCAGGTATCCCTATTTGAAGATTTTAGATTCAAACCAGAAACAGGAGAAATCATTTAAAAAATGGGGCAATCTAAAATGAGTTGCATAATATAAATCACTTTACATATGGATATCGTGTGCGTGTGTGCGTGTGTGTTTGTATGCATGCATGTCTACCTCCGAAAGAGTGCTAAAGAGTCTCAAATTAATGCCTGAATGTGCTTGCTTTGGGGAGAATTGAGGAGCTCCAGCTCAGTTGTCTGAGCTTATATATCTCAGGTATCTGCTGGCGTCCAACATGGCTTTTAGGCCTTGAATGCCGATAAGGATGATAGCCTCACCAATATATCTTGTGGCCAGCAAACAGGGAGAGAGACATTTCCAAATATCCTCACTCTGTTCATGACCGAAGTTGTGGATCTTTTCATTTTGTGTCTAATGGACCAAACCTAATCATGGGGGAATATGAGAGGCTGGTATAGCTTGGATGGGTGGGGTTCCTCAGGGCTCGATCAGGAAATTCTTGGCTGAGTCAGAAGAGGGCATCATCTGGGTGGTGAGGCCATGAATAATTTGTTTCATCTCTATACATTTTCTGTTGGCTGATCTTGGTAAACGTATTTTTTTACAGTGAGTCTATAGTATTTTTTAAAAAATGTTTTATTTATTAATTTGACAGAGAGAGAGAGAGAGAGAGATCACAAGTAGGCAGAGAGGCAGGCAGGAAGCAGTCTCCCTGCCGAGCAGAGAGCACGACACGGGTCTCGATTCCAGGACCCTGAGATCATGACCCGAGCTGAAGGCAGAGGCTTTAACCCACTGAGCCACCCAGGCGCCCTGAGTCTATAGTATTTTTATAATTAAAATAAAATAACCCAATTTCAACTTTGGAAGGACAAACAGGCCAAGTCAAAAACTAGATGAGATCATCCAAACCTCACTAAAAGTGAAGGGGGCTAAATATGAACGTTGACATTGGGGTAGGGAACCAAGAGTCCAGGTTCTGGGTGTGAGCAAACATCAATTGATTTGAGAACAATAAGGACAGTGGCCATGGGTAATCCCGAGAAAGTGCTTAGAGAGGCAGGAATCCAGCCCTTTTTGGGTGGGTAAGGCCATGTCTTCCCAGGGTCAGCGGGGTGGCTGACAAGTTTCTGTGGTGTGCTTGAAGCAGAAGGCAAGCTCCCCAACCTGTCTCTTGGTCCATACCCCGGAGTTGCAGGAGGGAGGCCAGTACTCAGTTTCCTGGCCTGGAGTTGTTGGGGTGCGTCAGAGCTGGGGGGTGGCAGGCTGAGTCTTGATGGTCCAGGTGCAGGCCCCTCCCTTTTTCTGGAGTACTTGGCCGTTCCCAACTGGTGAACTGGAGGGTGAGAGGTTTATTGGCAACATGCCCGCATTCTCCATATGCCAGCGTGCTGCGTAGTCCCCCAGAGGAGATCTCTGGTTGATGAACAATCACTTTGGTTAAGGGAGGACCTGAGAAAATTGATCTGTCCAGTCCTCTCCTCCCCTTTCCCAGGCCTGCTGTGAGTCCTGGTATCTCTGAACAGCTACAGGTTTAGGAGAAAACCTGGACATTTTGCTGGAGTGGCCTCGGTTTGGGTGGAGAAGCCGAGTCAGGTAGGCGCACTCTGAATCACTGCAGCAACTTGGCCTTGGCTTTAGTTTGCTCTGTCTTAAGTAAAACTGTGTGGGCCTGTTACTGCATTTTTTCCTCACAGTGCTTGAGTCCCAGGAGTAAGAAAAATTGGGCCTCTTCCATATTCCCCAGGTGCCTGATGGAAAGTTCTGGAAAGCTGCCTGACCTGCAGCAGTTTCCCCTTTGTGCGTGTGTGTGTGTGTGTGTGTGTATGCACGAGAGAGAGAGAGAGAGAGAGAGAGACAGAGACAGACAGACAAAGGAGCCAGAAGCATTGATATCTGGATCAGAAAGCCAAGATTCAAAAAATTATGAACAGGGCACCATGATTTATTGGATTAGAGGCAGCCATCAAAGTTGGAGTACAAATCTAGGAATTTAAAGTTAAGGAAACAAGAAATTGGTAAGAAATTGGTTTAAAACAGCCTAGATGAATAGGAATCTAAAGGACGGATACCAACAACTAGCATTTTTTAAAAATCTGTCTCTGGTGTTCAGCATATATACCCTTCTTAAAAATTTTTTTTGAATCTTTATAGCTGTGTTATATTAGCTAGTTCTTTAACTTGTTTGCGTCTGTAAGTCCACTAAAATTTTCTAAGAAATAAAGCCTCATCAGATAAAAGAATTGACAACGATGGTAGGTCCATCGTTTTTGCTCTTCTTATCCTTAAAAGTGCCTCTGTATATTCTGTTGGAAAGAAAGATGTTAGGGCTCCAGCTTATTTTTCTGTTTGGATAAGAAATGTCACGTCTTTGTGCAATTGCCTTTATTTTGAAATGCAGATTTTTTTTTAAGGCCAAGTTTGTTTCTCTGACCCAGTTTTCCCCTCTATTTTGTCACTTGGCTTATTTAAAATATGAAACTGGGAACAAGGCACTGGGGGCCTCATGATGACTGTGTCAGTGATTTGGTATGTGATCTTGGCCAGCATGCTTAACAGATGAGACACAGAAAGGTTAAATGGGGTTTGAAGGACCATAAATACTGACCTGCCTCATTAAGACATTATTTAGGTACAGTATATCTTTTTTACCCAAAAGCAAAGGAAAGTAAAGCAAAACACAAAATAAGCTCCCCCCACCCCGCCGCCCCATGTTCCCTGTCCCTTTCTTTCTCCACATTTCTCTCGGTTTCCGTATCTGTTGATCAAGTCCAGAGTAGGGAAGGTTTCTCTGCAAGATGTCTCTCATGCCTCTTGGTCTGGGTTCTTGACTAGTCTGACAGCACTCTCTGGATACATTGGGGTGCTTGGTCTTTGAAAATGGGGAGTTCTATTTGGGAACACATAAAAACTTGTTTTCAGTCATCTTACTTGGCCCGTGTAGAGCTATACTGGGTATGTTGAGGGATCTAAGCCTAATCTCAGTCCTATTTATTTATTTTTTATTCTTTTAAGTTTGTATTTATTCATTTGAGACAGAGAGATAGAGAGAGCATGAGCAGGGGGAGAGGCAGAGGAAAAGGGAAAAGCAGACTCACTGCTGAGCTGGGAGCCCAATGTGGGGCCCAATTCCAGGACCTGGAGATCATGACCTGAGCTGAAGACAGACACTTAACCATCTGAGCCACCCAGGTGTCTCTCAGTTCTATTTAGGGTTAAAGGTATGCACCCAGGCCCCTTTTGAGGGGTAATAGAAGGGAAGGCTGGGGTCACCAACCTGCTTGGGAAAAAAGACATTGCTTGCTAGAAAGCCTGGAAGAGGACTGGTTGTTGAAGCCATCTGAGAAACACTATGACCCTCTGACCATGAACATCAGTTTATTACAGACCCTGTTAATAACCTGGAGATTAAATTATTTGTCTTCTTTGTAACTCCCATTATGCCTATCATGTATATTAGATTAAAAATTATAAGAAGCAGTAATGTATTTGAACTCCTTGGAAATACATTTGAAGGCATCATCATAACAAAACATGGCTACCGTCTTATCACGTGTGTTTGAGGGTCTGGTGGTGTAGATTGTGAGGGCTGCTGACACAGCCTAGAATAGCCAGGACTCCAAATGGCTCTTTGCATGGCTATAATCAAATCTGCTAGTGGGACTAGAGTAGTAGTGTCTTCTGAGTGGCTCTAAATAGGAAGAATATTTTAAAATTCTTCTTTAGGGATGCCTGGGTAGCTTAGTCAGTTCAGTGTCTACCTTTGGCTCAGGTCATGATCCCAGGGTGCTGGGATCGAGCCCCACATTGGGCCCCCTGCTCAGCAGAAAGCCTGCTTCTCCCTCTGCCTCTGCTGCTCCCCCTGCTTGTTCTTTCTTTCTGTCAAATAAAAATAAATAAATAAAATTCTTCTTTAAAATACACAAATCCACTCTGGGCCATATCAAGATTGGGTTTAGTTTCAAGTAAGAGGAAAAACTCTTTGTCTAACTACCTAGGCTAGAAAACTTGTCATCCTTGACATCTCCTTTTCCCCCTGGCTTTCTCTCTCAATCTTCTAGAGTTTACTTCCTTTGTAGACACGGCCAGTTACCTGCCACTATCCCATTTTTCTTTTTGTTTGTTTTGTTTTGTTTTAAAGATTTTATTTATTTATTTGTTGGAGAGAGAGAGCACAAGCAGGGGGAGCGGCAGGCAGAGGGAGAGGGATGCTCCCCCCGAGCAAGGGACCCAATGCGGGGCTCGATTCCAGGATGCTGGGATCATGACCTGAGCTGAAGACAGACACCCAACGACTGAGCCGCCCAGGTGCCACTGGTTATCGCTTTCTAATGGTATTCCGTTTCCTTACGTTCATTTCTTATCACTCTACTAGACTTGGTGCTCTTTGAAGGCTGGATGAATTTATGATTTGCTTCCATAGTGTCATAATACTTGGCAGAGTACCTTATGCTTAGGGTTACCATATGTCTTGGTTTGTCTAGGACGATACAGGTTTATGACCTCTCTGATATAAGTATTAACAGTGCCCCCTTTCACACTCAAAATGTCCCTGTTAAGAATGATAAATTACAGGGGCATCTGGCTGGCTTAGTCAGTGGAGTGTGCGACTCTTGATCTCAGGGTTGTGAATTTGAGCCCCACGTTGGATGTAGAGAGTACTTAAAAGTAAAATCTTCAAAAAAGGGGGATGATAAATTCTATAGTCGCTCTGCTCATGTGGCCTACATTTAGCGGATAATTGATGGATGTATACATGAATGAATGATAGAGGTTAGGTGGCCGTCCCCACAGAGAAGGTAATGGAACCTGTAGAATTGGTAAGTTCATCCAAAGGGAGAGACTAGACGAGACAAGGGTCATGGACAGGACCTATAGGGAAAGCTCACATTTAAGGGATAGATAGAGGAAATAGTCCACAGATCCAGCGTAGTGATTTCATGGAAGCGAGGGAGACCATTGTAGGAGGGAAGAACTGGTCAACATTGGTCAAAGCTGCAGCTAGGTCAGGTGGGGTGAATTCTAAGAAAAAGCCCATAGAATCTGCCAATTATGAGGTCATTACTGACTTTCAGGACAGTAGTTTCAATGGAGTATAATAGAGTGTGGAGTGGAAGCTGGGTTCCCAGGGGTCAGGGAGTGAACAGGTGCTGAGCAAGGGGTCGGTGAGCCAGGGCTACATCTGTGAGAAGTTTGACCTGTGACAGGTGACAGTGAAAGGAAGAGGAGACATAGAAGGGTGACTTGGGTCAAAGTCAGAGGAGCCCTGAATGTGTTTATGGACCAGGGGGATGGAGCCATGAAAAATAGCTAATGGCACGATTTCTCTTAGGAGCAGAGAGGGGTTGGCATCAAGTGTCCAAGGAGAGGACATAGCTGTGGCCCAAAAAAGAGAGACATGGCTTTCTTGGGGACAGGAGGGTTGTGGGAGAATACAGGCAGAAGCACCATGCTCACTGTGTAGCTTGAAGAAAGACGGGGAACAAGGGAGTGTACATGGTCACGGTCTTTGCGGTGAAGTAGCCGGTGAGGTCATCTGCGAGAGGAGGGACAGCTGGGGTAGGACTGGGGACTTGAGAGCAGTGGAAACAGTTTGGATTTCGAACAACTGTTTAAGAAATTCCCGAGGGAGTCAACAAGCGGCCTGCCAAGCTTCGGTGCCAGTCCAGCTGAGATCCAAATTCCCATACCGAATGACATAGTTATTTCCACAGAATCCATAGAAAATGTATTTCTCAAGCTTATTATCCAAATGGTTTTTTTCCCCCACCAGAAGAGAATAAAAGAAAACGTGCAGGCAATTTACAGTGTGGCAGAGAATTAAAAGCATTTAGTTTTCCTCAGAAGATGGTGGCTGCTCAGTCATCCGGAAGCCTTCTAGCACCCTCGGTGAAAATGGAGGCTTCGCTGAGGTTGTCAGTGGGTGGTTAAGAGCATGGGCCCAAAGCCTCGGATCTTCATTTTCGAGCTACTCAGGGACCACCCTTGGGTTTCCATGTCCAGTTCAGAGTAAAGGCAAACACTGACATTTCCGTGAGACAGAGCATAAAGTTGCAAATAGCCTCTGTGATAAAACCCAATTTAACCAGGCAAAACCTTTAAGCTTACAAGCGGTCTGTTAAATCTACCACAGACCAAATGTCAGACGTTGCCCTTTAAAGCCCAGGGAAATGGCCATAGTACCATGGCTTCAAATGAGAAAAGTTAAATCTCGCACGCCCACAGGTAATCTTTCCAAATGCCGTGTAATCACACACTCGTAATTATTACAGTGTTCTTTAAAAGGAGGGTAACATTTGGAGACAACTGTTTGGCCAGAGTGTGAGGCGTGAGGCGTTCTGTTCTCGAACACAGCGTTTGCTTCCTTTGTTTCAGTGGGGAATCAGGCTGGCAGGGGTCCAACGGCACAGCTGGCCGAGTGTATAAGCGAGTGGCTCCGATTCTTTTCATCCACCTCGCTAAGCAAAGTGCAGGATCCACACATATGCGCTTGATTAAGGATATTTTCGTGTTCGCATTGCCAGACTCTTCCATTGACACATATCTTAGAGGTGAGCGGTAGAACGGCATATAGTTCTTAGGACCGCTGCGTGGAAGGCACCGTCGAGCGATTTCACTTACGTGCCTGTAAATTACTCACAGTTTCCCTCTTTTGTTTACTCAGCGAAAGGGTTGTTTATTAAGCACCACCTGCATTAAATTATATGAGTATTCATTTCCTTTGGAAATAATTAGCTTGTTTACGCACCATTTTCTTGGACTTCATCAACTGTAACGTCTCAGGGGCATGCTGGAGAGAGAGGGGGAAGAAACACCATTGGAGAGTAACCTTTCTTCATCTCCAGGAGGAGGATGGTGCCCTCACTTTCTCCTGAACACGGTTCCCTTTCCTTATTCTGCCATGTAGTTCTGATTAGCAGTTGGATGGAGTGGAGACTTGGGGCGTGGGCAAAGGAATCTCTCTTCTTCCTTGTAGAGCCCGGAAAACCAAGTTACTTCAGTAATAGTAATGATCATTGCTGTTATTACTAAGGGTTTACTAAGTGCCATTACTCTGCTGATGGGGATGTGAAATTTTCTTTTTGTTATTTTGTTTGATTTTCACGACAGCCATATTGTGTGATGAGGAACTTTTGTTTGTTTGTTTGTTTTCTTTTCTTCTTAATGGGAAACCTCATGATCACAGAGGTTCAGTAGTTTCTCGTACCATCATACAGCCAGGAAATAAGTGGGAAAGCCAGGAATCCGAATCCAGGTCTTCTGACAGCTGATATTCTCAGTGGTCAGTTGTGGGGACTCATTCTAAAGTTTTGGCCTCTCTTTCTACCTCATGGAAGGTTACTGAGCAAGAGCATATACCTCTCTCTACAGGGATGACTTATATTTCCTGCCTGTGGCTAGCTGTCTTCATTTTGTGCATTTTTTTAAAAGATTGTATTTATTTATTTGACAGAGAGAGAGATCACAAGTAGGCAGAGAGGCTGGCAGAGAGGGGGGGGGGGGTAGCAAGCTCCCTGCTGAGCAGAGAGCCCGAAGCAGGGCTTGATCCCAGGACCCTGAGATCATGACCTGAGCCAAAGGCAGACGCTTAAAAGACTGAGCCACCCAGGCGCCCCATTTTTGCACATTTCTTAATTCACTTAACAGATTTGCTTTTCCTTCACTGTTACTTGCTTGTCTCTGAGTTCGTGTGGAGGTATAAAAGGACAAGCTTACAGTCAAAAAATATTGAGGCAATTTACACAAATGGCTGCGAAGTTCCGGATGAGCTGTGATTTAAACCAGCTAGTAATTACAGACTTAGCAATGTCCTGGGCCCTATCACAGCCACCGAAACATAACTTCCTACCACATAAGCCTGATCAAAGATAATTAGAGGAGAGCACAGGTGGCAAGTCTGTCCCCCCGGGAGAAGAATTAGAGCTCGTTTCCACTGTACAGTACCCAGAAAAATTACATGTTGGCGTTCTCCGGGCCAGACTCACAGGGGCTCCAAGTTCTCTTCTCTAACCTCTAGCTGCTGCTTGTTCCCACCTTATTTTAGAATTTTTGTGCTGCCATTATCTATGCAGCGGAGGACAATGGTCCACAGTGGATTAGGGTAAAGACTGGAGGGGGTGTGTGATACATCCCTGATAAGCTTGCTGTGTATTCCCAGCAGCTGACTTAGTGCCTCCAGAATGTTGTGGGTTGTGTCCAGACCCCTGGCCACATTGATACAGAAAGGCGTATTGACATGATTGCTCATGCTGAAATTTATTTACTCATGCAGTTTAAGCTTTCAGATCTCTGCGGCCATCTTGTAGCTCCAAATCCTGGTACTAGGTTTCCAATGGAATGGGGACCAAATAAGTAGTCCCATCCAAAAAAAAAAAAAAAAAAAAAAAACTTGGCTGAAGGCATGAATTCTAATACCAATCCATGATCTCTCTATACCTATATGTGATTGGCGTGCGTAGACTGTGAAGGGAGGCAAGACCAAGAAGAACAAGCCAGTATGGTTTCTGGAATCACATTATTACTTACAACTTGTAGAAAATTAACAAACGTGGGAACAAGTCATATAAACAAAGGGCAGCCTTGGAAAAAACTCTCCATGGAAACACGTCTTTATAATTCTGAAGCATACATCTGGTCCTTAACTATTGAAACACAGAATACATGTTTCTCTTCCTTCTGATTTCCCATTCACCCACTAATTATTGTTTCATTTTCCTCCACTGTAATGCATTAGATGAAAAGAGTAACCATATTTCAATCCTATCGCTTGCTACCTACCTTCTGCTAATTTATAGTGACATAAAGCCAGGCAAAATGCGAAGACTAAAAGGGCCACTTCAAGTCTAATAACCACAATTACTTTGAAACTGAAGAGTGTCTGAATTTACATCCTCACAAATTCTGAGACAACACAAATATTGCAGCTAAGTGTATGCAACTTAATTACAATTCAGTGTTCATAATCAGAAGAAACATTAGGAGTCCAATTCAAGTGTTTGTTCCTGTAAACATAATAGAGAATACAAACATATGTGCTTAGAAATGAATATGGGAGGAAAATATATTCTTCCTTTCATTGATTTATGTGCTAGAGTGAAGAACTGCTGTTTGATATATGTACACTAATTATATTTATTTTACAAAAAGCCATGTTTACCTAGAAAATATAATTTAGTCCTAACTGATTCTATTTCTAGATGAAGTTGCTATTTAATTGTTGAAAAGATTGACTAAACATTGGGTTTAAATAATATTTACAAAAATCCCATCTGTAACATAATTTGGTTATGTTTTTCATGCATTTTATTCCCTGAGATACAGTCCTTTTCCTACTTCACATATTTTTACAAGTTTTATGATTGGAATATTAAAATACGTGCAAAAGAAAACAATTCAAAGCAGGATTTCAGAGTTATTTGCATACCAAGTTTATTATGGCTGTATTCACAATAGGCAAGAGGCAGAAGCAACCCAGTGTCCATGGATTGATGAATGGATAAAGAAAATGTGGTATGTAGGGATGCCTGGGTGGCTCAGTTGTTAAGCGTCTGCCTTTGGCTCAGGTCATGATCCCAGGGTCATGGGATCGAGCCCCGCATCGGGCTCCCTACTCAGCGGGAAGCCTGCTTCTCCCTCTCCCACTCCCCCAACTTGTGTTCCCTCTCTCGCTATCTTTCTCTCTGTCAAATAAATAAAATCTTAAAAAAAGAAAGTGTGGTGTATACACACAGAGGGATATTCAGCTTTCAAAAAGGAGGAAATTATGTCACAAGGTACATTGATTAACCTTGAGGATATTATGGTTAGTAAAATAACCCAGTCACAAAAAACCAAGTACTATATGATTTCTTTCACATGAGATATCTTAAGTGGTCCAACTCATAGAAATAGATAGTAGGAGGAGTGCCTGGGTGACTCAGTCAGTTAAGCATCTGCCTTCGGCTCCGATCATGATCCCACAGTCCTGGGTTCGAGTCTTGATGGGAGTCCTCTCTAGGCAAGAAGCCTGCTTCTCCCTCTGCCTGTAGCTCCCCCTGCTGGTGCTCTCTCTCTCTCTGACAAATAAATAAAATCTTAAAAAAAAAAAAAAAGAGATAGTAGGATGATGGTTGCCAGGACTGAGAGGAAGGGATAAAGGGTAGAGCTTCAGTTTTGCAAGAAGATAAAGTTCTAGAGCTCTGTTACACAACAATGTGAATAGACTTAACATAACTGAACAGTGCTGCTTCAAAGTGGTTACAGTGGGAAATTTTATATTGTATGTTTTTTAACACAGCTTAAGAAAAATGCAAATATGGTGAAGTCCTACTGGAGTGGGGTGGGCCTGTAATCCAATATGACTGGTGTCCTTTATAAGGTGCTGGGCCTATGAAGACACAGTCACATGAAGGGAAATGCTATCTGATGACTGAGAGACTGGAGTTAAGGCAGCTGGAAACCAAGGAGTACCAGATTGCCGCCAGGCAACCACCAGAAGCTAGGAAGAGGCAGGAAAGGATTCCCCTCCAGTTTTCAGAAGGAGCAGGGTCCTGCCAACCCCTTTATTTTCAGACTTTGAGGCTCCACAACTCTGAGAGGATACATTTCTTTTTTTCCCAGCTTTTGTTTTATTTATTTGACACACAGAGAGAGACAGCAAGAGAGGGAACACAAGCAGGGGGAGTGGGAGAGGGAGAAGCACAGGGGTTGATCCCAGGACCCCGGGATCATGACCTGAGCTGAAGGTAGACACTTAACTGACTGAGCCACCCAGGCGCCCCTGAGAGAATACATTTCTATTGTGTCAAGGCACCCAGTTAATGGTACTTTGCTATGGCAGCCTTAGGAAATCAATATGGGATGATGTCTTTTTCGTTTACTGCTATATGCTTAGCATCCTGTCCAGTGCCTAGCATGTGGTTGGTGCGCAATCAATATTTGTTGAATGAAAATAGCTCAAACTATACAAGGAGTAGGCAGAATAACAGTGGTATGCTGATGACTGTTTTAACATCCAACTCTGGGTCGGGGAGCTGATTTGTAGCGTGTGCTGATTTTCCAGATGACATACCCACACTGTGGCCAACTGCAAGCTCCCAGGTTGATGTGAAAAATGCCCAGAAGTTCAATGGTGGGCTTTCATGACCGGGTACTAACCAGATTCATTACACCACTGCTTGTGTAATGTGCCCCTGTGTACCCATCACCCAGCTTCAACAATGATCAGTTCCTGGCCAGCCTTGTTTCAACTCTCTGCTTACTATTTTTCACCACCTATATTATTTTGAGGCAAATAATATTTTGAGGAATTAGATTTGATGAAAGAAATTTCATTGGTAATATTTTAATGTGTATCTCTAAAAGATAAGGACAGTTAAAATAACCACCATACTTTTGTTACGCCTGAAAAGTTGGTTTCTTACTGTAATTGAGTATCAGGTCAATGTTCATACTTCCAATTGCATCCTAGGTGGCCTTTTTCCCCCCATTGCTTGTTTGACTCACAAATCAAAAAAGACCACACATTATGATTATTTCCTAGGTGTCTTAATTCTTTTCATCTATGGATTCCCTTTCCATCTCTTAATTTATTGCAATTTGTTTCTTAAAGAAAGTAGTTCCTTTCTCCTGAAGAGTTCCCCACTGTGTGAACATGTAGATTTTCTATGAGAAAGCCCAGAAGGTCTGGTTGTCTCTTTTAGAATGTTAGTCAGCTGGGGAACCTGGGTGCCTTAGTCGTTAAGGTCCGACTCTTGATTTCAGCTCAGGTCATGATCTCTGTCGTGAGATCAAGCCCCATATCGGGCTCCACACTGGGCATGGAGCCTACTTAAGATTCTCTCTCTCCTTCCCTGCCCACGCCCCCCCCATCTTCTCCCTCCTCCCCCCTGCTCTCTCTCTTAAAAAAATATTGGTCACCCACCATTGATCAGTACCTTGATATATTAACTCATTAAAGTCTGCAAAATGGTGATGTTCTAATTCTAACTAAATGAAGAAATCATTTATTAGCTGGAATACTTTTAGAAGGAGTAATGACTTCCTTGTATCTACTATTTGGTTACCCTGAGGACCAATATGTGTAGGAAAAGCAGGAAAAATGTTTGAGTTCTTCCCCTTATTTATCATCTTTCAAAACAATGAATTGGTTTATTAGCATCCTTCAATAGTCACTAATTTTTTTCCTTTATCAAAATTACAAACTAATGGATGGATCACTAATGTCATGGATTTCAGTACACTGAAGCTAATATTTTCACTGATACTTTAATTGTCCCGTCTCTGAACACTGGGACCTTCCAATCTGGCATCTTGCGTCCTTTAGACACAGTCCCAGTGGTTTCAGATAGCTTCCATTCTGTCTAGTCTGGTAAGATGTTCCATTCTCAATTAAAATTCAGGACAGGGTGTTAATGTCTTCTATCTTATGTCTTTTTACTTTGCTTATTGTTTTACAACATGCTAAAGTTTGAAAGTTTTTATGTAATTAGATTTATCTTCTCTTTTTGCTTTCAGACTTTGAGTTGTAATTAGATTTCCTAACTCTAAGGTTATGGAGGAATATATCCATATTTTCTTTTCTTTTTAAAGATTTTATTTATTTATTTGATGGAGAGAGAAAGAGACAACATAAGCAGGGGGAGTGGCAGAGGGAGAAGCAGACTCCCCACTGAGCAGGGAGCCCAATGTGGGGCTTGATCTGAGGACCCTGGGATCATGACCTGAGCCGAAGGCAGAGGCTTTAACCCACTGAGCCACCCAGGTGCCCCTATTCTTTAATTTTTTATTATTTATTTATTTTAAGTAGACTCCACACCCATCATGGAGCCCAATGTGGGGCTTGAACTCACGACCCCGAGATCAAGACCTGAGCTGATATCAAGAGTCAGATGCTTAACTGACTGAGCCACCTAGACACCCCTAAAGATTTTATTTTTTTTTAATATTTTATTTATTTATTTGTCAGAGAGAGAGGAGCGAGAGTGAGCACAGGCAGACAGAGTGGCAGGCAGAGGCAGAGGGAGAAGCAGGCTCCCCGCCAAGCAAGGAGCCCGATGTGGGACTCGATCCCAGGATACCGGGATCATGACCTGAGCTGAAGGCAGCTGCTTAACCAACTGAGCCACCCAGGCGTCCCTAAAGATTTTATTTTTTAAGTAATGTCTACACCCAGCGTGGGGCTCGAACTCATAGCCATGAGATCAAGATTTGCGTATTCTATCAACTGAGCCAAGCAGGTGCCCAGAAAGAGGTCATTTTTAACAAATAGTTTCAATTTTTACACTGAAATATCTGATCCATTTAGAATGTGTCCTGGTTTGTGGTATGAGGAATGGATCCAACTTTATCTTCCGTTTGGAAGACTGAAAGGCTAGGTGGCATATCGGAATGAACTATATGGTTGGGGATATGAGTCAACAGAATTACTGTTAAATTTCATTCAAAGAAGACACAATTAGATCTACCGCCCCTGTACCATCTGTTATACCACTGGTATTTACGCACTGTTCTTCCCCCTGATGATAGGAAGTACCACTCAACAGGAAGACTTGTGGTCTAGTCATTTCTCAAGGTCAAGCTGACTGTATATGAATAAGGCAGGGAATGTTGACCCAAAGATGCTCTTAGTTTATCTTATTTGGAATTAGGATGTTGGTAGCACTATTGAGATCTGCTTTCTCGGATACTGATTAATCGTTATCTGTTGATTTGAAACTCTATTGGAAAACTAAAACTATTTTATTTTATTCTTTTTAAGATTTTATTTGTTTTATTGAGAGCAGCAGAGAGCATGAGTGGGGAGGAGAGGGAGAAGCAGACTCCCCACTGAGCAGGGAGCCTGATGCTGACTCGATCCCAGAAACCCAGGATCATGACCTGAGCTGAAGGCAGATGCTTAACCGCCTGAGCCACCCAGGTGCCCCAGGAAACTACAACTATTTTTACAGGATAATTGGTAATAAGCAGATCATACTGACAGAAATAGGAGCAGCAAGATTTAATGGAAAAGAAAGGCAGGAAAAGTTCTGGAGAAGGGAGTCATGGGGTACATAGCCTTGCCCTGGGTGGTTCCAGGTTCTTCTAACATTTTGATCAGAATCATTGTTCATGCTAAAAAAGTAAAAAAATATTAACCAAAAAAAGTTGGTCCCGTCATCCAGCAGTGTCTTTCATAAAATGTACATCGTGTTCCTTGATTTTCACCACCTTGGTCCCCACCTTTCTGTTACATAAAGCCTACCAACCTTCCCACTCACTTCCACACCAATATTGTGTTTGAGGCGCTTGCGAAAGAAGTCCATCTTGAAATTACTTCCAGTCAGCTTAGGTCAAGGAATAACTGAATATATTTGAGAGACCGTCACTGTAATGAGAAACATATACTCCTTTGAGTCAGATGACTTTTATTGAGAGATAGTATTAAGAAAATAGTCACATAAAGAAATTCTCCATTTTTCAGAGTATAATGATTGTACTACTCATTATCTTTTAACTAATAACTAATATCTTTTAACTAATAACTCTTTTTTTTTTAAAGATTTTATTTATTTGACAGGCAGAGAGGCCTGTCAAATAGGGGGAGAGTGTGGGGAGAGAGAGAGGAGGAAGCAGGTTCCCTGCTGAGCAGAGAGCCCGATGCGGGGTTTGATCCCAGGATCCTGGAATCGAGCCCTGCATCAGGCTCCCTGCTCAGTAGAGAGCCTGCTTCTCCCTCTCCCTATGCCTGCCGTGCTGCCTACTTGTGCTTTCCCTCTCTATCTCCCTGTAGAATAAATAAATAAAATTTTTAAAAAAAGAAAAAAGAAAAATGCCATCTAGAATTTAGTACCAGGAAAAAACTTGTTTCTGTGTAAAAAGTGGAGGTGTTGAGATAGCAGGAGCTATAGATGGGGGTTTTTTGGCTTGGCTTGGCTAGTCTTGGTTCTCAGGATACTCAGAAGTAAACTGAATGCTCAACTGTGACAATTATTTCATCCCTAGTTCCTGAAAAATTCTCTTTTCCTATCTCTATTAGAGTTTTTTTAAAATAAAATTTATTTATTTATTTACCTTTTTAGTAATCTCTGCACCCAATATGGGGCTCAAACTCATGACCCTGTGATCAAGAATCACATGCTTAGGGCGCCAGGGTGGCTTAGTCAGTTAAGCGTCTGCCTTTGGCTCAGGTCACGATCTCAGGGTCCTGGGATCCAGCCCCGCATTGGGCTTCCTACTCAGCAGGAAGCCTGCTTCTCCCTCTGCCTCTGCTGCTCCCCCTGCTCAGTGCTCTCTCTCTCTCAAATAAATAAATATACAAATCTTAAAAAAAAAAAAAAGCCACATGCTCTTCTGAGTAAGCCAGACATCCCACAGGAGGATATTTTTATCTTTACTTATTTCTTATAGTCCTCTAAGTCCAAAATGGAGAAAGAGCTTTTCCTCTTTTTTTTTCCTTTTTTTTTTTTTTTTCTTGTTGCGTCTTGAAACTTGGACCCTTTCATTCTCAAGTCATTTTCAGTTGCGGCACATGTGTCTGATGCAAGAAGAAGATGCAAGGATCTTTTGAGAGCGGGGAGTGTTGCTCTAAGCAGCTGGGAAACTCGCAGTAAGGGCAGGTGGGAGCGGACCAACGGGTGGACAACGAATGGCTTTAGGCGGTGTGTGCAGCAGAGTGATCGAGGTATTGGGGCTGGGTCAGAACTAGTCAGTGGACCAAGCAAGTAAAGTAACAAACGAGAACAAATAGTGACCCAGAGTGCTCTCACCTTTCAACGTTCCACGCCGAAGCAACCTGCTTCTCGGTTAAGCTTCCTGTGGCCCTGCTCCTCTCCTTCTTGCCAGGGCGGGAGTCATTCCTGCTTTGACATTGCTTCGCCTCTCAGTGCATACTGCTTTTCTGGCACCCACCACCTCTTACTGGATTTGTGAGCAGTTGTCCTTCCCTCCCTGATGGCAGTTTGTTCACCTTGATCACCCAGAGTCTGACTCCGTTCCTGGACTGTGGAGTCATTAGCTGCGGAATAACGAACGTCCTGGTGAATGATAGCGCAGACGGGGTCCCCATTGCCTGGTCAGTGCTGACTGGTTTGTCACGCTAATGGGCCTGACTCTTGGCCTGTAAAAGAGTTGGATGCCCTGAAACCACACTTTCTACCATTTCAATTGTCCCAGAATTCGAGTCCCAGTAGGTCTCATAATCTTTGCCACTTTGCACAGAATGGAACAACCTTGGGGTGGCTGAAGACCTAGATTGTTGCTTTGGAAGCTGTCCTCCTGAGCCCCGGTAGGCATTAGGCCTTGGGGAAGGAATATTTTTTCCTAGGCCACTGTCACACTTACTTAGTAATTGGTGTGCCAAGGAAAGACTGAAATGCTTCTTCTTTCCATCTCTAAGTGGACTTCACTTTAGACGGGGTGACGGCTTTTGTTTTGATTTTTCCCAAGATCTCTATTCAGCGAAAGCCACGTGTCCTGCAAAAGTCCGTTTTTTTTTCTTACAGTGGGACAAGTAATTCGGTCTTTCTGATGGTCATTCCCCAATTTTGCCACAATTCTGGCTCTCTCGGTGTGGCCAAGGGACTTCTTGCTGAAGTCCCAAATGAATGACTCCTCCCATTGACATTCATCCCCAGAGTCCCTGTCGCAGGAGCAATAAGGGTTTTGTATTTGTCATACTATTTCTGAAGATCTCCACAGCCCCCATTTCCTTGTACAGGGCTAGCCATGTGCACCCGCGTGAAGTTGACTGGCTTGTGAGTGGTCCTCACCTTCTCTTCTACCAAAGCTTCATGCCTGTAGGCCCTCAGGTAGTCAGATTGCCTCTTTCTTCTGTAGCAACACGTTTTGCAGAAAAGAACCTTATATAGGTCATTTCTTATTTGCATGAGGGCATCAATGTCATCTTTTTACAGGATTATTATCATATTAAGTCTTTTTTTTAAATATTTTTTTCATTCACTTGACAGAGAGAGAAAGAGAGGCAGGCAGAGGGAGAGGGAGAAGCAGGCTCCCCACTGAGCAGGGATTCCCGACGCAGGGCTCGATCCCAGGACCCAGAGATCATGACCCAAGCTGAAGGCAGACGCTCAACCAACTGAACCACCCAGGTGCCCCCATATTAAGTCTTCTATCCATTTGCTGAATAAATGGCTTTCTGCTGACTGCCTTTTCTTTTTTTTTTTCCTTCAAATTCAGCCATCATGAAATAATTAGTGGAGAGATGAGAAAGGTAGGCAGCAATTCTCCTGGTACCTACCATGTCAGGCCATTGCATATTCCATCCACATGTCCTGTTAAATAGAAAATCTAGAAATAGGAGGCCAGATTTCCCGAACCTCAGTGTAATGGCTTATATACCTCAAAAACTTGCATAAAAACACAGCATTTAGGGGCTAAAGATAATGTTCTCTAGCAGAGCATTGCCTGCCCCCTCAGGAATGCCCTCATGATTTAACTGATCACTGCAAGCTGGATATTGGTCCAAGACAAGCGAATGCTGCTGTGTCATTGAAGATGGAGTGACTGCCTGACATATGCGTCCTGAAATATGAAGTTGGGGCAATGGACTCATGAGTCCGTGAGTCACGGGACGTGTGTGGCCTCTAGAAGCTGGAAAGGGCTCCCTGGAACTTCAGAAATTTAGCCCTTGCTAACACTTCGAGTTTAGGACTTCTGACTTTCAGAACTGTAAGATAATAAACATATGTTGTTTTAAGCCACTAAGTTTGTCATGATTTGTTATGGCAACCACAGAAAATGAGTGCTTGATTACTAGGTCTTGCTGTCTTGTATACCTACAAAAGGAGAGCTGATGGAACTACAGTGCTATGCTAAGGAAAAAACAGGAAAATGTGGCCATTTGGTAGGCACACACTTAAACAGTGTGCGTGTGTGTGTGTGTGTGTGTGTGTTTGTGTGTACACATATGTAAAATTCAGACCTGTCAGTTGCAGATATGTAGTTTTGCTTTTCACCTCGAAATCGGATCAGATCTTAGATCATCTTTAGAAACCATGAGAGGGATAGAGATACACATTTACTGTTCACCTAACTCAAAACAGAGGCTCTAAACATATAGTTACTGTGGTATCTGGTATTCCGCCACTAGATGTCAGGAGAGACAACGTCAAGACTCCTACTGGCCGCGTCAGTCTTTTCCTGGGGTAGCATGCCTGATGAAACTGAAGAGCAAAAACTGCAGAAAGGACATCATAATTGACATGTAAAATGCAGATGAGATATAATAAATATGCTCCGTTTTGGGGGAATAAGTACAAAAGTACATATTCATAGTCTGTTTTCTCATCAGGCCAAATGAAATACTGCTGACTCTTCCAAACGGTTTATGGTGGCCCATCGAGGGTATGTGGGGCATTTCCCACTGGCTTGAGGCTTAATCTGTACTTTTTGCTCTTTTAAACCACACTTCACCTAGAAAGCTTCTTAGCAGCCTAGCGCAAGGGAATTTTATTAATTGGTTTTGTGTAAGTTAGATAATTTTTGTGGCTCTTCTTAATACCTGTTTCTAGCTGCCTTAGGCTTCATGTGAAAGAAGCCTTTGTGTCTTCAATGATATTTAATTTGCTTATTTAGAAGCTTTAAAGCATTGCCCTAGATCCTACCTGCTTTCTGTTTTCAGACAGACTGGCTTCCTTCTGAGGGACTGCTGCTCTCCCTTTAAGTTCCACTTCTTTTGGTTTGCTCCTGGGTCAGACTGGGTGGATCTGGCAGGAGAGAACAGAAGGGTCAGACTCTATTAAGGATCATAGCAAAGGTTAAAGGCAGTGGTGTTGTGACATGACTCATGTGCATGGCATTGGAGTCAAGAGAGCAAAAACAAAAACAACTGAAAAAGAAAATTGAATTTTGCGTGTGTGTGTGTGTGTGCGCGCGCGCACACGTGCGCACCAGCCATTGGGTTGATTCCCCAGGGGAAAAAA
This sequence comes from Enhydra lutris kenyoni, assembly GCF_002288905.1. Classification (NCBI taxonomy): domain Eukaryota; kingdom Metazoa; phylum Chordata; class Mammalia; order Carnivora; family Mustelidae; genus Enhydra; species Enhydra lutris. The sequence continues at coordinate 1,774,576 of NW_019154137.1, read as the reverse complement.
GAAAAAATCACAGATTTTTCCATGGCATGTCGTTTTCTGACCACAAATCACTGAAGAACTGCCCATTGATTATAGAATCGGCCTGGAGCAGTGAATTGGGTCAGAGGTCCTGAAGCAGGTTATGTCAATACCAAATGCAGTGGGAAGCTGTGGCCTCTTTAATTCCTCTTATTACATCTCAGTGTCATTCATGTCACGTGGTCTTCTCTGATAACACACTCTCAGATCATCTTTGTTTAACTTTAAGTCATCTATAGCTTAACATTCTCTTTTTAATATTCCAAGGACTCAGTGACCCCGCTTTCTATCTGCAGGCTTAAGCTTTATTTGCCAATAAGGTAAGCAACCTAGATGAAATGGATGCATTCCTGGAAAACTATAAACTTCCAAAACTGAATCAGGAAGAAACTGACAACTTGAATAGCCCGATATCTAGTAACGAGATTGAAGCAGTGATCAAAAACCTCCCCCAAAAACAAGAAAGAGCCCAGGACCTGATGGATTCCCTGGGGAATTCTACCAAACATTCAAAGAAGAAATAATACCTATTCTCCTGAAGCTGTTTCAAAAAATAGAAACAGAAGGAAAACTTCCAGACTCTTTTTATGAAGCCAGTATTACCCTGATCCCCAAACCAGACAAAGACCCCACCAAAAAGGAGAATTTCAGACCAATATCCCTGATGAATATGGATGCTAAGATTCTCAACAAGATCCTAGCTAATAGGATCCAACAGTACATTAAGAAGATTATCCACCATGACCAGGTGGGATTTATCCCTGGGATGCAAGGGTGGTTCAACATTAGCAAATAAATCAATGTGATAGAACAAATCATTAAGAGAAGAGAGAAGAGGGGTGACTGGGTGGCTCAGTGGGTTAAAGACTCTGCCTTCGGCTCAGGTCATGATCTCAGGGTCCTGGGATCGAGCCCCGCATCGGGCTCTCTGCTCAGCAGGGAGTCTGCTTCCCCCTCTCTCTCTGCCTGCCTCTCTGCCTACTTGGGATCTCTGTCTGTCAAATAAATAAATAAAATCTTTTAAAAAAAGAAGAGAGAAGAACCACATGGTCCTCTCAATTGATGCAGAAAAAGCATCTGACAAGGTCCAGCATCCGTTCCTGATTAAAACGATTCAAAGTATAGGGATAGAAGGAATATTCCTCAACTTCTAAAATCTATTAATAACCCACAGTGAATATCATTCTCAGTGGGGAAAAGCTGGCAGCCTTCCCTTTGAGATCAGGAACACGACAAGGATGTCCACTCTCACCACTCTTGTTCAACATAGTATTAGAAGTCCTAGCAACAGCAGTCAGACAACAAAGAGAAATAAAAGGTATTCAAATTGGCAAGGAAGAAGTCAAATTCTCTCTCTTCGCAGATGACATGATTCTTTATTTGGAAAACCCAAATATTCCACCCCCAAAGTACTAGAACTCATACAGCAATTCAGTAACGTGGCAGGATACAAAATCAATGCACAGAAATCAGTTGCTTTCTTATACACTAACAATGAAAATACAGAAAGGGAAATTTAGAGAATCGATTCCTTTTACTATAGCACCAAGAACCATAAGATACCTGGGAATAAACCTAACCAAAGAGGTAAAGGATCTGTACTCGAGGAACTACAGAACACTCATGAAAGAAATTGAAGAAGACACAAAAAGATGGAAGAACATTCCATGCTCATGGATCGGAAGAATAAACATTGTTAAAATGTCTATACTGCCTAGAGCAATCTATACTTTTAATGCCATTCCAATCAAAATTCCACCGGTATTTTTCAAAGAGCTGGAGCAAATAATCCTAAAATTTGTATGGAACCAGAAGAGACCCCGAATTGCTAAGGAAATGTTGGAAAAGAAAGACAAAACTGGGGGCATCACGTTGCCTGATTTCAAGCTTTACTATAAATCTGTGATCAGCAGGCTTAAGCTTTCATACTTTCATCCACAGCTTGTTGAGACATGGGCTTTTTGAGATATTATTCTCCCCTATGTACTTTTTTTTTAAAGATTTTATTTATTTATTTGACAGAGAGAGATCACAAGCAGGCAGAGAGGCAGGCAGAGAGAGAAAGAGGGAAGCAGGCTCCCTGCTGAGCAGAGAGCCCGATGCGGGACTCAATCCCAGGACCCTGAGATCATGACCTGAGCCGAAGGCAGTGGCTTAACCCACTGAGCCACCCAGGCGCCACCCCTATGTACTTTTTTTAATGATCTTTTAATGTCTATTTTTCCCCCTTAAAGATTTATTTATTTATTTTAGAGGGAGAGGGGAGGAGGAGGAGGAGGAGGAGGATGCGCAGAGGGAGAAGGAAGGAGAGAGAATCCTAAGCAGGCTCCCTGCAGAGTGTGGAGCCCGACTCAGGGCCCAATGCCATGACCGGGGCCAAAATCAACAGTCAGCTGTTCAACCGACCGAGACATCCAGATGCCTCTAACCTCTATCCATTTTAACATAATTTCAGAATCAGTAATATCTACACTTAGTGCAAAACCCAAACAGTAAAAAATAAGTAAGTTTTTTAAAAAATTTAAAAACTCAAAAAGTGAAAAGTTTTCTTCCCATCCTAATCCCAGGTATTCGGTTCCCTTCCCCCCAGAAACAATAACTAATATTAATTTCTTGCTTATTCTCCAAAGGTATTCTAAACATTTATACAATGCAAACAATAACATGCTTTATATACTCTTCTACACTCAATGTTATCATTTAATATTATTTTGGAAGTAGTTCGTATTGTATGCATAGAGATGCTTGATTGATCAATTGGATGAAGCATAATTTGTTGACAGACATCTAGATGGTTTCCAATCTTTGGCTATTATAGACATCGTTATAATACATATTTTTATAAAGTCTTTTTACACATGTGGGAGTATATCTAAAGCATAAATCCCCAGATAGGGAATTACTGGGTTAAAAGGTAGGTGCAGTTTTAGTTCTGACAGAAATTGCCAAATTGTCTCCATTGAGATGAAAAGAGTTATTAATCCCATCAGGAATGTATGGGATTGCCTATTTCCTTACTGTCTTGTAACAGAATGTATTATCCTAACCCTTTATCTTTCTTTATCTTGGGTATGTTATAGATCTATATATTGTAAAGATTTTATTTTATTTTTTTCCATTTTATTTATTTCTTTTCATTGTTCCAGCATTCATTGTTTATGCACCACACCCAGTGCTCCATGCAATACGTGCCCTCCATAATACCCCCCACCAACCTCCCACCCTTCTCCCCTCCAAAACCCTCAGTTTGTTTCTCAGAGTCCACAGTCTGTCATGGTTTGTCTCCTCCTCTGATTTCCCCCAACTCACTTCTCCTCTCCTTCTCCCAATGTCCTCCGTGTTAATATGATAATTGACTCTCTCTGCTTGACTTACTTCACTCCGCATAATCTCCTCCAGTCCCGTCCATGTTGATACAAAAGTTGGGTATTCATCCTTTCTGATGGAGGCATAATACTGCATAGTGTATATGGACCACATCTTCCTTATCCATTTGTCCATTGAAGGGCATCTTGGTTCTTTCCACAGTTTGGTGACTGTGGCCATTGCTGCTAGGAACACTGGGGTACAGGTGGCCCTTCTTTTCACTACATCTGTATCTTTGGGGTAAATACCCAGTAGTGCAATTGCAGGGTCATAGGGTTTTTAAGTAATCTCTACACCTAACTTGGGGCCCGAACCTCAACCCCAAGAACAAGAGTTGTGTGCTCCACTGACTGAGCCAGCCAGGTGTCCCCATAGATCTGTATGTTCTAGATTTAGCTTGCATTTCGCTTATGAGTAAAAATGAACATATTACATATGTTTTAAGAGAAATTTGTGTTACCTTTTTTGTGAATTATCTATATGTATCCATCGACCAATTTTTAACTGGGTTGTTGATCTTAGTTTTATTGATTTGTAGGAGTATTTTACATATTAAGGAAAGTAGTCTTTTGTCTTTGTTGTATATTGCTGTTTTTTTTCCGGTTTGTCTTAATTTCCTGATGTGTGTGTGTGTGTGTGTGTGTGACACAGTAACTTTAGATTATATCGTCAAATTAACCAGTTTTTGCTTTTATGGCTTCTGGTTTATATGGCATGTTAGGTCTTACCCCTCCCTGGAATTATTAAAAATTTTGGGCACCTGGGTGGCTCAGTGGGTTAAAGCCTCTGCCTTCGACTCAGGTCACGATCCCAGGGTCCTGGGATCGAGGCCCGCATGGGGCTCTCTGCTCAGTGGGGAGCTTGCTTCCCCCTCTCTCTCTGCCTGCCTCTCTGCCTACTTGTGATCTCTCTCTCTCTCTCTGTCAAATAAATAAATAAAATCTTTTAAAAAATTTACCCATATTTTCCTCTAGTATTTCTATGGTCTGTCATTTCAGATTTAAATATTTAATTCAAAAATAATAAATAAATATTTAATTCATTTGGTATAAGGAATGGTGTGGTGATTTAATTTCCCAAATATACTTTTTAACTTCTTCATAAAGTATAACTTTATACTTTTTAACTGCCCCCTGGTTATGTAAGTGATAGCTGCTCATTTTAAAAACCTTAGAGATACAGAAGAGCAGAAAGAAAGAAAAATCACCTATTATTCCATTATTTAGAGGTATCTACTGTTAATATATTTTCTTTCCCTTTTTTATGTATTTATAGAAACATAGCTTCTTTTCTTACAAAAGTCAGGATCATATTATATATACAGTTCTGTATCCTGTTTTTTTCTTTTTTTAAAAAAGATTTTATTTATTTATTTGAGAGAAAGAGAAAGAGAGAGAGAGAAAGTATGGGAAAGGGGAAGAAGGAGAAGCAGACTCCCGCTGAGCAGGGAGCCCGATGGGGCGCTTGATCCCAGGACCCCGGGATCATGACCTGAGCCGAAGGCAGACGCTTCACCGCCTGAGTGACCCAGGCGCCATTGTATCCTGTTTTTCTTCAACTTAATATTATATCATGAGAAAATTTCCCATATCAAATGTGCTTATTCTTGAAATCTGAATGCTTTTTTTGTCTGAGTCTGTCCCATCTGCATCTATTTTGAGGTTTAGTTTAAGAGCTCTGAAGTGATAGAAACTACTTTTGTACAAATGGTTATGATCATTCTTTGGGAAGTCTTATATTTTTTGATTGGTATCTAGGAAATGTTCATTGGTAATATCATGCTTTTCCTCCCATCATTCAAATTCTTGATTAAAAGTTAAATGTAAATGTGCTTATTTTGAGACCGAATTCTGTTCTTTATATAATGCTTCAGGAATGAGTCACAGTGATATTTGTCAGATATCTATTCGATTATATATATATATACATATGTATTTTTTAAAGATTTATTTATTTGTGAGAGAGAGTGTATGAAAGCATGCATGCTCATGTGTTGGTGAACCAGAGGAGGAGCAGAAAGAGAGGAAGAAGGGAAGTAGACTCCATGCAGAGGGCAAAGCCTGTCACAGGGCTCGATCTCAAGCACTGAGATCATGACCTGAGCAGAAACCAAGAGTCAGATGCTTAACCGACTGAGCCACCTGGGTGTCCCATTGGTAATATTTTGATATAATACCATTTGACTACTTAACCACACCAAATCATTATTTTCTGTGATCTATTTACTATTAAACTTATATACCACTTAATAGGATAATCATTTAAGAGTTACCTCAACAGATAATGCATAGGGAAAATGGTGTGGTAAGATTCAATTTCTAATGTGTGTATCATAAAAGTCTTCTTGGAACAAGTGGTATATAACAAGTGGTTGGAATTTGACAGGTAGAAATAGAGGTGGGAAAGGCAAGACATTCTGGCCAACGGGATAAAATGTGCTAAAATCCGAAAGTGGGGATGGACTGGGTATCTTCTGCAAATTATCAGTAGTCCGGTTGGGTTGGTGCACAGGTTGTGTGAGTGGGAACAGGGAGATAGTAGGTTCCAAAATTAGCCTTGTAGGGGCCCCTGGGTGGCCCGGTCGGTAGAGAATGAGATTCTTGATCTTGGGGTTATGAGTTCGAGTCCCATGTTGGGTGTAGAGATCCCTCAAAGAGAGTTAACTTTGTAAATGCAAAGCTTCATGAAAGCTTGGAAAGACAGAGTGGTTGCTACTTCTCTAGGCATTAGAGTGATAAAAGGCGTTGCCTTTTAACTATGAAAAATGAGAAGGATATACAAAAGTAAACAGAACAGTATGTTGTCTCCTCTTGTAGCCTTCACGCTGCCTCAGCAGCCATGCTCTTATAGCCACTCTCGCTGCTTCCACAGGCCTCATTTCTGCCATATCATGTTGAAGGACATCTCAGACAACCTATCATTTCATACATAAATATTTCAGTATGTATCTCTAATATACAAGGATTCTGTTTTTTAAGATTTTATTTGTGTATTTATTTATTTGAGAGAGAGAGACAGAGTGAGAGAGAGCATGAGAGGGGAGAAGGTCAGAGGGAGAAGCAGACTCCCCATGGAGGTGGGAGCCCCATGCGGGACTCCAGGCCCACAGCCTGAGCCGAAGGCAGTCGCCCAACAAACTGAGCCACCAAGGTGCCCTAAAATATAAGGATTCTTTATACAAACATAACCACGATACCAAACCATAACCACACTTAAAAGAACCCATAGTGTTTCCTAAAAATAATTTAAGGGTTTTGAAGAAAGCAGGCCATGAGCAGGGCAGTGCTAACCCAGAAAAGAAGATGGCTGCCTTTCCAAGTATAAAACACTGCCTTATTTAATTGGATGAACTTGATGTTGTGTAGAGAGTTACTTAATGCAGATAACGGAAATGAACCATTTTTTATGAGTGGCGAATGCTGTAAGTCACTTCACTGACACAAAGTCATTAAGAGATTTTTTTTTTTAAAGCTTGCGATTACATCAGAGCCAGAGCTCTTGGAAATGATGTTTCTCAGAAGGGAAAATGGCATTGTCGATTTTCATTAAAATAAAGCTGACAAAATAATTTTTGAACCTTTTAAAGTCTTTCATGGAAATAACAGGGATCTATTTCTTTCGCTCTTTGGCACCTTTTTTCCTGGAACTGCACAAGAAAGAGTGGGGGGTTTTTTGTTTGTTTGTTTGTTTGTTTTTTAAGGACTAAGATTAAAGAGAGAGAATCAAAGAAAGGAAGGAAAAAAATGGCTTTGTATCCCAATAAATTGTGTCCTTCTAAAGAAACTGCATTATATTAGAATAGATTATTCTCTGGGGGTTGGTTGGAAAAAGGCTCTCATAGTGGAAATGCAGTTATGTTGTGTTGGATGTTGATGGAGGGGAAGGCCATCGAAACCCAGAAGCCTGTTTATTCCCCTGGTGCCTTCATCCGTGTGACATTAGCCACCTGGAGCCCTGTTTGTTCAGTTGCCCATCTGATAAAATATCCAATCTCCTCATTTCCTGTGCTGTGGAAAATTATTTTATTCAGCAAGTGACGGAACCCTTCTTTGGAATGGAAATCGCTGATGTATTTGAGACCACATATTTGGCACAAAGCAAGGATGAGTCTTAGGTTCTTTTTTTCTAGCAGACCTTGCCCAAAGCCTGCTGATTAAAAAAAAAAAAAAAAGACAACAGAAGGTCTGAATGGGTTTGGTAGAGTGGAGTTTGTTTTAGTAGGTAAATGTTTTCTTTATTTCAACTTTATTTTCTGAAGACTTACTCTTCTCTAACAAGCTGGAAGAGGAAAAAAAGCATCTGTTAGAACAACTGTTTCTACTGCTAAATTTTAATTGTAATTCAGCCCCTCTGTGAGGCTTTGCCATTCCGATCGAAAGAGGACAGTTGCAAGTTACAGTGAGAGGCTGATTGTGTGCTGAAGAACTTTCAATTTAAGTTGGATACAAGTGGGATACACACACTTTAAAAAAACAACAACCCTGCACTTCCTTTGAAATATAGTATTCCCAATGAGAAATAGAAGCTTCTGAGTGTAGGAGGCAGAACTTGGCACCTATTTTATCTTTCCTTATATTCTTGTTCGAACAGGCTTGCTTTCAGTCTTTGGGTTATGGCTTGTTCTCCATTGTTCCATTGCCGACTACATTAAGCTACCGCAAACCTAGTTCTCCCAGATTAGAAGGCTCACTGGTCCTTCTGTCTAGCACGGAGCAAGAGCAAACATTGCAGCAGATTAGACTAGATCGATGTAAACTCTGGTAACATCGCCTTTATCTGTAGTTAAGACTTCCAGCCATCTTAACTGACCTCTCTGGAAGGTGGCCAGAGTCCGCAAGGAAACAAAGAACGCCTTTGGGAGTTGGAAAGAACTATCCCAAAGACCATGGACTTTACCCTGTCGGGAAAGCATCAGGAAAGGCAGTCAGATTCTACCTTTAATCAGTAACCTTATTTTGTACACCATTCTAATAGACCTCATTATCTGGCTTGCTGGCCCACAGCAAATTAGATGAGAGGGTATTAGCGGCAGGTCCACTAAGAGCCAGAAGAAATAATGGCCGAAAGTTTGAATTCAAAGGAGGAGTCTAATTTTAGAAGATATATATATAAAAGCTGTGAAAATCTCAGCAGTCCGAGACCATTGAGTGAAGGCGCAAACCAGCATGTGGGCCCACAACACCTTGAGTGCCTCTCTGCTTTTAAGAATAGGAAATATCAGAGGGGGAGGTAGATGGAGGGCAGGGATGAAATAGCTAAAGGGGATTAAGAGGTAGAAGCTTCCAGTTATAAAGTAAGTAAGTCATGGAGATGCAAAGTACAGCATAGGGAATGTAGTCAATATTGGTGTCTACCCTTTTCGCGGTGAGCACTGAGTCATATATAGAATTGTGAAATCAGTATGTTGTACACCTGAAACATTATAATATCGCATATGAATTATACTTCAGTAAAAAATAAAATATGTCTATTCTTAGAAAAAAAAAAGAATAGAAATTGTCTTGCCTCTCTGTATGTATTCCCAGCACACAACCTGTAAAAGGAGCATAAAAGAGACACTCAGCTTGGGGCGCCTGGGTGTCTCAGTGGGTTAAAACCTCTGCCTTCGGCTCAGGTCATGAGCTCAGGGTCCTGGGATCAAGCCATGCATAGGGCTGTCTGCTCAGCAGAGAGCCTGCTTCCTCCTCTCTCTCTGCCTGCTTCTCCGCCTACTTGTGGTCTCTGTCTGTCAAATAAATAAATAAAACCTTAAAAAAAAAACAAACCAAAAAACAAAACAAAGACACTCAGCTTTTTGGGAAAGGTCGACATGAAAGCAGGATCCCAGTATAATCCAGTATTGCTGGATTAATGCTAAACTCAACTCATCAAAAAGTAACACGATTATATTCCTCATCTGATTTAGAAGGCCGGGAAAAAAAATTCCACCCTAAAAAATTAAGTGAAAAGCACTCGAGTAAATATCTGGATACAGGATTGCAGAACTGTATGGAAGGTTTACGTTTAACTTTATACGACGTGACTAAACGGTTTTTCAAAGTGGCTGTGTCATTTTGCATTTCCACCAGCCATGTTTGAGAGTTTCTGTTGGCCTATGTCCTCGTCAGCCCTTGGTATTGTCCATTTTTAAACATTCTAATATTCTAATAGATGCACAATGGTATGTCATTTTGGTTTTAATTTGCATTTCCCTGATTCGTAATGTTGAATCTCTCCATGTGCTTATTTGCCGTCTGTAGGTCTTTTTTTGTGAAGTGTCTATTCAGATAGTTTGCCTTTTTATGTTTTAACTTTTTTACTTAAAATTTTTTTTTAAAGATTGTATTTATTTATTTGACAGAGAGAGAGAAAGAGAGCACAAGCAGGGGGAGCAGCAGGCAGTGGGAGACGCAGACTCCCCACTGAGCAGGGAGCCCGACATGGGGCTTGATCCTAGGACCCTGGGATCATGACCCGAGCCAAAGGCAGATGCTTACCTGACTGAGACACCCAGGAGTACTTATTTTGCCTTTTTAAAAATTGGATTACTTTTTCCACATTATTGAGTTTTCAGAGGTCTTCATATATTCCAGGTCTAAGCCTTTTATCAGATAAGCATTTATTGAAACGAAATGAAAACTTTTGTTCATGCAAAAACCTGTACACAGATGTTTATAGTGGCTTTAGTCATAGTTGCTGAAAACTGGAAACAATCCAACGATCTTGCAACTTCTGAATGGTCAAAAAAATTGTAGTTCATCTACAAAATGGAATACTACTCAGCAATGAGAGGGAAAAGATACCCGATTCACATAATATGGATGACGCTCCAATGCTTTATGTGTAAGTGAAAGAATGCAGGTTCCAATTGCTATAGACTATCATGTTTCCATTTATGTGACATCCTGGAAAAGGTGAAACTATAGGGACGAAAAAAGATCTGTGGTTTTCAGGAGTTAGGAGATGCAGTGGGGTGGGGGGATAGAGGTTGCTCACAAAGGGGGCAGCAGGAAGGACATTTGAAGGGCGAAGGAAGTATTCTATATATTGATTTTGTTCGTGGTTTGTCAACACTCACAAAACTAACATCACAAATGGTAAACTTGACTCTCGAAAATTATACCTCTGATTTTAACTAATTTTTTTAAAGTAAACTTCCCCCAGTGTGGGGCTTGAACTCGCAACCCCGAGACCAATAGTCACTTGCTCTACTGACTGAGCCAGCCGGGCATCCCCGTACCTCAGTTTTTAGAAAGGAAAATAGAAAAAGACGTGGACATATCAACAAGAAGCAAGCTTCAAAATGTTGGAAAATAAAAATAAAAACGGGCAAAATGGTGGAAAATACACTATTGTGGCTACGTCTTGGGGGTGTTCAGGGAGCTAGCGCATGCAGTTCACCATCAGAACTCTATAAGAACTTAATCTTGTTTCTAGAGGAACACGAGTTAAATTATGATCCCCTGGATTTTAATTTTCAGGGAAATTGTGAACACAGCAACATCGGGCCTTTGCTTAGCAGTGAATTACTCATGTGATGGACAGATAGAGTCATGGTAGAAGAAGGGGGGAGAGAAGAACAATTGTGAATAAAGGACCATCAGCTTCTCCAGTTTCTCTTTATTTCATACACATACAGAAGCACACAGACACACACAGATGTACATCCTACCTTTTCTTCCTCCTCCTCCTTTTCCTCACCAGTGTATCAGTCCATCCTTCATATTGAGGCCAAATCTTGTGATCCAGGCCCACGTCCAGCAGCCCAGCCTCCCAGATTTGCTATTTTTCTATGAACGTTCCCTACCTGTGTGAATTTGCTCACAGTTGTCTTTTTGCCCCGTGACTTCCCTGATCTCTGCTAGGCGAAACTGAACCGATCTTTCAAGATCCAAATCCAAAGCAGCCTCCTTCGTGAAGCTTTACGTGATCACCCTGTTCCAAAGTGAATTTTCCCTCGTTGTACTGGGTAGAGTCACCGAAAATGCTTATTGCATCAACTCCAAAGGCAGCAAGTAGAACAGAAGAACCAATAGTCACATTACAGATGCCGGATAAATATTGAACGATGGTCCCAGACCGTGAGCTTTGTCTGTGTAGTCAAAAGCTTGGAGATGCCACGTGGCCTGGGTTTGAATATCAGCTCTACTATGTACCAGTTGTGGTATATTAAACAAAATTATTTAACCTTGAAGCCTCAGTTTCTTTATTTGTAAAATGAAAGTAAGAATAGCACCTGGGGTTGTCGTTGGGAGTAAATGAATTACTCTGCATCAAGGGCTTGGCATCTAGGGAACCTCGTGTAAGTGTTGGCCATCATTATTTTCGGAAGCAACTTTAATCCTTCCAACTCCTTCAAATCAGATGGGACTAATTACGTTAATTCAAAGGGCGTGTTGGTTTGAAGGGGCTGTTACCGTTAGGAGACGCAGGAATGTAAGATCACATGGACATCCATCCCACCCAGGCATGTCAGAAAGATCAGCAACACTAGCCCATTATGGATTCTAATCTAACTGCAAATCCATCAGGGCAGCCCTCATAATAGGACTTCCAAGGGGGCTGTGCCAGCGGAGGAGGGAGGAGGGGGAAATCAGCTGCCGCCCGGACCTTGCTGAAGAGAACCCTTCGAGCCGGCCTATTCCATGAGCAGTCATTTGATATTCTAGGCAGCTGCCTGACACTCCCCTTTGGTGCCCCACAGTGTAATTAACAGGCACACACACAGCTGCCTCGTCAGACAATTGGCCAGACTTGGCAGTGTGGGTGGCAGAGGCGGGGCAGTGGCAGGGAGGACCCAGGCTACATTCGCCACCTTGGGCGCTGAGCTTTCCCCGTAGCTCTAATAACCCTGCAGCTGTACCCCAAGCACCTTCCGAAGCCGCGTCCCTGCTAATCTCTTAGAAGGAACCATCCAGATTCTGAGGTTCATCATCAGTTAGCATTCTCTAGCTGACTTAACAACAGTCCTACAAGCTTGCCCTCCTCCATGCGATCGAACTCAGCTGCGACTGGCCCCACTCGCTCGTTTTTTATTTGTCCTCAAACCACACAAAGTGTTTTTGAGCGCTGTTACGACTGGCCAGATAAATGATTTGGGGGGGGGGGGGGGGGGGGGAGAAGGAATGTAAGAGGAAGTGTGATGTCATTGAAAGAGGCATGGGGTTGGAAATCAGGAGACCTCCGTTTTTTGTTGGAGCTCATGAGTAACGTGACATTGAGAAAGTCGTTTATTCTCTGCAACTTTGTATCTTAATGTGTACAAATAAGACTGTTCAGTTTATTTTTGGGACTATTAGTGGCTTTGGGGGATCTATCAGTCAGAAGCCATCCCGGGAACTCTGGATCATGGATCTTAGATGCAGTAGAACCTCGTTTAAGAATCCCAGAACTGGGGGCGCCTGGGTGGCTCAGTGGGTTACGGCCTCTGCCTTCGGCTCAGGTCATGATCCCAGGGTTGTGGGATCGAGCCCCGCATCGGGCTCTCTGCTCAGCAGGGAGCCTGCTTCCCCCACTTTCTCTCCCTGCCTGCCTCTCTGCCTACTTGTCATCTCTGTCAAATAAATAAAAAAAATCTTTAAAAAAAAAAGAATCTCAGAACTGGGGTCTTGAGTGGCTCAGTCTTTAGTCTTGGTTTCTGCTCAGGTCATGATCTCAGGGTCCTGAGAATGAGCCCTGCTTTGAACTCAGCACTCAGTGGGAGTCTGCTTGAGATTCTCTCTCTCCCTTTGCCCCTCCCTTCATTCTTTCTCTCTCAAATAAATAAAATCTTTAAAAAAAAAATAGAATCTCAGAACTGTCCCCACCTTGAACTTGCTCGTTGTTGAATAAGCAAATTCTTGGGCAAAATGGGATCCCTGTCCTTGAAACTTTCAGCCTTCCTTGCTTTCCATCCTTTCTTGGGGGGTGCTGCAAAATCCTAACACAGGGTTGTATTCAGAAGGTTCCAGCAGCTTTTGGGGAAAAGCCCAAAAATGAAAACATGGAACCCAAGGATCAATTCTAAGCTCAGCTTTGTCGCTCCGTATAGGGCGTGTTCCTACCCTGAACTTGCTCATCTAGGTTACGTTTTTCCCATTTGTGTCAGCCCTCAGTCTGTCAGTTTGAGAAATACTGTGTTGGTTTTAGCGGGGCTCATTTACCTAGTTTCCCTTGTGGAGAAATGTCTCACACTTACGGGCCTCCTCGAGAGCCTGGGGGACCGGCCCCTGGAGGTTTCATTGTATGCCCCCTGCACAGGCTTATCCATTTCAAATTAGGTCGGGGAGAACTGCAGTGCAGCTCAGATGGGCTTAGGTCTGCCTAAAAGGGTGATCGGTGGCCCCCGGGAGTGTGTTGTTAGAAGGTGAAAGACTCTAGCCCTCTTGGTTTTGCCTTGGGGGATGACAGGTGTTTGTGGTAAGACGCAATTATGCTCATCTGTCCCCAGCTCTGCATTCCGTGATGTCCAGGTGGTGCCCTAACTTTGGCCAGGATAAACTATTTGCACTATGGAAATTGGCAAACTCCTAATCAGGGGCGTTTACTTTTTCAATCTTTTTTTCCCCCTCTCGTTCAGAATGGATACCTTCTGTTGACCTAAAGTTTATTGTCTCCTTCCTCTGTCCTCTCCAATCTGCTCTTGACCCCGTAGAGTGGGTTTTTGAATTGTGGTTATTGTATTTTTCAATTTGAAACGTTACATGTCTTCATATCTTCTGTTCCTTTTTTGGGACTTTCCAGGTTTCAGGTTGTTCCAAGAACGTTCATGAACGCTTTGCTTGAGCCTTTTCTATAATAGCCGTTTTAAGATTATTGTCAGATAATTACAACATCTGTGTCATTCTGACATTGGCGTCTGTTGGTTGGCTATTCCCATGTGAATTGAGATTTTCCTGTTTTTTTGTTTTTTGTTTTTTGTATGCTGAATATTTTTTAGATTGCAGCCTGGACATTTTGATTATTGTGTTTATAAGATGCTCGGTGTTAAGTCCTATAAAAGATGTTAATATTTAGTCGGCAATCAATCTGGTTAGGTTTGGGCTATAGTTTCTAACCCACCTCTGTGGGCTGTAGTTCCAATTTTAGTTTGATTTTTTAAAGCTGTTTGGATCTCAGCTATGGGCCTCCCAGTGGTACACGGTATAGGACCTGAACAGTGATCTCTCTTATGGTTCTGTTCTCAAAGTTTTCGTTGTGGTCAGTAGGTTCAGGGTGATTGGGATCAGATGGGGGTGGGGGATGAGCTCGGGAGTTTATAAATAACCCTATGAGGTCATTTTCCTGAGTTCCTCCTTCTCTGCCCTCTCTGGGACCATTCAGTTTTTTCATCCCTCCAGCCAGAAATCAGAGGTTTTAGTTCCCTCTTTCTAATTTGTACTTCCGTGCCTGTGCCCACAAGCCGCCAAAGAGCAATGGGGGTTTGGCCCACCCTGTTGGGATCCCAGCTCGGCTGATTGCGGAGGTCGGGTTTGGCTCACGCAGGCTTTTCTGCTACCCTTATGGCTGAGTTGTTTGGTGTCTGAGCCACTAGAGGAAGGAGAGAGAAAAGAAAACCTTTCTGACCATTAAGAGTTTCTCTTCCTGGTCCTGGAGCCCGGGCTAGAGGGTTTCTCCTGGAGCTTTCCGGTTTTGTTTAGGCTGGGGAATGCTGCAGGGGGAAGGTGGTAAACGCACCACTATTTGGTGATACTTTGGATTCTGGCCTTCTGCCTTCTTCCTTCTTCTTTCTTCTTCCTGCTCCTCCTCCTTCTTCTCCCTCCTCCTCCTTCCTCCTCTTCTTCTTCTTCCTTTTTAAAAGATTTTATTTATTTACTTGAGAGAGAGAATGCATGCCCACAAGAGCAGGGGAGGGTGGGGGGCTGGAGAGGCAGAGGCAGAGGGAGAAGCAGCTGCCCGCTGAGCAGGGAGCCCAACGCAGGGCTCCATCCCAGGACCCCGAGATCGCAGCCTGAGCCGAAGGCAGATGCTTAACCAACTGAGCCACCCAGGCGTCCTTCTGATTTTCTCCTTCCATCTGCCTGTTACCGCGTGCTTTTCAGCGTCTTCAAATAGCTGCTACGTGAATCGGTCTTGCATTTGTAGGCGCACTAAGTGGATGTGACAGGGCGGGTATGCTTACTCCATCTTGCTGTCTGGAACAGAGGGCCCTTTGTTTTTTCTCTGAAGAGCCCGTTGCTCTTCATCAGCACGCTCCTGGCTGATTGTATCAACTGTGACTCTAAGTAAGGCGATTCCTTCTGTGATCTCTCACATTGCTTTCAGGCAAGCCTACAGTTTTCTCTCCGTGTGTCTCTAATCGTTTCTTTACCACCCTGGGCCTCAGTATCCTCATTTGTAACTTGCGGATGTGAACAGTACATACCTCTTTGGGTCACTGTTAGGGTTAGATTGAATACTGCAGGACTTAGAAAAGTGCCTGGTATATAGTACACGCTCAATAAATGGAAGCTATACTTTTTTTTTTTTTTTTTTAAGTAGGCTCTACACCCAACGTGGCACTAGAACTCGTGACCCCACCGTCAAGAGTCGCACACTATACCAAGTGAGCCAGCCAGGCACCCCTGGAAGCAATGCTGTAAAAAAATAAAGAAAAAAACCTTTACGTTTCAGTCTCTTTTAGAAGTGGAGAAGAATGTATTTAGGCAGAAGTCAAAGCCAGAAAGGGGAAAAGCCTTCTGGCATAGTCTTTTAGAGCCTCGGCTTTGGAGACAGTGGGTGAGTCTCTAATTCAGTTTCTTACTAGCTGTGTGACTCTGGGCAAGTCATTTCACCTTCCTGTGGCAGCAGTAGAATGAGCGCAATGGCAGTGCAGGCTTCACGGGGTTAATGGGAGGATTAAAGGAGATACTGCATGGAAAAATGCTCAGTAAGTATTGGCTATTATTAATATGGTGTCAATTTAGTGTCTTCTGTGAACTAGGCCCTCCAGGGCTATTTAATGGATATTTTATAGATAAAATGTCTGTAGATGATTACACACATACACTTTCTCATCTACAGGCATCATATATATATATATGTGTGTGTGTGTATATATATTCATTATTTTTATTTTTAATAATTATTTATTTTATTTTTAAAAAGATTCTATTTATTTAACACAGAGAGAGAGAGAGAGAGAGAGAGAGAGAGAGAGAGAGACAGCAAGAGAGGGAACACAAGCCAGGGGAGAGGCAGAGGGAGAAGCAGGCTTCCCACTGAGCAGGGAGCCCGACGCTGGACTCAATTCCAGGACCCCGGGATCATGGCCTGAGCTGAAGGCAGATGCTTAATGACTGAGCCACCCAGGAGCCCCTATTTTTTTGTTTTAATTAAAAGTCTGGTTTTTTTTTTAGATAATGTCTACATCCTGCATGGGGCTTGAACCCACGACCGCAAGATCAAGAGTCTCGTGCTCTTCTGCGTGAGCCAACCAGACACCCTGGCAGGTGTTATATTTATAAAATATCCATTAAATAGCCCTGTGCTACCTTCTCTTCCTGAGACACTGCTCGGCCAGCTGATGTCTGCAGCACTGCACGGCCCAGCGCCACTGTCATGATCTACTTTAAAACCCTTGACAATGCTTACTGGACTATAACGAGCAGAAGTTAATGAGGACACAGTTAATCTCTCCAGATTGACTCAGAGCTCTGTCACTTCCTGCTTAGAGCTGTAGTCCTCCGTTCCCTTCAAGCTAACAGCGTGTGACTTCTTGGCCTGCCCCTTCCGTGAGCTGGGCTGACTGCTCGCCCGGGCTCTCCCCCGCAGCAGCATGTGCAGTGTTTCTTGTTTCTGTTGCAAAGGGTTCCTGGAGCTAGAATTAAGAGAAGTGGTTTTGCTGATAACGTGATTTTGTGGTTGGTCTCACACCCTCTTTCCAGAGCGGTGCATGGGCTCTAATTTCCTCTTTAGGTATCTGGTTGCATTTTTCTTTCTTTACAGGCAGTCTTTTTGATTTCAAAATTTCTCCGTGCTCTAAGGATGTTGAGATTGCCTCTTACAGCTTCAACAAAGAGGGGCGTATTTGAGTCGGTGGTATTCAGAGCTGCGGCAACCAAAGCTCTTCATGGAACCAGATACTGTTCTACCTGTCCCCACTGTCTGCTCCCTTTTGGGAATGTAGGAGACAGAAGTCTGCACTGGCAGTGCAAGGTCTGGTGTCAAGTCCCGGATCTGCCCCCTTGCTTCCTTGGGGTCCTAGGGCAGGTCACATCACGGTTCAGGGTGTCAGTTTCTGTTATCTGAATACATGGAGGCTCCGGGCCCCAGCATCAGAGCTGAGTGCAGGTCAGGGGCAGAGCGGATGGATACCAGCAACTATAGAAAAAGACGGGCTTGGCCAGTGAGTGCCAGTGATGGCCCCAGGACCCCCACTGGGGAAACTGAGGCATTTAAGGAGCTGGTCTCTTGCTAGTCTCCTTTGCTCTTTCTCCCTCAGGCTGACAGAAGATCTGGAAATAGGAGTCCTGTGGAACAGGAAGGCTTGAGCCAGACGATTTCTTTTTCTTTTCTTTTTTTTAAAAGGATTTTATTTATTTATTTGACAGAGAGAGAAAGCACAAGCAGAGGGAACAGCAGGTAGAGGGAGAGGCAGGCTCCCCGCTGAGCAGGGAGCCCCACACGGGACTCTATCCCAGGATCCTGGGATCATGACCTGAGCCAAAGGCAGACGCTTCACCGACTGAGCCCCCTGGGCACCCCTGGGGACACAGATCTTAACTGCCTGTGTCAGGTGGGTTCCTTGCAGTCCTGCTAACTGTACCTGAAGACAACAAAAAGACTTAACTGAAATGACTCGATGTAGCAAAGGATTATAAACTCTTTTAATGTAATTTAAACTGAGGCATAATGATCCATATCAAACTACAGTTCCAGTAGTGTCGGATTCTAATGTGAATTTCCAATTTCCTCTTCACTAAGGAATTCAGGGAAATGTTGAACTGAGTGTGGCTTCGAGATTGTTGCTGTTCTTGACCACTCCGGGTTTTTGATACTTTTCTTCCTGTCTAAGCCTTACAGGTCCTCTTCCATGTGTCCCATGTTGTTTTTTTTTTTTTTAAAGATTTTATTTATTTATTTGACAGACAGAGATCACAAGTAGGCAGAGAGGCAGGCAGAGAGAGAGAGGAGGAAGCAGGCTCCCTGCGGAGCAGAGAGCCCGATGTGGGACTCGATCCCAGAACCCTGAGATCATGACCTGAGCTGAAGGCAGAGGCTTAATTAACCCACTGAGCCACCCAGGTTTTGTTCTCATGCCCAGCTGCTCTGGGAAGTGGAGGTGTGCCTTATTTTTTTTTTTTTTTTTTGGGTGTATGGGGACCCTTATTTATCAATACAGTCATTTGGCAAATGATAAGTGTTTGCTCTGTGTCCTGCAGTGCACTGAGCTGGAGAGGAAGGATACAGGGTTTTAAAAAATAAGTTCCTTTTTTTAAAGGAACTTATGGTTTAGCAGAGGAACCAGACAATGAGAGTAGTGAGGTAAGTGCTCTGATCGTTTCACAAAGGGTGCCGGGGAGCAGCCAGCATTGTTGCGGGTGTAGTGGGGCTGGTTCAAGGAAGACGGCCCTCCGAGCGGAAGATGATGGGAGTAGTTGTTGTATCCTCGGATCGGGGGTTGGGAGTCGGTTTTTCCAGGTGGAGGACACAGCGGTGCCAAGGCACTGGGGCATTGGAGAGCATGGCATTTCTAGAGCTGCAATGGCTCAGTTGATGCAAGGAAAGGAATTAGGAGGTGTGGTAGTGGGACATGAGGCTGGAGAGAGAAGCAGAGACTGGATGGTGAAGGGCCTTGGACACCATGCCAGAAGAGAGCAGGAAACTAGGGAAGGGTTTTAAGTAAGGAGTCAACATGATCAGGTTAGTGTTTTTGAGAATACAGTATTGAAAGAGAAGTCAGAATGCCCCAGCACAATGCAAGAGACCAGTTAGGAAGTGTGGGAGAAACCCCCAGTTTTTGTCCAGGAGACGGCAAGGTGTGTGGCTATAAGGTTACAGCAGGGGAGAGACGGAGATTCAAACTTGGCCCTGTTGAAGCAGTACTAACCAGGGACTCAGGATAGCGCGGGCTAAATGCTGTAGAGGTCAAGGCATAGAAGGGCTGGGAAACGGCCCTGAATTTGTCTCAAAGGAAGTCACCGATGCCAGGACTCAGGGCAAGGATAGCAGGAAGTAGTGATAGCACTGCTTTCGTGTGCAGAGTTCAAGAGAACTTTAGCAGGTGCAGAACATAGAGGTTAATGAAATCGAGTTCATTTTTTGTGTCACTTTGCTTGTGTTAAAGAACACAAACCAGTGTTTGTGTTTTATTTGGCCTATACAACATTCTAAGCATTTTGAGACAACAGTTAACAACCAGGAGGTTTTGGGGCACCAGGCTGGCTCCGCTGGAAGAGCCTATGACTCTTGATCTCAGGGTTGTGAGTTCGAGCCCCACGTTGGGTATAGAGATTACTAAAAAAAAAAAATAATAATAATAATAATAATAAAATAAACTTAAAAAAAAGAAGCCAGGAGAGTTTACATTTTGAAAATCCCAAATTCTGTTTTCTCTTGAGAGTCTCAAAGTTCTGGTTTCTCTGGGCCTTTGGATGTTCACGGTCACAGTCAGCTGGAACTGAGTAGCTATCGCTCCCTCTAGATGTAGTGCTTGCCCTCCAATCCACCATGAACCCGCCCTTGTACTCTTCTGTGGCCCCCTTGGCCTGTGCAGGCTTCCAATTCGTGATTCTCAGGTTATCTCGGGCCAGGCTTGGAAGGGGATTTAAGGCAACTAGATTGCTCAGACAGGATGGTCCTTATCTTCATAGTGAAGAGACTAGGTCATCATCTGAGAATAAAGGTAATAGAGGAAGGATAGGGTTTCAGGAAGGGGGACTGGACTTTTTTAAACGTTGTCATGATGCTGTAAACATATTAGGCTTAATCATTTTTTTTTTCTTGGGGCACCCAGGTGGCTCAGTCAGTTAAATGTCTGTCTTCAGCTCAGATCATGATCTCAGGGTCCTGGGATCGAGCCCCACATTGGGCTCCCTGCTCAGCGGGGAGTCTGCTTCCCCCTCTCCTTCTACCCCAACTCGTTGTCTTAGTCTCTCTCTCAAATAAGTAAATAAAATCTTTAAAAAAAATTTTTTTTCTTAAGCATGGAACCTTCTCCAAGACCTTTTATAAAATAACTTCTCATTGCTCTGTATTATGATTGTCTGTTTACGTGGTTATCCTTCTTGCTCATCTCATGAACCCCACGGGTTCTGTGCCTTTTCCTTGGCTTTGGGTCTGAAATAACTGAAGGTGCTGAATATACATATCTGTTGGAGGGGGAAAAATACTGGGGAGAAGTAAGACGGCTCGTCTTTGCGGCTGGGAGAACCAGATGAGGCAAGGTACATCAAACTACGTAACACAGAGCCTAGCACACAGCAGATGTGCAGATCAATTTTCCCTTCCTGCACATGAAAATGCTTAAGGAGGAGGCACTCAACAAAAGCGGGTCCCTTCCTTCCCTTTTTCCTTTCTCTGCTCTCTGTGTCCCGGGGAGATTCCCTTCTGACCTTGATCACAGGGCTTTGTCCGCACACTCTCTCCTACTCAGTAGTGCACTTGTCTACGGAATCAGTCCATTGATTGCGTATTACCGGCCTGTTATACGTACAGCCCCGCGGTAGGCACTGCAGGGACACCAGAAGTAAGATCCGGTTCCTGCCTCTCACTCTCTGCCTCGTAGATGCAGAAATAATAATTTATTATTAATAATATTAATTATTATAATTATTAATTATTAATTTATTATTATTTAATAATAGAAATAATAATTTCTAGATGCCAAGAAAATGATACTGTGCCACAAGAGAGGACAGGCAAAAACGCCCTTGCCATTCAAAAGAGGGATGGGCCCCATGAGCTTGGAGGAACCAAAAAGGGGTTCCTGAAGGAGATGATAGCAGAGATACGTTGAGAGGGATAGGATTTCAGCCTGCAGAGTAGCAGAGGCTGCAGGGACAGCTCTCTGCCTGCAGCAAATATTTCCCTTGGAATTGTGCCTGGTTGTCAAAGGCCTTTTGAAGGTCTAAATCAAGTAGACACACTGGTTCCTCTTTGGCCAAGAGATCTATTTACCCTCTTTGAGAACTCTGGAGATGAATGATGACACAGGCCACTAAAACCCCACAGTAAGACACTTAACTTGGTCATGACACCAGACTTACTTGAACTATTGAACTGATATCATTTCTTTGCTCACAGCAAACATTCATCTGCAAATATTTACGAAGCATCTCTTAAATGCCAAGTGCTGGCATTGTTACAAGAGGTTGGGGCATATTAATATGAATATGATATAGATCAGGCTCTCGAAAAACCTCTGATCTATGGAGACAGCAATGAAATCTATTGGTTTATTTTTTGAAAGTTTTATCTAAGTCATCGCTACACCCAAACATGGGGCTGGAACTCATGACCCCGAGATCAAGAGTCGTGTGCTCTTCTGAACGAGCCCGCCATGCACCCCTGTGAAATCTGTTTAATGTGGAAAGTGGTCTAATGGGGTCCGATCAGAGTGCTATGAATGTGCAGAGGAGGGAGTGATTTAATCTGTAAAGAGAGTGAGGGAAGGTTTCATAAGGGAGGTGACATTTTTAGTGGGCCGTGAAGAGTGAGTAGGATTTCTCAAGGCAAAGAAGGGGGAAGGGAGTGAATTAACATTAATCAGAGTGAAGAGCCATGTACTTGACCTACAGTGGAACTTGCGATCCCAGTATTACTCTTGTTTCTAGTTTACAGATGAGGACACTGAAACTCAGAGAGACTAAGTGACTCAAATAAGGCCACAGACCTAGTCATTGTCAGTGAGGTCTTGAACTTGAGCCTCTCTGGGTCTGCTCTATCAAGCTGCCTTCATGAAGGAGAAGCAGGGGCCAGTGGGGACATGGAAAGGCATGCTCTAGGCAGAAGCAAAAGATTTGCTGGACAGGGACAGAATTTGGGTCAGCACAGTTGCCTTTCAGTTCTGAACATGATTGCCTGACTTCCAAGTACTTCAGGGATGATTATGTCCATTTAGATGTGCTTTTGCAAGGGGAGTTGTTATGTCTGCTTACAGTAACTGTAATGCTCAGTTCAACAAGCATTTATTGACGGAAATGGCTGCCCCACAAGGGATTTGGGGCTGTTTGACCATCTTCACAATCCTTTGAACAGTGATAGATGGGAGCGATTCTCAGAAGACTCACTTGAGCTCTTGGGTTAGCCAAAGTCACCAGATTGATGATGCTATTTCCTGGTCCTTACACAGAGGGGGGCATGGCCTGAAAGTAAAGGCTGAAAGAACTTATTTTTCAAGAAGTAGCTCTCTTGAAAGTACAAAATGTTGTATATTTAATGACCCCTTAAAATCCTTTCTCAAGTAAGCAATGGTGTAAGTAAATAGATAGGTATGCAGATAGATAAGATGATGGGAAAAGCCAACATCTATGTACTCCCATACATTCCTATAGGCATACATGAGTAGGTAATGAGTTAGAATTTGTACATTGGCTTAATGGATAAAAATGACCCCAAAGCAAAATCTACTGGAGTAGTGCCCTACCCCACCAAACAAAAACAAAAATTTCCCCTTTTTTTCCTTTGAGCAAAGGGAATATATTTAACTGAGGACTGTTGAGGTTGTTAGTGAAAGGAAAAATAATGTAACCTTGTTCACTGTGCTGATGGGAACAAATTTATTGAATATTAGTGGAGGCAGAAACCTCAGTGCCAGGGACAATGGTTCCAGAGACCCACACAACTAAAGAATTTCCTTGTGTCTCTCTCCGTGGGGAGCTGGTGGTCAAAGAGTACAAAGTTTCAGTAACTCAAGATGAATGAGTTCTAGAAGTCTAACATGTAGCATGGTCACTGTAGTTAACAATACAGTATTGTATACTCGACATTTGTTAAGAAGGTAGATCTTTTTTTTTTTAAGATTTTATTCATTTATTTGAGAGAGCAAGAGAGAACACAAGCAGGGGGAGTGGCAGACAGAGGGAGAAACAGGCTCCCCGCTGAGCAGGGAGCCCGATGTGGGGGCTGGATCCCAGGACCCTGAGATCATGACCTGAGTTAAAGGTAGATGCTTAACCAACTGAGCCACCAGGCGCCCCAAGAAAGTAGATCTTAGGTGTTCTTACCCCATATATGAGAGAAGAAAATAAAAGAAAATGGTACCTGTAGGAGGTGTTGGGTATGTTAATTAGCTTGATTGTGGTGATCATTTCGTAGTGTATATGTATATGAAGACATCAAATTGTACACCTTAAATATAGACAGTTTTATGGGTTAATCCTATGTTATTGATTTTATTTTTATTTATTTCTTTTTATTTATTTTTAAGTAAACCATATACCCAATGTGGGGCTGGAACTCCCAACCCCAAGATCAAGCATCGTATGCTCTACTGACTGAGCCAGCCAGGTGCCCCAATTTGTTTGTTAATCACAGAGCTGAAAACCCCCTCCCCTGGAGGCTACTAGTTTAAAGCTTCGAAGTGGTAGGTGTGTACACACATACCCACCTCCAAATTGCTATCCATTCTTAACCCCTTACCTGAAATAACTTTTAAATATATCCATTTCTTTCTTTTCTATTGGCCATAATCCTAGCCTGTATTATCCCCATAGCACCTGGAGACTATTGTGGTAGCTGTTACATTGTTCTGTTTCTAGCTGTTTCCAAATCCATCTATGTGTGGCTATTCAAAAACTGAACCCTACTTTCTCCTTCCCAGCTGTCTTTCATTCGATGAAAATAGGTGTATTCTTTTTCTAATTAGAAAAATAACACATGTTTAGTGGCTCAGTTGATTAAATGTTGGAGTCTTGATTTCGGCTCAGGTCATGATCTCTGTGTCATGAGACTGAGCCCCGGTTAGGCTCTGAGCTGGGTGTGGAGCCTGCTTAAGATTCTCTCCCTCTCCCTATGCCCTCCTCCCCCACCCGACTTTCTCTCTGTCTAAAAGGAAAAAAAAACCCTCAAATATAATACAGAAAAATATAAAGAATAAAGTAAAACATCACCTAAATTTCACCACCCTGGGATAACTGCCCTTAATATACTATCATCCCTTCATTCATTTCTTATATTCACACATAAATGTAATTTTACAATTCTTTTTCAAAAGATTTTCTTTTTCTTTTTATTTATTTATATGTTTTTTAAAGGATTTTATTTTTAAGTAATCTCTGCCCCCAATGTGAGCCTCTGAACCTACAATCCCAAGATCAAGAGTTGCATGCTCTACTGACTGAGCCCGCCAGGTGCCCCAATTTTACAATTCTTTTTTTTAAGATTTTATTTATTTATTTGCTAGAAAGAACAAGCAGGGGGAGGGGCAGAGGGAGAGGTAGAAGCAGGCTCCTCACTGAGCATGGAGCCCAATGCGGGACTTGATCCAAGGACCCTGAGATCATGACTTGAGCCAAAGGCAGATGCTTCACCAACTGAGTCACCCATGCCTCCCTACAATTCATTCATTCATCCATCCATCCATCCTTCCTCTCTCTCTCTCTCTCTCTTTCTCTCTTCTTTCTCTCTCTCTCCCTCCCTCCCTTCCTTTCTTCCTTCCTTCCTTCCTTCCTTCCTTCCTTCCCGAGAGAGCAAGCATGCACGGGTGAGGGGAGCGAGGAAGGGTAGGGGGAGAGGGAGTGAGAATCTTAAGGGGGCTCCACACTCAGCTGAAATCAAGAGTCTGATGCTTAACAGACTGAACCACCAAAATGCCCCATTTTTTAAGGATTTTGTTTTTAAGTAATCTTCACACCCAACATGGGGCTTAGACTCATGACCCTGAGATCAAGAGTCACATGCTCTTCGGACTGAGCCACCCAGGCACCCCTCCTTTAGCTCTTTATTCAGGTTCATCTAACTATGCTAAAAATAATTAGACACAGACATATATAGAGGATTAAAAACCATTATTCATTTTTAAAGAGGTATCACTTGATAAAGTGTGGTGTTTTTTGGGTTTTTTTTTTTTGGTCTCTTAACATTTCTTGCTCAACAATGAACTCTCCGACTTGAATGGTAAGGTCTAATTAATTCCTTTTAGTGTCTGCACAGTATTCCATGGTATGGGTCTATAACTCAGTCACTTATTTCTCCATGGAAGGGCATTCTTTCTGCTACCAACATCATTGTGTACGTATTTATGTAAGTCTCCTTAAATTGGTATTTATATTTCTTTGGGATAGAGTCACAGGTGTGGAATTGCTGAGACAAAGGTACATGTAGTTTTAATTTTTATAGATATTCTCAGATTGCTTTCCCAAAAGGCTGAGAACAGTCACGTGAACATAAGCAGTTTTATGAAAATACACTCTTCCTTCCCTATCCTGCCCCTGGTAGGTTTTGGTACTTAAATATTTGCCAATCTAATGGATGAGAAATACCTCATTATCTTGTTTTTAATTTGTGTTTCTTGAATGGCTATTGTTTAATTACCATTTGGATTTCTACTTCATATTCTTCGTTAATTTTCCTACTATTTTTTTTTTGTCTTATCAGTTTCAAGGAGCTATTTGAGCCTTACAGATATTGACCTCTTTTCTGGCCTATGCATGGTAAGTTTTATTTCTCAGTGTATCATTTGTCCTTCTTTATGGTTTTTTTTCCCCCATGGATATGTTTGAAAAGAACAGCACATAGTAAATAAATTTAAAATTTTCTTTATAGTTTCCGGGTGGTCCATATCAGTTAAAAGAGTTCTGAAACTATTAAGTTAAACATGTGTTTGTCTAAAAGTTCTTGCAATTTTTCTTGTTTTAGTGTTTAAACTCGTGTTTTTATTATGTCTCAAATTTTTTCAAGTGGCATATTGTAGAGAGTTTAACTTTATTCTAGATTGGTAGGCGATTGTGCCAGTCTCTTTTTATTAAATAAATTGCCCTTTTTCTGCTGAATTGAATTACCAGCTTTGTCATATATCAAAAACCCACATATACTCATTTCTTTTTCTATGCTTTGTTTTGTTCCACTGATCTATTAGTCTATTCCTATGCCAATATCATACTATTTTGTTTATAATGACTTCATGATATATGTAAAATATTTTAAAGCAGATATCGCATAGGGGCAGCAAGCCGGCTTGGTCCTTGGAGCACGCAAATCTTGACCTCGGGATCTTGACTCTGGGCCGCATGTTGAGCTTGGAGCCTAACTTAAAAAAAAAAAAAACCAGCTATCACATGCTGTTTTTATTGTCTATAACTTTATTAGCTATTCTTAGGTATGTATTTTTCCACTGAAGCTTTAAGATCATGTGCTCTGTTTATAAAATAAGAGGAACCTGGGTGGCTCAGTTGGTTAAATGTTAGCCTTTGGCTTAGATCGTGATCTTGGGGTCCTGGGATGGAGCCCTACATCAAGCTCCCTGCTGAATGGGGAGCCTGCTTTTCTGTCTCCCTCTGCTCCTCCCCCCTGCTTGTGCTCTCTCTCTGGCAAATAAATAAGATCTTTAAAAAAATAAAATAAGGGAAACAAAAATTATGGGATCCTAATTACAATTGCATTAAATTTATATACTCATTTTGGGGGGTGCCTGGGTGGCTTAGTTGGTTAAGTGTCTGACTCTTGACTTTTGGCTCAGGTTATGATCTCAGAGTCGTGAGATCAAGCCACACATTAGGCTCTGTGCTGGGTGTAGAGCCTGCTTAAGATTTTCTCTCTGCACCCCCTCCACCCCCGCCAACTTGTGCTTGTTCTAGCTCTCTCTCTCTCTCCAAAAAAAAAAAAAAAAAAAAAAAAAAATATATATATATATATATGATATATATATATATATCATATATATATATATTCATTTTGGAGGAATTAAAATAATTTTTATTTTGGTTAGGTTTTCCATCTAAAAACATTATATTTGTTTTTATTTACTCAAGAAAACCAATTTTCATAGGGCTTACATTATAGCCAATGTTAATAAACCAAGAATCGGACCAAAAGATCTAGCTATTGAAAAAAGTGGAGTTGGAAGTGGTCATTATTTTGCTGACACTTTGATTTCTCTCTG
Source organism: Enhydra lutris kenyoni (assembly GCF_002288905.1). Lineage (NCBI taxonomy): Eukaryota > Metazoa > Chordata > Mammalia > Carnivora > Mustelidae > Enhydra > Enhydra lutris. The sequence continues at coordinate 1,747,212 of NW_019154137.1, read as the reverse complement.
TAAACTATAAAAGAAAAACTGGAAGTTAAGCAACACTGATTACCGATATTAGAAATGTAGTAAATACAAAATAAGTATGGCTAGCCCTCACCATCGCTATCAGAATAGTTGCTAGAGGGCCACGAAGAAAGCCGACTAAATGACCAAATTTCATTATCCAATTTGAAAACCTTCTATCATGGACCTGTATGTGCAAATCACTAAAACAATTTACCACTAGGTTTATTTCCTTTTGCTAAAGGTCATTTGTAATAATTACACATCTTTTTTTAATTAACATATAATGTATTATTTGTTTCAGGGGTACAGGTCTGTGAATCGCCAGGTTTACACACTTCACAGCACTCACCATAGCACATACCCTCCCCGTTGTTCATCCCCCAGCCACCCCATCCCCCCGCCCCCCTCCCCTCCAGCAACCCTCAGTTTGTTTTCTAAAATTAAGAGTCTCTTATGGTTTGTCTCCCTCTCTGGTTTCATCTTGTTTCATTTTTTCCTCCCTTCCCCTATGAACCTCTGTCTTGTTTCTCAAATCCTCATATCAGTGAAATCGTATAATAATTGTCTTTCTCTGATTGACTTATTTCACTTAGCGTAATAGCGTCTAGTTCCATCCACGTTGTTGCAAATGGTGATATTTCATTTCTTTTGATGGCTGCGTAGTATTCCATTGCATATATATACCACCTCTTCTTTATCCATTCATTTGTTGATGGACATCTAGGTTCTTTCCATAGTTTGGCTATTGTGGACATTGCTGCTATAAACATTCGGGTGCACGTGCCCCTTCGGATCACTACATTTGTATCTTTATGGTAAATACCCAGTAATGTGATTGCTGGGTCGTAGCGTAGCTCTATTTTCATCTTTTTGAGGAACCTCCATGCTATTTTCCAGAGTGGCTGCACCAGCTTGCTTTCCCACCAGCCATATAGGAGGGTTCCCCTTTCTCCAAATCCTTTCCAGAAAAAGTCGCAATGTGACTGTGATTCTCCTCTAAACACAAGACTTAAACCAAGTCCAGGGAACCAGGCAGGGAGCAGACTGATGCTATGTCACCCTCCCTCTTATGCCAGAGACACATTTTCTCCCAAAGTATCCTGCTCCACAGAGATGCAGCTCTGCTTTCCAAAGAGGGCACCTTTATTATTTTTAATTTTTTTAAGTAAGCTCTACGCTTAACATGGGGCTTGAACTCGTGACCTCTAGAGGTCGAGAGTCGCATTCTATGAACTGAGCCGGCAGATGCCCCAGACAGGGTAACTTTCACATTGTCATCCCTAAATGGGGAAACTGAATTCCCATTTCCACTTCAGAAGAGAGTCTTTGTTTAACATCTGGGTGTTTTTTTTCTCTCAGAACAAAGGAAGAGCCCCCTTTAAAGGAGCGTGGGCAACCCCACCACTTACTAGAAAGAAATTGCTTTTAGTGTGGAAATGACATTTTGTTGTTGCTGTGTTTCTTCCTTGTCAGCTTTATCCACTGAGGTTTTAAAAAAAAGTCTCTTAGGAGTTTAGGTTTTCACATGGGCCCCCCTTGGAATACTGTAGCCCAGAGACCCTTTGCTACTTACCAGGCAACTGCGCTGGCTCAGTTTCTCCCCTGCATTTGTAACATTATATCGTAAGGGCTTTTTTTTTTTTTTTTTTTTTGCTGGTGAAGCTCTGTGAGAGGAAAGGCGCAGTGACAATGCCAAAGATTGAAAAAAAAAAGGATATTAAAAATAGAGTTCATGTTACCAGGTCTGGCTGCAGATCACCTGGAAAAGACTATAAAATTTTAAGTGGTCGTATTTTCTCCTGTGAAAATGAAGCTCAAATAAAACAACCCAGTGAATTATTTCTCAACACTTTTCATTGGTTCTAGGAATAGTAAATATACACTGAATAGTTCCAACCCATTTTGTTAGCGCTGTTGACAGTATTATAGCTTAAACTTTTTGTTTTTTTTTAAGATTTTTGTCTATTTGTCAGAGAGAGGGCACAAGCAGGGGGAGCAGCAGGCAGAGGGAGAAGCAGGCTCCCAATGCGGTACTTGATCCCATGACCCCGGAATCATGACCTGAGCCCATGGTAGATGCTTAACTGCCTGAGCCAGCCAGGTGTCCCTTAAACTTGTTCTTATCAAAAAAATTGTACTTCTAACTTCATACAGAAACGTGGTTTTCCCCCAGGATAAATGCTGTGGATATGAGCATTTCAGGGTTGTTTAAATCAAAATTCAGAACTTAATTCAACGAACTTTTTTTTTTTTAAAAGATTTTATTTATTTATTTGACAGAGAGAGATCACAAGTAGATGGAGAGGCAGGCAGAGAGAGAGAGAGGGAAGCAGGATCTCTGCCGAGCAGAGAACCTGATGCGGGACTCGATCCCAGGACCCTGAGATCATGACCTGAGCCGAAGGCAGCGGCTTAACCCACTGAGCCACCCAGGTGCCCTCAACGAACTTCTATAGAGTGTACTATGTACACATATTTCCTGTAATCTACTGAGATTTAGAAGAAATATGATAATGGCATCTTTATTAATTTAATTTTTTTAAGATTTTATTTATTTATTTGACAGAGGGAGAAAGACAGCAAGAGAGGGAATATAAGCCTTTGGGGTTCCGGTCAAAGAAATGATGAAAGCTTGTAGTTCCAGAATGCTTTCTCTGTGCCAAGCACTACGCTGAATGCTTTACATGCTTCATCTCACTCAGTCCCCGCCACGCTTACCTTATTGAAGTGGGAACTTTTTCTCATGCCCGTGGATAACCCTGAGTTCAGCATCTTGGCTAAGGCCACCCAGCTAGTAAGCCATAGAGCTAGATTCATATCTAGATCTGTCTGGTTGACCTCAGAGTTTCTAGGTGGGTGGCTTAGAATAGTCTTTATGAAGTAGGTGACATTTGAGATGGACCCTAAAGGATGGGTAGTTAGCCATAGGCAAAGATCATGCTAAGCAAGAGGGCAGAGTCTGAGCACAGGCTTGTCCGGGGGTAGGGGTTGGAGCCAAGTGCAGGAACAGAAAGGGTATAGTTTGCTTGGAGTTTCTGGTAGTCAAAGAGCTATAGGGGAAGAGAAGACTGAAGAGAGCTGTTGCATCCACATTTTGGTGGTCTCCGAATTCCAAGCTGAAGATACCATATTAGTTTTCTAGTACTCCTGTAACAAAGTAGCACATACCAAGTGGCTTGAACAGAAATTCGCTGTGTCATGGTCCTGGAGGCGGGGAGTCCAAGGACAAGGTGTTGAAGGGTTGTTTTCTTCTGAGGGCTATGGAAGAAGGATTTGTACCAGTTCTCTTTGACTTAGAGATTTTCTTCTACCTGTGTCCTCACACTGTCTTCCTCTGGGTTGGTGTCCAAATTTCCTATTCTTATAAGATCACAGGTCAGATTGGATTAGGGCCCACCCCAAAGACCTGATTTTTAACTTGATTACTTCTGTAAAGATTCTATCTCTAAATAAGGTCCCATACTGAGGGACTAGGGATTAGGACATTACAGATTTGGGAGGAGGGCGCACAATTCAAACTATGACACTAGTCAGACAGATGGTTCAGTGGTTTTATGGTGTCTTCCTTATTTTGACAATGCTGTTGTTTAATATCAGATGTTCAAATCAGGTACAATCAATCAACTATTTCAAATTATATGAAATAAAGAGGGTAATGAATTTCATAGGCTTCCGTATGATGACAAGAAAAAGAAAACCTTTCTATTGAAAATAAGAACTGACCACAGAGACTTTTGCATCTAGAAAAGGAGCATTATTTGTGTTCAGGGAGATGACTCTGTGTTTAGAAAAATGTCTTGATGGTATATTTGAGTTTGAACGGTGAACCACACATCCCTCACCCCAGCTGCGGGCACTGTGTGTGAAAGGAGAGAGTGAAACAAAGAATTAAAGTTCTCACATACTAAAGGTTGACTTTGAAAAATGTAGGTCAAGTGGAGATGGTGTAAGAAGAAAGGAAGGTGAGGGGAGCCTGCGCAGCTCAGTTGGTTTGGCTCCTGACTCTTGATTTTGGGTTGGGTCATGATCTCAGGGTCATGGGATCAAGCCCAGAGTCAGACTCCACACTCAGTGAGGAGTCTTTTTGAGAATCTCTTTCTCCTTCCCCCTCTGCCCCTCCCCCTGCTCTCTCTCTCTCTCTCTCTCTCTCTCTCTCTCGAGATTCTTTCTCTCCCTCAACCTCTGCCCCTCCTTTCCCCCTGCCTCTAAAAAATAAATAAATAGGGGCACTTGGATGGCTTAGTTGGTTAAGCGTCTGACTTCGGCTCTGGTTGTGATCTCAGGGTCCTAAGATCAAGCCCCACGCAGCAGGAAGTCTGCTTCTCCCTCTCCTTCTGGCCCTCCTGTTGCTCATGCTCTCTTTCTCTTTTTCTCAAATAAATAAATAAATAAATAAATAAATAAAATCTTTAACAATAAAAAACACATACCTAAATCATTAAAAAAAAGAAGAAGAAGAAGAAAAGAAGTTGAGTGTAATGAATGGGTAAGAGAAAGGAGAAGTAAAACATGACAGGAAGCTTAAGGAATGAAGCTGGACAATTTGGGTTAATGGCAGTATATGGGGATGTATAGTTTTCTTTTTATATTGTTGATTATATTGTGAGTCATGTGATTCCTTCCTTCCAGAAGGCTTCTCTGTGGAATATCCTCTTGATTGTGGTGTCTAGGGAGATTCATGGAGGAGCTGCATTCTGGGTTAGGTGGGTCTATATGGGGCAGGCAAAAATGACTACAAGAAGCGAGATGTTTCTGAGACCATGAGCTTAGTAGAAAAAAGAAATTGAAGTCTCCGAGTCCTGGAGTAAGACCAGTGGGGGACTGCTACTCATTAAGAGTGTGGCTTTTTGGGAAGTCAACTAACCTCTTAAGTCTCAATTTCCTCATCTTAAAAGTGGGGACAAAAATAGGACCTATCTCCTCAAGCTTCTCTGTGTAATGAGTAAGTGACATCATGGTCAGAAAACGTTTGGAACCACCCCAGACACAAATTCAGTGCATGGCAAGTATTAGCTCTGGGAAAGAGCATGGGGCGTCCAGCAGTTTGTGGAACGGGGGCTCAAAACACTGTTTTTCTAACTACTGAAAGGAAGAGGGAGACCAGAAGGAGGGGATCTTGGGAACACCCAGGCTGGAAACATCTGGGTTGCTCTGGAGAGGAAGACTAGGTCTGTAGGAGCGGAGTATGCATAGACAGAATGAAATTAACAAAGTTCCTGGAAGACAATCAAGGAAAAATAGCTTTTGAAATTAATTCCATCAATGATGAGCAGTCCTCATTTCACTGTTGCTCTTTCTGTCTCATAGTTTGGCACTGTTTTTAGCAACTGTGCCACTGAATGAGTGCCTATCCCCGTTCCCATTTATCTTTTATTATGACAAATTATAAGAATGCAGAAAAGCATAGAGAAAAACATCATGAACACCTACGTGCCCACCACTCAATTTTATAAAATCTTAATTTGTTTCATTTTCTTTACTACTTTTTATTTACTTACTTTGGTGGGGGGGACATTGTACATACAATGGAAGCTTGCTGGAGACTTTCTCCTCCCTTCCAGTCTGTGAATGCCTCTTTCCAGAATACAGTTCTATGGAATACAATGTCAATTACGCTCCCTGGAAATGTACAATAGCAGTACCGGACCCAGAGTTAGATGTCTGTCATTCTTTTGCATGTTTTAATACTTTTAACACCTAAGACCGTATCCCTAAATGATATTCTTTTATAGGTTTAAGCCTTACTAGTGGTACTGCTCTGTACTGAACCTTCTGCAACTTGCTTTTTCTTTTTTTTTTAAGATTTTATTTATTTATTTGACACACAGAGAGAGAGATCACAAGTAGGCAGAGAGAGGGGGGAAGCAGGCTCCCTGCCGAGCAGGGAGCCTGATGCAGGGCTTGATCTCAGGACCCTGAGATCATGACCTGAGCTGAAGGCAGAGGCTCAACCCACTGAGCCACCCAGGTGCTCCTTGATTTTTAAAAAATCACCACTCTGGGACCCCTGGGTAGCTCAGCTGGTGGAACATTCCTCTTTGATTTGACCCTGAGAACAAGGTCGTGGGATCAAGACTCGTGTGGGGCTCTGCGCTCAGCGGGGAGTCTCCTTGACATTCACTTCCTCTCTCTCTGCCCCTCCCCCACTCACTCACTTGCCCGCTCGCTCTCTATAGCAAGTAAATCTTTAAAAAAAAAAATCAGCCCTTTGTTATAAAATTTATCCATGCCAATATATGGAGCTTCCTTCCTTAATTTCAGTAGTTTAAAATGAAATTCTATTGTATAAAGATACCACAATTTATCTTTTCCCCAGTTAATGGATTTTTTAGGGTTTTTTCTAAAATTTTGTTGTTGCTGCTGTTGCTGCAGCAAACATTCTTGTACATAGTGCAGAGCGCCAGAGTTTCTCTAGGAAATATGCAGTGGTGGGAGTTGTGCATCCTCAACTCTGTCAGATACTGACAAATTGCTCTCCGAATTAATTGTACTAGTTTAACATAATTGTACTGGTGTACTTAATCCACCAGTGGTGTGGGAGTTAAGGCTGTTTCACATCCTTATCAACAGTTGGTATTGTCAGATCTTACAACATTTGTCAAGCTAATAACTAAGAATTATCTTTTTCTATTAATTTCATTATTCTGTTATTTTGATTTTTTTTAATATAATAATTATTGGAGAGGTTGAGTATATTTTCATGAATTTATTGACCATTTGAGTTTCCTCCTCTGTGGCGTACTTATTCATGTCCCTTAAGGATAAAATGAAATAATATAAGTAAAGCAATTGGAACAATGCCTAGGAGAACGGACACAGTATGTGTTCGCTAGCATTATTTGCCTTTTTTCCTATTGGATTGCTATTGATTTGTAGTTATTACATATTTGTATATAAATCCTTTCTTACGTGAGTTGCAAATATTTTCTCTGAGTCTGTAGCTTATATTTTCATTTTTTATAGTGTTGCATACATTTTAGATTTCAATGAGTCAAATTCATCATTTTCCTATATGTTTTTGTAAGTTTGTGTCCTGTTAAAATCTCTACCATGACTTCATAAAGACAGTCTTGTCTCTTTTCTTTTTTTAATAATTTATTTACTTGAGAGAGAGAGAGAATCTTCCTGCTGAGCATCAGCCCGACACAGGGCTCGATCGCACAACCCTGAGATCATGGCCCGAGCTGAAACCAAGAGTCTGACGCTTAACTGACTGAGCCACCCAGGTGTCCCAAGACAATCTCCTCTCTTTTCTTATAAACAAATTCAGGTTTCATTTTTCACATTTAGATTTTTACATGTACATGCACTTTATTTTTGTGTGTGGCATGAGGTAGGAATTGTAGTTTGTTTGTTTGTTTTCCCAGAGGATAACTGGCCCCGTTTACTGAATAGGGGCCATCCTTTCCCCATTGCTATGTAATTTCACTTCTGTTGTGTTTTAAGTTGGTGTAGGTCTGTTTTGTAGTTTTCTATTTGGTTATTTTGGGCTATTTTTCCCCGTACTGTTACCATACTGTCACAACTCTAGTTCCTTTTTTTTTTTTAAAGATTTTATTTATTTGGTGCACCTGGGTGGCTCAGTGGGTTAAAGCCTCTGCCTTTGGCTCAGATCATGATCCCAGGGTCATGGGATCGAGCCCCACATTGGGCTCTCTGCCCAGCACGGAGCCTACTTCCCCCCCGCCCCCCCCCACCTGCCTCTCTGCCTACTTGTGAGCTCTGTCTGTCAAACAAACAAATAAAACCTTTAAAAAAAGATTTTATTTATTTATTTGAGAGAGAGAGAGCACAAGATGGGGGAGGGTCAGAGGGAGAAGCAGACTCCCCTCTGAGCAGGGAGCCCCATGTGGGACTCGATCCTAGGACTCCAGGTGGTCACTTACCCAAATGAGCCACCTAGGCACCCCAGAACCCTACTTCTATAGAAAATCTGTAAAGCAAAATTTCTTCTCTTTTGCTTTTCTTCATAAATGTTCTCACTCGTCTTGGCTCTTTGTTCTTCCATATGGCTTTTATAACATCCCACCAAAATAATTTTTTAAGGTTTTATTTCTTTAGGTAATCTCTATACCCAGTTTGGGCCTCAAACTCAGGACTGCAAGATCAAGAGTCCCATGCTCTTATGACTGAGCCAGTCAGGTACCCCAGAAATCTTTTTTATTGAAGTGTAGTCGACATACAATACTATATTAGTTTCAGGTGTACAACATAGTGATTTGATATGTATATACATTATGAAGTGATCACCATAAGGACAGTTACCATACATGACCATACAAAATGTTGACAATATTGTCAACTATATCCGTGTGTTGTGCATTATATCCCTGTGATTTATTTATTTTATAACTGGAAGATTGTACCCTAATCCCCTTCGCATATGCATTCCCCCACCCTCTCCCCTCTGGCAACCACCAGTTTTTCCCTCCTTATTTATGAGTCTGTTTCTGTTTTTTTTGTTTGTTCTTTAGATTCTCCATATAAGTGAAATTGTATGGTATTTGTCTTTCTCTGACCTCTTTCACTTGCCATAATACTCTCTAGGGCTATCCAGGTGGTTGCAAATGGCATGATTTCATTCTTTTTTATGGCTAAGTAATATTCCAGTCTGTGTATATACCACATCTTCTTTATTCATTCATCTTGGTGTTTTTGTTTTCTTAGGGTAAAAACCCAGCAGTGTAATTACTGGATTGTATGGCATTTCTGTTTTCAGTTTTTTCAGGAACCTCCATGCTGTTTTCCACAGTGGCTGCATCAATTTACCTTTCCACCAACAGGGTACAAGGTTCCCTTTTTGCCACATCCTCTCCAGCATTTGTTACTCGTCTTTTTGATACTGGCCATTCTGACTGGTATAAAGTGATATCTCATTGTGGTTTTGATTTGCAGTTCCCTGACAATTAGTGATATTGAACATCTTTTCATGTGTCTGTTGGCCATCTGTGTCTTCCTTTGAAAAATGTCCATTCAGATCCTCTGTTCAGATCCAGTGTTTTATAAATGAATTATTTGTTTCTTTGGTGTTAAGTTGTACGAGTTCTTTATATATTTTGGATATTAACCCCTTATCAGATATATAATTTGGAAATATCTTGTCCCATTCAGGTTACCTTTTCATTTTGTTGATGGTTTCTTCTACTATGCAAAAGGTTTTTAGTTTGATGTAGTTCCAGTAGTTTAATTTTGCTTTTGTTTCCATTGCTGGAAGAGACCTATTCAGAAAAATGTTACTAAAGCCAGTGCATAAGAGATAATTGCCTATACTTACATTTAGAAGTTTTATGGTTTCAGGTCTTACATTTAGATCTTTTTTAAAAACATTTTTTTCAAGTTTATTTATTTATTTAAGTAATCTCAACACCCAGTGTGAAGCTTGAACTCATGACCCCTAGATCAAGAATTGCACACACTTCCAACTGAGCCAGCCAAGTGCCCCACATTTAGGTCTTTAATCCATTTGGAATTTAATTTTGTGTCTGATATAAAAAAGTGGTCTGGGGGTTTCATTCTTTTGTTTGTAGCTATCCAGTTTTCCCAACACCGTTTATTAAAGAGACTGTCTTTCATCCATTTTACATTCTTGCCTCCGTTGTCACAGATTAATTGATCATATAAGCATATGTTTATTTTTGGGATCTGTGTTCTGTCTTGTTGAGCTATGTGTCTATTTTACACAAGCTCCATACTGTTTAGAGTCCTATAGCTTTGTAGTATTGCTTGATGTCTAAGATTGTGATACCTCCAGCTTTGTTTTTCTTTTTTTTTAAAGATTTTATTTATTTATTTGATAGAGAAGGAGAGAGAGAGAGCGCGCGCACAAGTGGGGGAAGTGGCAGGCAGAGGGATCCTGGCTTGATCCTGGGACCACGGGATCATGATCGAGCTGAATGCAGATGCTTAACTGACTGACCCACCCAGGCATCCCTGTTTTTCTTTTTCAAGATTGCTTTGGCTATTAGGAGTCTTTTGTGGTTCCATACAAATTTTAGGATTACTTTTCTAATATAGTTTTGTGAAAAATACAGTTGGGATTTTTAAAAACAGATTTTATTTATTTCTGAGAGAAAGAGTGTGTGTGTGGGGGGGTGAGGGGCAGAGGGAGAGGGACAAGCAGACTCCCTGCTGAGTAGGGAGCCCTATGTGGGGCTTGATCCCAGGATCCTGGGATCATGACCTGAGCCAAAGGCAGACCCTTACCTGACTGAGCCAACCAGGTGCCCCTAAGGTTGGCATTTTGATAGGGATTGCATGGAATCTGTAGATTGCTTTGGGTAGTGTGGACATTATAAAAATATTCTTCCAGTCCATGAACATGGTATATCTTTCCCTTTGTGTCATCTTCTTTTTCATTAACCAATGTCTTATAGTTCTAAGAAGGCAGGCCATTTACTTCCTTGGTTTAATTGATTCCTAAATATTTTATTCTTTTTGATGCAATTGTAAATGGGATTATTTTCTTAATTTCTTTTTTGTCCACTTCATTTTAGTGTAGACTTCTGTATATTGATTTTGTATTCTGCAACTTCACTGAATTCATTTATTAGTTCTAATCTTTTTTTTTTTTTTGGTGGAGTCTTTAGGGATTTTGTCATAATCTGAGAATAGTGACAGTTTTCTTTCTTTTTTACCACTTTGGTTACCTTTTATTTCTTTTTCTTGTCTGATTGCTGCAGCTAGATAGGGTCAATTTTTTATGTTTCATATGTACTTGAAATGAATTTATTTTTTAATTGTTATGTTCAAAATTATATAAATATGTACTTTTAAAAGTATGATTATTAGTTCACTTCTTCAACATAATTACTAGGTTCTGAAAATCTAACTTTGAAGCCTCATTTACTTGTTTGTGTAAGCATGTCACCTTTGCTGATCACAAAGTATTTAATTTATTTAAGTTACTAAATGTGTTTTTTTATACTTTTTTCTTTCAAGATTTTATTTAAATTCCAGCTAGTTCAATACAGAAATTGTGTGCACTTTTATCTAATTGTTTTTTTTTAATGCATGGATGTGATGATTTACATGCACATGTTTTTTAAGATCTACACTTTTGTATTTGTTATCATGACGTGTTTATATTTCCACCCTAATATTTTCTCTTAGACTTTCTGGTATTCTCATAGTAAATTATTTTTTGTTAAGTAATCTCTACACCCAACATGAGGCTTAAACCAACTCTCATAGCGAATTTTGAATCTTCCTAGCTTTGCGGAAGTATTTTGCTCCCTTCTTACATTATAAGACTCTTAAACAGAGCTAGGACTTGAAGTGAAAATTTAGTAAAATAGAAACCTCCAGAACAGTGTTGCTTTAAATTGCAGCTCTGCTCCAGGAGGCTCAACCCTCAGTAGACCCCTGATTTAACTATCACTGCATTGTATGGAACATACATTAACAAATCAGTGTGTCCTAGAAATCTGAATATGAATGAGTCTTGGCTGAATACCCTTATTTGGCTAATTTGAAAAGCCTTACAAAATGCATTGGTGTTCTTGGACCCAATGTAATTTGTAATGAGTCTAAGAATCTAAAGAATCATTACCATAGGGCTCCAGAATAAAATAGATCTTTTTTTGGTGTTATTATATTTTGCCTCTATCTTTGATGTGATGCTTTTAAAGTAGAACAGAGAATATTAACCGGATGCCAGCAAATGGAGACTATCACATCTCAAAATCTAAAAATTTCCCAGCTGCCAGTGATTCACATTTATGTCTTAAATAATTCCATATATTGCTTGGAAATTTAGAAGGTTTGGGGGTGGGTTTGTTTCTGTGACGAGAGGCTCAGTTTGTATAATCACTGTGTTGGCTTCTAGAATTTTTAGGGGTTGGCCAGTGTTGTGGCTTTCTGTATGCCGGTCAGATTTTAGACATTAGCTGCCTGAAGCAATATTTTTCTTGGCCTTTCTTCTAGATCACAGAAAGGGAATCATCATCATTTTTATTATTTTTTGTTATTTGGAAGTAGACAAAGAAATGGTATTCTAAATCATTTGAGAGGATGGTTAGGGTTAAGACTATGTAAACCTTCTTTAGGAGAAGACCTCAAGAAGGTAATATCACATTATGCTTGTATAAACCAGAGTCTAAAATGTTGTAGTTGTCTGCACAGCTAACCCTCAAATTTGCAGAGATCTATTCCCACACTTTTTAAGTTGCATGTTTGGAATTGGGCATTTGGTTTCCCACAGAAATAATGCTATATTTGATTAGGGTTCAAGGTGGGCCTACAGAAACTCAATTTCACCCCCAGCGTGTCTGAAATATTGTTGCTTCTATGATTTTAAACTTTCTTTTAAGTTTTGTAAAGTACATTTAAGGGTACAAAATCCCTTCAAAAGATACTGAACACTCAGGAGCCTAAGCAGCCTGGCCCTGATTTGGGAACTCAGCTGGCGTATTGTACATTGCTCAGTTCCCCAAAAAGCACTGCTAGAAATTGACTAGCAATTGGAAGGAACGATGGTTCCTGGACCTCAAGTTTCAACCATAGTCCAGATGCTTCTGTTTCTTTCTCTATTTCTTTCTTTTTTTTTAATATTTTATTTATTTGAGACAGAGAGAGAATGAGAGCGAGCATGAGAGGGGGAAGGTCAGAGGGAGAGGCAGACCCCCTGCTGAGTAGGGAGCCCGATGTAGGACTCCATCCCTGGACTCCTGGATCATGACCCGAGCTGAAGGCAGTGGCTCAACCAGCTGAGCCACCCGGGCACCCTGGATGCTTCTGTTTCAGCTTTTCTAGGTCTCAGGGATCAAAGGGATCAAAGGGATTTCTAGGTCTCAGGGATCTTCTCACCAAGAAGGGACAGAATGAGGTGGACTGGAGTAGCTTTAGCATTAGCGTATCTGGTGCCATCTAGCCACCCAAACAGCCAGACGGAGCCCTAGCTGGCAGCAACTGTGAGCAGGGAAGCTGGCTTCTTTCAATCAGTCATGCTGTGGAGTGGAGTGAGGACGGCTCCCACAGAGCTGCCGGAGCTGCCAGCCTGCCCTAGTGAGATGAGAGGAAAGTGGGGAAGGAAAGTAAGTTCATTAAAATACCAATGGATTGGCACACAGATTTTTTTCTTACGACTTTATTTATTCATGAGAAACACACACACACACACACACACACACACACACACACACACACACACAGAGGCAGAGGCGAAGGGAGAAACAGGTTCCCCAACATGGGATTCGATCCCAGGATCCTGGGAGTCACGACCTGAGCCAAAGGCAGACTCTTAACTGACTGAGCCACCCAGGTGCCCCCAGGCTGGCACGCTGATTAGCAAAATCCAGCCTGAGAAACTAGTAGTCAAAAAGCCTGGGTATTTCAACAGATATTTAGGAGGTAAAGGGGAATGGAGGGAGAATTTACAGATTACAAGACACATGAAAGACATACGTAATTTTTTAAATGGGTAAGACTAACATATAGTGTCTAGGAATGCACGCATAAGTGAGAAAATTTTCTAAAGAAAAGCATGGACATGATGACTGTAAAAATCTAGACAAGGGGTGCCTGGGTGGCTCAGTCAGTTAAGTGCCTGCCTTTGGCTTGGGTCATGAGGTCCCAGGATTGAGTCCTATGTCAGGCTCCCCGCTCTGCGGGTAATCTGCTCCTCCCTTTCAAATAAATAAATAAATGCATAAATACATAAAATATTTTTTAAGAAGTCTAGACAATGGTATGTATGAGTAAAGGAGGAACTTGTGATCCGGCCACCTCATATGGAAGGGACTCCTGGGGTCACTGACGAAAATCTAGTTCTTGACCTGATGACGGTTGCAAGAGTGTTGCTTTATATGAACTCATTAAGCCATATGCCTGTGTGGCGTTCTTTATCTATTTTACTTTACAATATAAAGCATTAAAAAATAGAAGAAGGGCCTATCCACAGAGTCAAAGCACTAAAATAGACCCCTGGGGACTGACCTGGTTGTGGAAGCTTTCAAAGGAAGGGAAAAAGTATTCCCCTTGGAGCAGGGGTAGAGTGGAGTGGAGAAGGAAGAGATGGCTGGAGTGGGCCAGCAGTGACAGTAGTTTGGAGCCAAATCCAGGGAACATAGATTGAGGATGTTTATAGCAGTGCTGCCCCAGATATCTTCTGGGGCCAGAAACGAGTGTTTCACATGTTTTTGTTCCATTTCCAAACAAGGATAGTGTCCCTAACCTTCCTGAGGATGTTACGAATTAGCAATAATACACAGTCTGATATTTATTCTAAATTTCACTCTAAATTTTAACAGTATGGCTCAAATTTTTAAAAAAGATTTTATTTATTTATTTGTGGAAGAGAGAGAGCACAAGCAGGGGGAGCAGCAGGCAGAGGGAGAGGGAGAAGCAGGCTCCCCGCTGAGCAAGGAGCCCAATGAGAGACTCAATCCCAGAGCCCTGGGGTCATGACCTGAGCCAAAGGCAGACGCTTAACCCACTGAGCCAATATGACCCAGTATAGATCAAATTAACACAAGATTTCTAGGTCAGGAAACACCTAATAAGATGGCAAGGAGTTAAAAACAGACAGCCTGGGAGCAGGCAAGAAATAAGGTATAAGGAGGTGCTTAGCAATATGTAGTGGGGCCCGGCAGCTGGGTTGGAATTCAAGGTCAGGGCCCTAATTAGGAATATGGTAAGAATAAAGCTGAGTCCCTGGTTCAGAACAACTGTCGCAATAGGTAAGTTAACCAGATAGAAATGTAGTCACGGGACCCAAGGCAGGCAACTAATAATTGGGTCTGGGGTATAAGTCACAGTGTTCTAGCAGGGTCAATGGCTTGGTTGACTGTATGTAGTCATGTGAGTTATGGAACTCAGGCTCCTTAATTTCCCCTTAATGAATAAGTAGGATTTGTTCTAGAACTTGGGGGGCTGGCTGAATCTATAGGTGTGGGGTTGGGTTATTCAAGTGGCTTCAGCTATGAGAATTGGTTTGCTTTTTTACTTCTCGAGTATAAATCAAACACTTTTCATAACTGTATGTTTTTTCCTAGAGATTTGATTAGACTTGGGTTCACTTTTTAAGAATCCCTTGTGGGTGGTGCTCTTTATCCTATATTGGATCTTGACATCAGGAGGCCTATACTGTCTGGGGTCTCACTTTTTATAATACCAGGGTTGATGAGTGGGGTTCACTCAGGTGGTTCAGGCTGATTTTTGCGTTATAGTATCCTATCAAGCTTCAAGCTGAATTTAGCAGTCACCAATGATCATGGCCTAGGTCCGTTATTTCATTAGAAGGAGGAGATTATTGATTTTCCAATGCCATCATTTCTTCTGCATTAGCTAGAACTCTATAAAGAAGAAATTTTTTAAAAAAAGATTTTTAAAATTTATTTGACAGAGAGAGCACAAGCAGAGGGAGTGACAGAGGGAGAGGATAAAGCAGCACCACCCCCCACCTCGAGCAGGAAGCCCAACGTGAGGCTTGATCCCAGGACCCTGGGATCATGACCTGAGCCGAAGGCAGATTCTTAACTGACTGAGCCATCCAAGCACCCCTAAAAAGAAGAAATTTCCCTCATCAATATAGTGTCTATCTTGAAATGCAGTTTTTATAAGAAAGGTAGGACAACTGTTTGATTTTTGCCTTGTGGTTACTGATTTTCGGAATGATTTTGGTGTCCAAGTAAGCTTCAATGGTGACTAACATTTTTATCAGCTCATGATGAATTCAGAGATTTTTATATATTGGATGTGTTTCAGTAAGTCAGTGATTTTTTTTTCCACTTTGATACCCCAATTGCCCCATAATAGGCTAGTGGGAGCCCCTTTAAAGTTGACTCATGAGGCCTCTTGGCATGACCATAATAGTTGTCGATAGCTTCCTTACCTTCCTGCACAAGAAGACCTCCCCAGCTTATCTAGGACAGTCCCTGTCCCAGACCTGGAGTCAGCGATTTCTCTAAGGAATCCTGTTTATTTAGTGGGGGATGATATTCAGAGATCATAATTTGTGTCCAGGTCCTCATTGCTATCAGGTGGTCATTGCTAATGGGACTCTTCAGTGGTCAGGGAAGAAATGTCCTTTTTGTCTAACAAACCTGAATTTATGGTGATATTTCCAATTCAAATTGAACATTGCAGGGTTTTTACCTAGCTTCGAATTTGTATATGTATCTCCTTTCTCTTATTTTGAACATCTTGGTTCTTAACAGCATTAACGTAGTTGCCTATAATATAACTCCTTATAAAAATAAAAATAACACCATTATCGTTAACAATAAAACTACCGAATGCAGTTTAGAATTTCTTTGTAGTTCTCTTTGTCCTGACAGTATATCCAATTTGGGGTGTCCAGTCAAAATTCTGTGTTTTGAAGTCAAGGTGAAATAATTCTTCTCCATATTGTTTTGTCACCAATTTAGTATAAAGTTCAGTTCATTTGTTTCCATTTGCTTTCTATTTTTAGGGATTTTTTTTCTTTTTGATTAATTTAGTTCCAAAGTCAACATATATAACAAGGTATATTTAAAGAAATCCCAACATCATCCCTGTGTTGTCCACCCTACCCCCCAAGCATCTTTATTAGTTATTGTTTATACTTCTGTTGTGTCATTTTTTTAAAAGATTTTATTCATTGGGGAGAGACAGAGAGTGAACCTGAGGAGGTACAGTGGGAGAGGGACAGGCAGACTCCCTGCTGAGTGGGGAGCCTGATGCAGGGCTCGATCCCACGACCCTGAGATCATGACCTGAGCCAAAGGCAGATGCTTAACCAACCGAACCACTCGGGGCCTCTTTATGTTGTATCATTTTGAAACTATAAGTGAATGTGTGTATGTGGGGGTGTATTTATGTTTCCCTTCAGATTAGCCTACTGAAAAGGTGACATAATAGAAGCATTGCTTTACTCTTGCTTTTCCCCTATGGGGGGAGTCTGCTTGGGATTTCCTATTACTATCCTAGTAATAGATCCTGTTGATATACCATATCAGAATATGGAAGTCTTCCTCATTCTTCATTTTTTTTAAATAGCTGAATAGTGTACCCTTTGTGTGTATGTGCCGTAGTTTATTTAAGCAGTCCCCAGCTGGCAGACTTTTGAGTTGCTTCCAGTGTTTTGCTACTACAAATGATTCTCCATCGTATGGCCTTACACATATACTATTTTGGTTTTGTCAGTCCGTGTGTAATAACATGGCTGTACTTACTAATGTGAGCTTCAGCTGAGCAAGACTATTTCCATATCCTCGTAGCTGGTCAATCGTAAAAGCTCTTTGCCAATCTAGTGTTGATGAATTCTGGCTCAGGAGTAATCCTAAAGATGGCAGATATATATACAAGTCACTTAAAACTTGCTGTCTCTCAGTTTCCCCCAAGTGCATCGTACCCCCTCTAGTCTTTGGACCTTTGTTCTTCCACAGCCCATTGTCCCGAGAATTCTTACCCTCCAACATGAATTCTAACGTGAACCTTTCCTAGCTTACTGTTTTGTTTCCTCTGCCCTCTGAATGTATTTGAAAGCTTTTAAGTTTGTAGTTTGACTATCCAAGGTGTCTCCAATGATGCTTATCTTCTTTCTGCAATTAGGATATACTGCTGTTAAATGGCAGAAGTATCTTGGTTTTAGGGCACCTGAGTGGCTCAGTTGATTGGGTGTCCGACTCTTGATTTTGGCTCCGGTCATGGTCTTGGGATCATGGGATTGGGGCTCATGTGGTGGGGGGAGTCTGCTTGGGATTTCCTCTCCTTCTTCCTCTGACCCTCGCCCTGCTCTTGCAAGCTCTCTCTCTCTCTCTTAAATAAATAAGTAAATCTTAAAAAAAAAAAAAGTATCTTGGTTGTGTTCTCAAGGTCCAAATATAAAATCATGGGTGACTTGGGCAGGTTTCTCGGAGCCTGTTTCCTTATCTATAAATTGAAAAGAACGGGTTGGTGATTTCTAACTCTCAGTCTCTAACTTCTTTTTTTTTTTTTTTAAAGATTTTATTTATTTATTTGACAGACAGAGAGACCACAAGTAGGTAGAGAGGCAGGCAGAGAGAGAGAGGAAGAAGCAGGCTCCCCGCTGAGCAGAGAGCCTGATGTGGGGCTCCATCCCAGGACCCTCGGATCATGACCTGAGCTGAAGGCAGAGGCTTTAACCCACTGAGCCACCCAGGCGCCCCTCAGTCTCTAATTTCTATGAGTTTATATAATTTCCTAATTGTTTTCAGTTTCCTCTGACCACCTTTTTTTTTTTTTAAAAAGTTTTCTTTTTTTAGTGATCTCTACACCCAAGTGGGACTTGAACTAAGAACCCTGAGATCAAGAGTTGCATGCTTTTGTGACTGAGTCAGCCAGGCGCCCCCTCATTGCCTTTTTATTTCCTCTTGGCAAGAGAGAAAAGTGAGCTATAGATCTTTCCTAGGCTGAAGGCATTTAATACTTAGGAGTTCTCTCTAACTGAAAAGAAAACTTAGAAAAAGAAAAGCCATTTTACATGTTATTCTGACCAAAGAGTGAAAATCCTCTTATCGGTATTTGTTGTTATTGTTGTTGTTTCTTTGTTTTTTATTGTTGTGGGTTTTTTGTTTGTTTGTTTTTGTAGCTGCTGGCTAGGTACTACTCAAATTTGTATTTGTTTGATTTGATAATTTATTTACTTATTCAGCAAATATTTGTTGAAGGCCTTCTATGTGCCGGGCACCATTTGGTTATTACTGGCTTTGCTCCTTTTGTTGTGTTTTGTTTTTAGCCGTAGCTTGAGCTCCAAATCTGATTTCTTTTTTTGGAGCTTCTAATTATAAATTCAAACAATTTCCAGAACAGAAACTTCTATAGAACAAATTTAAGCAATTTTCTTGACTAAACTATAAACCGGATTGATCATGTGACTTAAGTAGGTGGAAGTTATTTAGCAAGTCTCATTCATTTTGAGTTATCCGACCAATAAAATGAAAAGACAAAAAGGAACTGACTTTTTGCCTTTTTCTTTTTCTTTTTTTTTTTTTTTTGGTTTTGCTAAGTGGGGCTGTTAAAAGGAGGCAACTCCTACCATGAGATAAAACAAGACAAAACATTTCAGTGCCTAGAAAATATTAAAAGGGAACTATTCATAAGAAACTTGTAATAAAGGAAATTCGTTCAAATTGAATAGAAGTGTAGAGTCACAGGACATTCCTTGTATTACCCTCTTTTTTTTTTCTTTTCGTTTTGCCACAGACTTGTATAAACTGTTAGGTACTAGTCCCAGTATGTGGAGTGGTGTTTGGGATTCACTATTTTAGGGCGAGAACTGTGTTTTATTCTGACTTGTCTTCCCGTTGTGCAAAGGCTCCAAGAGATAATCATCAAATTCGGTTGAAGTCTATCTTTGGAGTTAATGTGTTTTCATAAAAGCAGGATTGTTTTGACTGAGGAGGTGGAATGTTGTGCTGTGAATGACACTGGTGAAGTAAAAAAAAAAAAAAAGGCTTTGTATACAGTTAAGTAATTGTAGCCCAGATTTTACAAATGAGGAAGGAGACACAGAAAGGTTACGTGAGTGAGCACCCTTAACTCAATGAGGCAGGAAAACAGACAAGAATACAGCAAGACTCTGACTTCTAGGACCATGTAACCACTCAGCTATAATCAGAAATGGAAACAGATTGGGGCAACTGGGTGGCTCAGTCCGTTAAGCTTCGAGCTCTTGATTTCGGCTCCTGTCATGATCTCAGGGTTGTGGGATCGAGTCCCCAGTGGGGCTCCGTGTTCAGCAGGGAGTCTGCTGAGATTCTCCCTCTGCCCCTCCCGCTGTATGTGGGCACAGTCTCTTTCTAAAAATAAATAAATGCATAAAATCTGGAAAAAAAAAAAAGAAATGAGAAGAGATGAACTGAGATTTACAACAGCTTTGACTGGCTCGTTACCTGAATGATCCAGGTTGACTTTTCAAGCAAATATGTATGGGTTTAAAACCCTAGTCTCAAGCCAAACGAAATTTGCTTTGTTTGTGTTACACCTGGCTCTGGAACAAATGTACATTTTGCCCCAGCTCGCTAGAAGGAAGTGAATTATAACAATGGTCTTCCAAAGTCCCACTTCGTGAAATTCAGTGAAGATGTACAGATTCGTGGGATTTGACAATCAGTGATTATCCCCAGCATTCTCACAGCTCCCTCCTGCAAACTGGACTAATCTGGAGCTCAGAGATCCCAGAATTCTATGATTTTCTCCATCTTCTGACCCGTAGGCTGATCCTGAGTTGACTACATCAGGGACTATCCGTTTTGAAAAGATTTTCTAAAGAGTTTGTGTATGTCGTGTGTCCAAAGCCATTTTTTTTTTTTTTTATCATCAGTGGAGTACAGGGAAATTTTTGCTTTGCTTAATTTCAATTTTATTTTTTGGTGTAAAAATCCTGAGAGTCTGCAAGAAACCATGTTGGACCCCATCCATATTATGATGAGTAATCTCATACTCTTCTCTCTAGTCCTCCTCATCCTCTGAGGTTAAATTTTATCCCACTGTTTGAAAGGAAAAAGCCAAGGCTTAGAGAGGCAGAATTTCAAGTGGCCTTGGAGGATTATAGGGCTGTCATCTGAGACAGCTGTGAGGCATCGAGCTTCCCCCACGAACCCAGCCAGAGTCCTCAGAGGATGTGGTCCCTTTAAGACTAGGAGAGGCTCCCAGAGAGGACCTGAGCAGAAAACCTGGCGGATATGCGAAGACCTTGTTGACACAACCTCGCTTCTCCGGAGAAGCCCTTGAGGCTATTTTGTGTGGCTGGGTTCCTGCCTTGCTAGGGTTTCCACTTCCCTAGTTCCCTCTGTGTCTGCTCTAACCCTGGCCCCACATTTCCAGAACCAGACTGCTTGATCAAGAAAAGGGTGCTTATTTGGTTAATGTTCATGATCTGTCTCCCTCCCCAAGTATATTCACTCTTTCATTTCATTTTATTTCATTTTATTTGAAAGAGAGAGCATGAGAGACAGAGAGAGAGAGAGCATGAGAGAGAGCACAAGCATGGGGAAAGGTAGAGGCAGAGGGAGAAGCAGACTCCCTGCTAAGCAGGGAGCCTGATGCGGGACTCGATCCTAGGATACTGGGATCATGACCTGAGCCAAAGGCAGATGCTTAGCTGACTGAGCCACCCAGGCGCCCCTCACTCTTTCTTTCTTACCTTAATTCCTCTGCCCGTTTAAGGATCCTCTGTGACCACCCTCGCCTTGAACCTGTCTCTTCACTCTCACCCTTCCCAGCTCTGATCCCATCCCCGTGTCCTGTGTCCTTGCCAGTCGTTGGGGGATTCGAACTGATTGTACAGCTCAGATTTGCTCTCTGACATGTATTCATTTGCACCTATTTTTTCCAAATGTATGTATTTGTTGAGCATCTACTGTTAGTCCCCGTGGGAGGCACTGAGGATGAAGCGGTGCACGAGTCAGTGTATGGTTCCCATTCTCATGGAGTTTGGGATTTAGCAAGAGAGGTGCTCATTAATCTAATAACCACACTCATGAATATGTAAGCACAAACTGAGACAAGCGCTCAGAAGGAAAGGAGCACGTTTTCATGAAGGTATATAAAAAGGTAAGTTTAGGGGCGCCTGGGTGGCTCAGTGGGTTAAAGCCTCTGCCTTCGGCTCAGGTCATGATCCCAGGGTCCTGGGATCTAGCCCCACATCGGGCTCTCTTCTTGGCAGGGAGCCTGCTTCCTCCTCTCTCTCTCTGCCTGCCTCTCTGCCTCCTTGTGATCTCTGTCTGTCAAACAAATAAATATTTTTTTTAAAAAAAGGTAAGTTTACCTTGACTGGGGTGGGGGGCGTTGGGATGAGGAAAGACTTCCCTTGGGAAATGACTCTTTGGCTGAGATATGCCCATGTCATTATGAATAGAGGAGTTGGGGGTGGGGTGTGTGTTGGGGCCCCTTAGAGTGTGACTGGCAGACTGCCTAGAACAGGTAAATTGACTGAGGGCCTCAGCTGCTGTGTTCTGGCCTTTCCTATGGGCTGTTCCCTCCCGTCATTGCATCCACTGGAGAGCCTAAGGCCCGTTTACTGCCGGGAGATAAGTGGACTGCTTTGTTGGCCACCTTTGGCTCCAGGACTTGGAGAAGCTTCCTTAAACTGCATGGTAGTCCGGACCACTTCCATTCCACCTTCGCTGCTCTCTCCCTTCGTCAGGGTCAGACTTTCGTCACAACTCCCTTCCTCTTTCCTTGCACACGCTCACTTCTCTTGTGAAAATCTTGCCATGGTTAGTTTTGTCTTGACATGTGCTTCTGGGAGGACCTCACATCACGCGCATAGAGTGGGCATTCGAATCACAGGGTATCATTACTTCCTGGGCCTAGATCTGACTTGCATGATGTAAAAGAAGACCGAAAGCTGTGAAGCTTCCAGAAACTCATTGTTGGTGGCTGAAGGGGGCTAGCAGCAAGTCCCGCCATGCCCTTCTGCCATCCAGAAGCTGGGGAAAGATCTCCGAGCAGGGGTCTTGGGGACACTGTTATCTTTATTTCCCACCATCCTGCATTGCTGCCTCTCATCTGTCTTCCTGGCTACAGCTTTCCCTCTTTTGCTCCAGATTGTTGCTACAATTGCCGAGTAATTACCCAAGGAAATACGGGTAATATAGTAGAGAACATAGAATACCTCTTTCCAGAAGATTATCTCATCCAGTCGGGGTCTCTCTTACAGGTCCCATAAAACTCACTGATCTCGGTTTGGGCCTTTCCACAAATTCTGTGCCATATTTTTTGTCTTCCTAAACCTGAAATCTTTTCTTTTGCACACTCAATTTAAAATGCCCTTCTGTTTTGAACTTGACTTGAAGGGACAGTGAATATTCTAGAGAGAATCAGATCAGAGAAGGAATCTTAGCTCCACACCTCTTCCTTTATGTGAGACTTTGGGCAAGTTACTTAATTATAAGCTTCACTTTTCATATTATAAAACAGTTAATAACACCTGCCTCCCAGGATAGATTTGAAGATTAAATGACCTAGAGCATACTAAAGGACCTAGTACATAGTAGCTATGGAAAATGCCAGATCCCTTTTAACTCCCGTACCACCCTTCCTCTTGTCATTCTTAACTCTTTTTTACTTCCCTGGACGCCTAGCCCCACAGTGCATTTGACCTTCCCAAAACAATGAGGGCCTTGAGAGATGATTTCTTTTTAAAGTTTTCCACATCCCATTTATCTAAACTCAAATAAGTCCTTTCTCTTACTCATTATCTTTTATTATTCCAGACTTTGGTACATTCAAAACTCAAATGAAAACATTCAGCTCATCCTAGAGACACAGAACGTACAGGGCCACAAGAGGAAAAAAATTAAAACCTACACACCAGGCTCCATTCATGTATTCACCAAATATTTCTTGACTTTATAACATCCCCACTGTGTGACACGTAAGCATTCCATGGCTTCCTTTTCCAGGCTAGGTCTCAGCATAAAACAGGGAGCAGTGTAAAATGTGTTCAACTATCAGGGTTCCAAAATACACCAGGCCACAACTCACAGGAGAGACTGGCCTATTGGTAGACCGTTCTCTCCTTAGGCCCTGGTGTCTCCCCCCTCTCCCCAGGTTGTGGAGATCTGTTCTTACTCTACAGCTATTCTGTTTTCTAACTAGGTAACCTTGGACAAGCTCCTTAACCTTGAAGACAGTGTTTATTCACTTGCAAAATAGAGTGAAGACAAATATTTTTCTCCAAATGTTGTCACGAGGATTAAATGACCTGACTCCTATAAAGGGCTTAGCACTGTGCCTGACGTATTGTAAGTGCCCAATATCTGTCCCCTTCCCCCTGTGTTATCTGCACCACTGTCATTCAGTTTACGTGAGCCTAAAAGCTTGGAGGCTCAGATTTTACTAGCTCGCACCATTTTCCCCTTTCTTTGGAAAGGCCAACTTGGAGACTTAGTATCTATGTGCCTTTGGTAAGTCATTTAATATGGCTAAACCTCAACAGTGAGATCTATAAAATGGGGAGACTGATGGCCCCAATTTCGTAAGACTGTTGGGAAGATTACATGACACAGTTGCGGGAAGGCACTTAGCCTGGTACCTGGAAGAACATGGGGAACATGCATTGCAAGTTAGCTGTCAGAATGACAAAGTTCCTTTCCTAAGCTCTCTGTCGCCTTGCACACTCCCTTTCTATCTCCTATTTCTGGGGTGGGGCTCTGTTTAGAGGAAGCCGAAAATACTTGCTCCCAGGACCAATCTCCTTATTCCTAGAAAGACCTCTTTTCTACTTTATTATGTAGGCAATTATATCCCTTTTGACTAAATCTCCCCATTTCAGACTCTGCCCTAGGCTTGGGCTTTTATCCCCAAAGGATCCATAACTGTGTTTTATGAAGCAGAAGAATAGCATACCCCTCCTCTTAAGATGCGCGCGCGCGCGCACACACACACACACACACACACACACACACACAGAGTCTCCGGTCATTGTCATTGTTAACTCCCTTGCCATTGTTAATGTTAGCAGTGTCTGTGGTCCCCTGCTCCATGTAGATACTATAATTTTTAAAAAGCAATTTTCCTTTCCTGCGATAGAGTGAGTCAGTAAATAAGAGATTTCATGCATCAGTGTCAGACCAAGAGGCCTCATTGACTATCCTGTGTGTCCTCTCCACCTTTAGCAATTTCAATCGAAAAGTGCCTCTGACCTATTAATGTCAAAGGCAGTGTGCTCAGCCTCCAGCAGCTTCCACTAGCCTGTGCGAGCATGCTTTGGCCTACAGGTGCATTAATGCCATTCCGATCCTCAGAAATCTTTGAGTCAGCCTGTGTGGTGAGAGAGGAGAAAAACGGAGGCGGGGTGGGGGGATGGTGGGGTGGAGAAGGGCAGAAATAACTGAATTATAAAGCACACACTTGCCAGGTTATAGGAAACATTAAACCAAACAGTCTGTACAGTCCATTTGCTGAAAAGACGTTTAATTATTTCAGCAAGAACTAGTTAGAGATGGGAGCTCATAAAATAAACAGAGAGACACTAGCATTTGATTTTAATGCCTTTCTATTTTGCCACAGGCCACAATTTAATTAAAATTCTGAATAGAAATTTTAAGACGACACATTCTTCTCCCTAGCAGCCAGACAATAGAGAAATAACATATGCAATATCATCCTGGAATTTTGGACGCTTTAACGAAATGCCCAAAGCTAGGTGATCTTTGCCAGCTGCCCCCGCCCCTAGCCTCCCATGGATGAGAGACGTTTGCAGTCCTTAGGCTTGATGTTTAAATCTGGGCCGAGTGCCCACAGGTCGTAGAAACTTCACTGTTTTAGAGAAAAAGGCAGAATTGATTATTGAAAAGCTGATCAAAAGAGGTGGAGGTTCGTGTGGGTTTTGGGGAAGAGATGTGGTTTTCATGATGTGATTCCATTGGTAGAGCAAACACTGAATCAGAATTCAGGAATTCTGAGTTCTAGCCCTGGCTCTATTCATTAAAAATTTATTTTAATCTTCTCCTTTGTTCAACTTTGCCATTCATGAAATGGGATAGGCAAGGCTGTAATCCTTTCAGGTCTCTCCAGCGGTAATATTCCATGTCTTTCCATAGGAAGATAAATATGGCTTGAGGATAGAAATGGCCACAAATTTAAACAGTTTGGAAATGAGGGCAGTTCTTCCAGCTGAGGTTCCAGAAGGAATTACATAAGTCGACACATGTATTTTTTTTTTTGTTAATATCTAGTTATTAGACAACGCCTGGCTCATAGTAGGTGCTCAATAAATATTTATTGGCTGAGCATATGACTCTTCTAGAAAATTTTAACTCTGTTTCTTTCTTTCTTTTTTTAATTTTAATTTTTTAAAAAGATTTAATTAATTAATTAATTAATTAATTTGAGAGAGGACAAGCTGGAGAGAGAGGCAGAGGGAGAGGGAGAGGAAGAAGCAGACTCCCTGCTGAGCAGGGAGCCAGATGTGGGACTCTGTCCCAGGACCCTGGGATCATGACCTGAGCTGAAGGCAGAGGCTTAACAACTGAGCCACGCAGGTGCCCCCTTCTTTTAAAAAAAAAAAATGATTTAGGGCCACCTGGGTGGCTCAGTGGGTTAAAGCCTCTGCTTCAGCTCAGGTCATGATCCCAGGTCCTGGGATTGAGCCCTGCATGGGAGCCTGTTTCCCTTCCTCTCTCTCTGCCTGCCTCTCTTTAATAAAATTTTTAAATAAATAAATAAATATCTTTAAAATAAATAAATAAAATCTTTTTTAAAAAAGATTTTTAACTCTGTATGAAAACTCTTTAAAAAAAATTATTTATTTATTTATTTATTTATTTGGTAGAAAGAGAGCACAAGCAGGTGGAGCAGCAGGCAGAGGGAGAGGGAGAAGCAGTTGGGAGCCTGATGAAGGACTCTGATCCCAGGACCACAACCCAAGCCGAACGTAGACGCTTAACGACTGAGCCACCCTGGTGCCCCTGTTTGTTTGTTTCTTTTTTTTTTTAATTTATTTGAGAGGGGAGAGAGTGTGTGCATTTGAGGGAGCACGAGTGGGGAGGGGCAGAGGGAGAGGGAGAAGCGGACTCCCGGTGGATCAGGGAGCAAGACGTGGGGCTCCATCCCAGGACCCTAAGATCATGACCTGAGCTGAAGGCAGACACTTCACCAACTGAGCCACCCAGGCGCCCCTCCATGAGGGATTTTTTAAATTATTATCTGTACACCAATTAGGTAAAATCCTAGGGACAGCAATAATTTGTATCTTTCCTCAGCATAAGTTGTGTGGTTTTGCTTAACCTAGTGGATTTAACAGCCAAAGGCCTGAAAAATGCTTTCTGTCACCATCTAACTTTCCATTCATCTCTCTATATTTATGGCAAAAGAGAAAAGCATTATTTAAATATTTGATTTTTCTGTTGCGCATAGAAAGTTTAGGAAGCTCCTCTGAACCTGAGCAGAGCCTTTCTGTTGGAAGCTCTATCCCTTATCAGCAGGAATAATAAAACCTCTGAGTCTAAGTCTTAAAAGTTATTTTGGTCAGTCTGTCTTCTGATGCTTGATTCCCTTTGACAATATTTCCAACAGAACAGTACTTTCTGGCAATGGTTCAGGTCTCTCTTATCTTATAAACGACCTCTCTTAACTACGGTTCTTAGTTCAGGTGGCTACAACAGAATACCGCGGACTGCGTGGCTTATTAACAACAGAAATGTATTTCTCGCAGTTCTGGAGACCGGGAAGGCCAAGATCAAGGCCCTGGCCCATTCAGTGTCTGGCAAGAGGCTGCTTTGTGGTTTCTCGATGGCTGTCTTCTCGCCGTGTCCTCACATGGCAGGAGGGGCGAGGGAGCTCTCTGCGGCCCCGGTTACAAAGGCACAAATTCCATTCATGAGAGCCTCACCTTCATGATCTCATCATCTTCCAAGGGCCCCACCTCCAAATACTGTCACCTTGGGAGTTAGGGTTCCACAAAGAAATTTTGGAGGGATACACACATTCGGTCTATAGCAGATGCCCCCGCTCATCCATTTTTTTCCCTTCCTGCTCCAGCTAAGGCTTCTAAACTGGTAGCTTCCACTTCTGTGCTCCCAATTCACTCCCCCATTCACTCCTCTGTGGGGTGTGATTCAGCAATGACACCATTCTCCCTAAGGTCACGGGCCACCTCCACTGCCAAACCAATGTATACTTATCTTGCAGCACTTTACAGTGTATGAAATAATAACCATTCCCTCCTTGAAATCTTCCTTCCTTTGACTACTGTGCCAATCTGCTGTCCTTGTTTTTTTCCTCTTACCTCTTACCTCATCCTCTGGCTCTGTTTCCTTGGCTGCACTCTTCAGTGTTGTTGTTTCCCAAGGCTCTAATCTTGACCTTGTACTCTGTCCTGTATGCTTTTCCTAGACAGTCTAAACCACTACCATTTGATTTATTTTTTAATTTCTTTTTAAAATTTTTTTAGTAGGCTCCATGCCCAATGTGGGGCTTGAACTCACAACCATGAGATCAGGAGTCTCATGCTCCACTGACTGAGCCAGCCAGTTGCCCCTAAACCACTGCCATTTATGTACAGATGACCCAAAACCTCACCTTGAACCTAGATTTCTCTTCTAAGCTCTGTATTCATTCATATGGCTGCTATATTCATTCATTCATAATCTACATATTTAACTGATGACAGTGTATCAGCCCCTGGATGCCTTAGAGGTTCCTCACCATGTCCCACCTGGATTTTTTTTTTAATTTATTTATTTGACAGAGAGAGAAAGTGAGCGAGCACAGCAGGGGGAGCGTCAGGCAGAGGAAGAGGGAGAAGCAGGCTCCCGGCTGAGCAGGGAGCCCGATGTGGGGCTCGATCCCAGGACTTTGGGATCATGACCTGAGCTGAAGGCAGACGCTTAACCGACTGAGCCACCCAGGCGCCCCTCCCACTGAATTGTTGCTGCCACCTTCTGTCTCTTCCTTATTCCATTCTCCACGCTTCTGGCTGAGTAATTTCTAAAACTCCAAATCTGATCGGGCCACTCTCCGGCTCAAAATTATTTCGTTGTTCTCCATGGCTTAGAGTTTAAATCTAAACTTCTCCATAGGTCCTATAAGGCCCTTTGTGATCTTAACCCTTTTCTCTAGGTTTGTCTCTGTGCCTATCCATCCTTCCACTCTGCAACACCGAGCTACATGATTCGTCTGATAATATCATGTCCTTTCATGATGTCTGAGCTCTTGCATGGGTAGTCAGCTTAAGTGTAACTATCTCTGGGAAGTCGTCTTTAACGCAGATTCTCACCATCTACTCTCCTGTTGTGCCGTATGTCAATCTTCATTATAACTTCGATTGCTTCCATTGTGTGTTGGTTTGATGAAATACTCATCTCGTCGTTCTTTTTTTTTTTTAAAGATTTTATTTATTTATTAGAGAGAGAGAGAGAGCGAGCATGAGCACAGGCAGACAGAGTGGTAGGCAGAGGCAGAGGCAGAGGGAGAAGCAAGCTCCCCGCTGAGCAAGGAGCCCGATGTGGGACTTGATCCCAGCGTCCTGGGATCGAGT
>NW_019154137.1:1705882-1718185 GCF_002288905.1 Enhydra lutris kenyoni | reverse complement strand
TTTATTAGAGAGAGAGAGAGAGCGAGCATGAGCACAGGCAGACAGAGTGGTAGGCAGAGGCAGAGGCAGAGGGAGAAGCAAGCTCCCCGCTGAGCAAGGAGCCCGATGTGGGACTCGATCCCAGGACGCTGGGATCATGACCTGAGCCGAAGGCAGCCGCTTAACCAACTGAGCCACCCAGGCGTCCCTCGTCGTTCTTTTTTTAAAAAAGATTTTATTTATTTATTTGTGAGAGGGAGACAGAGATAGTAAGAGAGAGCACAGGTGGGGGGAAGAGGGAGAAGCAGGCTCCCCACCGAGCAGAGAGCCTGACATGGGACTTGATCCCAGGACCCTGGGATCACGACCTGAGCCAAAGGCAGACCCTTAATGGACTGAGCCTCCCAGGCGCCCTCATTTCCTAGTTCTAAAGATGAACTGAGGGGCAGTCTTTCTTGTTAGGTGAGTGTACCTTTAGGGCAGGTCATAGATTTCCAGTCTATGGACAGAAGACTAGCAGGCACTGATAATACTTTCCATTCTTCTGAGTTCCGTTGGGGAAGATAAGGGTACATTCCTCAACCAAGGAGGGGGAGTAAGGGTGACATTTTAGTTTTGCTCCGAGTAAGTCATGGTGTTAGCAGAATAACAGGTGAAGTGGACTTGTCCTAATAGCCCATGGGCTCTCAACAAAGCTGAGTCCTATCTTGGCCATCTGGCCAAGTGATAACCTTTGTCAGTGGGTTCTAGCAATGGTATGTCCCCTATTTGCATCCTGTTGTTCCAGATGTCCCTTCTTTTAATGATAGGTGTTGTCCTAATTATTATGGGGGAGGAGGGGGTAGCCAGACTGCTAGGGTCTGGGTAGCCTAAGTATATTAGGCTAAGGATAACTAAATATTTAGGGTCTGGGATGCATATTAGGCATAATACATACATATGTATAATATGCATAATAAGCATATTAGGCATAAGGATAACTATTATATATATTATATATACACACACATATATATTTATACATTACATAATATATATAATATGCATAATAAGCATATTAGACATAAGGATAAGTAAATATTTCAGGGCTGGGATGCTCAAGTCTATCAGGGGAGATCCAGCATTTAGAGGCAAGAGTTGAGTTCTCCAAACACATATAGCTCATCAGTGCTTTGAAAAATTCGAAAGAGCCTATTACATGAAAATCAAAATAGTGGTAACCTCATTGCGGTGGGGTGTGATTAATCTTATGTTACAGGAGAAGCTTCTGGTATGCTGTTGCATTTTATATATTGATCTGGGTGGTGGTTACATGGGCGTATACATAAATAAAAATTTATTGAGTGATTCACATAAGCCTTGTACACTTTACTGTGTGTATATTATATCCCATTTTAAAGAGAGAGAGAGAGAGAGAAACTGAAGAGAAAATATATGTAACGGGAAAAGTAGCCCATCACAATTTATATTTCAAACAAAGCTTGGCACCCACGTTCAAACTGCTGTATTGTAATCATGTTTTACCTAAGGCCCGTAGAGGACAAATCAGTGACCAAAGGAACAGAGTTTCCTTTCAACAGTATTTCCTTAGAGGCACTTGGGCCCCTGCAAAGACCCTTGTCTCTTTGCCTGCCCATCATCCTCATTGTAGGACAAGCTTTTTGAGGTCAGGGATTGTGCCTTTCACGTAGGCATTCCAAATGCGTAATGCAGAGTGAGTGCTTAATCAACAGGCCTCTTTGTGACAGTTAATACTCTTTCCTGCAAAAGACTAAGCAGACGAAGACTATCCTTTCAGCTTCCATCCTAGTTTTCCGTGTTCCTCACCTCCATTTCAGTGCCCATGTGCCCTGCCTGTCACCCCCCAGCTCCCTGCTATTGTAGCCAGAGGAACCACTTGCCTGGTGGCGGGGGGCTATGCCTGTCCCATATTAGGCGCTCAATAGACACTTCATGACTGAGGCAGAGAAGCAAGGTTCCCAGGTGCTGGTGTAACTGGGGGTGCTGAGCCAGTTGAGGATATCAGACAGCGGGAAGGTGTGTTAGGTCACAGGTGGAAATGGAGCCGCAACACACTAGAAAAGAAAGTCAAGAAATAGTCCCAGGGCCCAGAAACTAGAGCCAAGTCTGGGGCCCTGGGGCCTGGAATGCCAAGCCAAGGAGTGTTCTGCCGCAGGAGTCAAAGTCAAGAAGAGCCAGAGCTAAGCCGGGGGAGATTCGTGGTCAGCTGTGATCAAGCCCCAGAGAGACTCAGCTGCCCAGGCGGACAGTTCTGAGCTGGCTGGGCTATGATTCTTTTTGGTTTATGCCTTGTCTGTCCGTCTTGTCCAGGCTGCATACATTTCTTTGGTTGTCTGCTAACTCCTATCTTCCTACCAGGGGTTTAGCCGATCGTAAGAACAGCTTCTAGTAGTAGAGTCCTTTAAAGTCTGCAAAATGCTTTTGCAAGCATTAAATTCCTGTCCTGACCCTACAAGGGAGTCACAGAGGCTGATACCATTGCCACTGAACAGATAAGGAAACCGAGACTCAGAGAAGTTAAGTGTCTTGCCCGACGTCATACAGGTAGTAATTGGCATTAGAGCCGGAAGCCAACTCTTAGGAGGGCAAGTTCGATGAACTTTTTTTTTTTTTAATTACACTGCAGATGTCTGATAAGGATTTAGGGGATTACCTTGCCCCCCCCCTTTTTAAAGATTTTATTTATTTATTTGACAGGCAGAGATCACAAGCAGGCAGAGAGGCAGGCAGAGGGAGAGAGAGAGGTGGAAGCAGGCTCCCCGCTGAGCAGAGAGCCCAACGCGGGGCTCGATCCCAGGACCCCGGGACCATGACCTGAGCCGAAGGCAGAGGCCCCAACCCACTGAGCCACCCAGGCGCCCCTACCTTGCCCTTTGATATTTACCTTTTCGTAAGGGATTCTTGAAAATGCGAAAGACTTTCAGAAGTAGAGAGGTGACTTTTGAATGGTGGAAATTTGGGGTATTTTTACAGAAGGTGGGGGATGTTTTCAGTCAGGAGATTCTGCATGGTTGTTCCCAAACATGTTCTCCTGAGAATAGCCCCGCTATCTGGACTTTATGTTACCTCCACCTGGGCCTCTGTGGGTGGTAGTAAAGGATCATCCTTTGTCTCTTGCTCTGCAGATCAGGCAGTACAGCAGGGTCGTAAAAGCAAAGACTCTGGAACCAGTTAGCATGGGCTGGAATTGCGTCTTTGACATGTACTAACTGTGGAATTCTGAGCAAGTTCCTTTCCTTCTCTGGGCCTCAGTTTTGTCATCTGTGAGATGGGCAATAATAGCAGAATTTACCTCATAAGGAATAGATGATTTAACATAGGTAAATGCCGTAGAACAGTTCTTGGCATATAGTAAATGCTACAGAAGTGTTACTTGGGTTGTTTTAAAAATTATTGGTAGCATTTGTTTTTGTTTTTTTAGATTTTATCCATTTGTGCCAAAGAGAGAGCACACAAGGAGGGGGAAGGGCAGGCAGAGGAAGAAGCAGGTTCCCTGCCGAGCAGGGAGCCCAAGACGGGACTCAATCCCAGGACTTTGGGATCAGGACCTGCCAAAGGCAGACACTTAACTGACGGAGCCACCCAGGCGCTCCTATTAGCAGCATTTGTATTATTATATATCCTTCTGGTGAGAACTATGTGGGATCAATGTGTAAATACGAGTGTTCCCAGGGATGCCAAATCAGGTAGGGTGAGAACAGCATCTTTGGGAAGATCCACAGGTTGTTCGGGGATCTGTGATCCCGTATGCCCCTCAGGGCTCTGGAATATTCATTTTGCCAAGAGTCAGTGCACCAGAGGAAGTAAGAAGTGTCATTTTCCTGGGCCACGGATGACGGCAGCTTATTTCCAGAGTGGCGTC
Organism: Enhydra lutris kenyoni; assembly: GCF_002288905.1. NCBI lineage: Eukaryota > Metazoa > Chordata > Mammalia > Carnivora > Mustelidae > Enhydra > Enhydra lutris. Next base: position 1,714,323 of record NW_019154137.1, on the reverse strand, counting down.
CCTCCCAGTGAGGGACGTGTCATTATAACCACCGAATCACATGATAGAGCAGTGCTCCTCTGGACCCCAAATGACAGAATGTTTCACCTTGCATGTGTGAAGATTTATATTTAATGCCATGAAATTGTCAAGGGAGTGGATGCTCTGGGTTCCTGGATGGGGAGCAGGCCCCCTTGGGGACAAGGGTAGGTGTGACCATTGAAAAACAGTGGTGGAAGGTAAGTACTAGAAGCTCACTCTTAATTGTCAGAGAGCAATTGAGATGTGCAGAGTCGCAGCCTCTCCTCCGGCTGCTCCAGAAAGCCTCTGCAGTCACTACAGCTCCCTCTGATCACTCGACAGCCCTACCTGCCACTCAGTTTGGCACTTAATTATATACTGCCTAAGGTGAAAATCTCCCTCCGCAATTATAGGCCTGTTCCAAGCACAACCATGTTCTCCCAGTAGAAGTCTGGTGGAGATAGTTGATATTTCTGAGGGAGAGGCCAAACTATAAATTAACCATCTATTTCCCAGGATCCTCTAAGCTCTATGTCTGTACCAGTCAGATTACCAGAAAAGCTCAGTGCTAAGCCCTTTGGCTCTGGTCTCTTCCCCTCCTCCCCACCTCTTAAAATTGTCTTTATAACCTTGGGTTATATTTTGCGTCTGTTGTATCATGTGTTTACATGAAAGCTATCTCAGATCTTTTGACAGATGGAGCGGACAGGTGCAGACATACTTCAAGCGTGTTCCTGTTTCGGGCAGACAAAATGAGTGGCTCTGTAATTCGTGCTACATCGGTGTTAACAAAGATGAGGAAAGCAAAGGGTTAGTTGATCGGGTGGGCTTGGAGCAGGCAGAGATAGCTGTGGCAAAGTGTGAACAGTGGATACCTATGGTTTCTGAAGTGCTAAGAAGTACAAGAAAGTTGTGAAAAACAGGAATGGTTAGGGCCGTGACTGTGGCAGGGTACCAGCTGCTTGGGAAAGGGGGTGAGAATACTCTCCCTCCATCTCGTCCCTTCTAAATGTCCCCCATCTCTGCGGCCCTAAATTGGACTGCTGCTGTCCTCCTACTGGCTTCATAAGAGACACTAGAGACACTTTTCTTTTTTGAAAGATTTATTTGAGAGAAAGAGCATGAGAGCACCAGCGGGGTAGGGACAAGCAGACTCCATGCTGAGTGCAGAGCCCAACCTGGGGCTTGATCCCATGACCCCAAGATAATGACCTGAGCTGAAATCAAGAGAGGGGTGCTTAACCGACTGAGCCACCCAGGTGACCCTATAGACTCTTTTTTATAGCTGCAGCTTCCTGGAGATGCTGGCATATGTTTGCTTGGTCACACACTCTCAATTGCACTAGAATGGGAGGGCCCCGGAACCGTGTTGGGGGCCACCTTTGTCACACATGGCCAGCACTTTATCTCCGGGATCAGAATATATGCCTTTAGTTGGTATATGATCTGCAGATCTGTGTGCTTGAAAGTAGGCATAAAAATATCGTTGGCCCAGCTTGGTCATTTTTCATGATCTTGACCAAGGGGTGGCATCTTATTTTGATATGTCACAGAGTAGGCTCCTGATCTCCAAGGTCCTTTCAGACTCGATGACATTATGAGTCAATGACTGGGAACTGAGACAGATCTTACAGCTGACTGTAGCTACAATGTAGAGATGGCAAGATTCTGGCATGATCTATTGGTCATGACTTTGTGCTTACCATTTTTCTCTTAGAGTCAAAGAAGCGTGTGGAAATCAGATTTCACAAATAAAATAATGGGTGGTTATTTGCTCTACAAAATGACTCACAGAGACTCCTTTGAATAGCAAGCTTCTCTGGTGTGCTTAAAATATGGGTCAATTTATTTTTAAAAAAAGGCTTTTCACGTGCAGCACATTTAGAAACAAGTCTGTTATATAAAGAAAGATACATATGCATGATGGTTTGGGGTTTGGTTTTGAATTTAACAGGCTTCACTTGTCCAGAAGAATTCACTTCTATCTTAGTCCAGGAAAGTCTTATTTTGACTTTGGTAGCTGAAGGTAATTGGATTAGGATTCTTAAAAAAAAAAAAAAGTCAACTGAGAAGACCCATTCATTCTGACTCCTGTGGTGGTCTCAGACAAGCAGACTCTTGTTGCATGGGAGTCTTAATGGTCTCAATGGTCCTTTCTATTCACTTCTTCCATGGGGGGGTGTTAGCAGAAAGTGTGGTATTTAAAGTTTTTGCTGGAATATTGAGATTCTCAAAAAGAAGTCAGAAACCTCTGGTAGTGTGTGAATCACATGGAGAAGATCTGCCATTTTTAGACAAAAGGTGACCTCCTTGAACATCCCAGGAAGATTAGTACCGCATCTTGAATTCTAATCAAAGTCAATATTAAGACCCTTGGGATGTAAGTTGCTCTGAAAGTCATGAGACCATCATTACCTTACTGTCTTGTTCTGCTTTTAAGTCAAACCCATATGTACTTATCTGTGAGGCATGTTGAGACTAGAATGGGGAGGAGGAGGAGATTGAGCTGAACCTCGGTTGAGGGTCTCATCCAAGAAGGATGGCCAACTATCCAAATCCCAGCATCTAAAGAGACGGGACAGGGGCCCCTGGGTGGCTCAGTGGGTTAAAGCCTCTGCCTTTGGCTCAGGTCATGATCCCAGGGTCCTGGGATCGAGCCCCACATCGGGCTCTCTGCTCAGCAGGGAGCCTGCTTCCCTTCCTCTCTCTCTGCCTGCCTCTCTGCCTACCTGTGATCTCTGTCAAATAAATTTAAAAAAAAATTTAAAGAGATGGGACAAAATTCACCTTGAATTGGACAGGTATTTGTGCCCTGAGGGTTTCATCTCATGGTTTGGGCCTCGTAGTGCAAGCAGAGTGAAGAGTTAAGCATGTGGAAATATCATGCTTTGCGGTAGGTGGGTGGCTATGGCTGTCTTTCTGGTTTCAATAGGATTTCAGCTAGTAGCTAGGGAGAATAGGACAGGTCTAATACAAGAGGAGAAGGAATGGCCAGTCAGACGGGGACTAGAGGGATCTAGCCAAGCTGGTTGGGGTTCCAGGTAGGATTCCAGATCTAGCCTAAGACACTGGATATTATTCACAAACTACGGAAGAAATACAATCATGAAAGGAATAGTTAACGCTGCTTCTTATTAATCCCTTACTACCACATGCCGCAGATTATTTTACTTAATCCTCAGAACAACTCTATGAGGCGGTCTGTTGGTTTTTTCCTTCTGACATCTGATTCGTGCTGTCTTTTCCAAAACCAACTAGCTCTCAAATTCTCTGACACCAACAGGGTGTCCAACAATTCAATTAAATTCTGACACTTGCTACCCCACAGTTAGTTCCGACTTCGGAGGTGAAGGGCTCAGCCCTATGTGGTTGCTGTCACTTCAGAGACCCGCTGCCATTGGTGGGGGGTCCCCAGGTGACTCATAGTTCTGCGCAGCTGATAACCAATTCAAATGTTCCCATGACTTCTCCATCAGGTTTGATAGTTTCGTAAAATGACTCACAGAACTCAGGAAAGTGCCTGACTTAGATTTACCGGTTTCTTAGGGTGGGTAGAACTCAGGAACAGCCAAATGAAAGAGAAGCAGCAGGGCAAGGCATGGTGGGGGAACACGGGGCTTCCATGCCCCGTCTGAGTGTGCTACCCTCCCACCCCATCAGCAATTTCACCAACCTGCACACTCTCTCAGTCTCCTTTACCAAGGGTTTGCTAGAATTCAATCTCTGGCGCCATCCCCCTCCTCCCCTTCTCCCGCACTCCCTCATCAGGGAATACAGGTAAAAATGCTGTCTCTCGAATCTCATCTTTGATTTTTTTCTGGTGAACAGCCTCCCTCTTGAAGCTAGCCTGGGGACCCACCTTGAGTCAACCAATGGCATTAACTCAAGGGTAAAAGGGTCTCATGGAGAATAACAAAAGACACTCTTATCCCTCTGACAATTCCAAGAACAGTTAGGAGCTTTGTGACCAGAAATGGGGAAGAAGGCCAAATAGATTTTTTATTTTACTATTGGCAAGGATTGCTTTCTTTATTTTTCAGGTAAGGAATCATAGGCGTAAAGAAGTAAATTAACTTAGCTGGGAAGTAAGTGATAGAGCTAAAATAGGACCCCCATCAGGCCGCCTTCAGAGCCCTGCATTTAACTAGTTTGCCGCTTAAGCCACAGAGTATATGGCCTGGTGGAGATTGGAGGGAAGGATTGTTGAAACTCGGGAGGGCTCTCCACACCTCCACTGCTTAGGGCAGGCAAGGCCCTGGGTATCAGGCAGTGTAGAGCATAAAACTCCACAGTCAACACTGCAAAAATTACAGCTCAGTTCTGCTGAAAATTGAACACATCAAAGGTACTTAATACTAAAGACCACTTTTCTTTTTCGTTTTAATTCAGGGAGAGCTGGAATGCACATGACAACAAGTCACATGTTAGCGGGGGCGGGGAGTAGGGGCAGGTTGGTGGAACAGATTTCAGATACGAAGGGGAAGTTGAGTTCACTGAATCTTTGTGGGGCACATGCCTGCTATTTGCAAGGAGGTCTGCTAACAGTGCTTTGAGAAGAAGGGTAGAATGAGGAAATCAGGCAGAAGCTAAACTGGTCAGCCTTTAAAGAAGACTCTAGACTCCAGAGATCACCCCGCCTAAATGTGTCAACCCTGCAGGATCCAAATAAGTAAGTATCTTGGGAGCTTACCTAACAGTCATCGGTATGTGACATCAGCATTGCCTGCCTGAAACGATGAGCTTCTGAGACTCCGCCTCTAGCCCTCACAGTTGCCCAAGTGGTAGGAGGTCTTGGGAATTGGGTCAGTCTAGACTTGCTGTTATCCAAGGAGACATGAGACTCCATTTCCAGTGTGGGGAGTCAGCGTTGGAGATACTCATTTGGTCACTTAGTCTGCAGTTATGCATCAAATATTACTGAAGGCCAGATACTATGCTACATAACTTGGAGATAAAAACCATAGGTTATTGTTAGGAAGAAAATAACATTATGCAGCTGTAAAGGAGGAGTCAGGTATAGAATGGAAGAGTGGCAAAACCAGTGGCCAACATAGTTTGGAATGGAACAGATTAGGGTCCTGGTGTGAAGAAGCCAAGCATTTAAGAGTTTATCCTTTTGAGGAGGATTTGGCTGCTTAAAAGTGCCTTAATTGTGTAAACATGCATCTCAAATGGGTTAGGCAGTCATAGTAAGCATTGTTTACAGTCTTGAGCTCAGTATCGTCTATTCAAGTATAAGGATATGCCCCGACACAGCAAGGGGCCTGAGGAAGAGCATGCAACCCTGAACCAGGAGCCAGGAGATTTGGATGCTAATTCAAGCTCTGTTGCTAAATTTGTTGTGCCGCTAACTTTTGGAGCAAATCACTTAACCTCTCTGGCTCCTAGATTCTCCCTGTGTAATGGGAAGAAGTTGGGCTTGACTGAACTTTCCATAATCAGTTAAAGGAGAACTTCAAACTGACTCCTGACTTCTGTCTTGCCCTTCCCCCACCTTCTCTTTCTTTTTCCTTCTCTCTGTGGTAAAGAATGTCAACACTGTCATAGACTACAGGATGATTGGAGTTGTCCTCAGGTCTCTTCCAGCTCTAAAATTCCATGATTTTGTTGCATTGTAAACGTAGGCACGAGAAGCATTCATTTCATCCTGTAAAGACTGAGTTAGTTAGTCAGAAGGTATGTTTAGGGCAGATACAGCGGATAGGGCTTGCCAAGTAAAAAGCTCTGCAGAGAAAATGGAATTAACTGGAATTAAAGAGAGGGATGGTTGTATCTAAGTTGATGGAAACACAAGCAAGTGTGAAGATCTCATCTGTCCAACAGGGGAGAAGTTAAATGGAGCAAACTCATTATGATTATTAGTGTTGTTATTATGGCTAGGTTTTTTTTTTTTTTTAAATCACCCCCAGGGTAGCAAGTGCCCAGCCAGGCTTCCTGTATTAGTTACATCTTTCATTCTTACCCTTAACCTATGAGATATTATTATTCTCTTATCCCCATTTTTCAGATAAGGAAATGGAGGAAATGACTTGGCTCACGTAGGATAAAGAAGCTTCTGGAGCCATGTGGATTGGGCTTGAGGTGACTGAAGAGAGTATACCGTGGTTTTGAAACTTGGATGGGACCTGGAACCCTCAAAGGAAGGGTTGAGGGTCTTTGATGACAGGTAAGGAGTAGCTGATGAACTTGGAGCAGAAACAAAAAGAATCTAAAGTTTGGGAATCAGATATATGTGAGAAGGTATCAGCTTGGTTTGGTTTGGTTTAGAGTCCCCATCATTTTGTACAAAAGATTACTTTTTGTTTTTATTGTGAATTCTTTGTCAGTAACGGAATACATCAAGTGGATTTCTACGGCTTGCCCGTAGAGAGGAATGCACCATTTCTGTAGGGACACGTTTGCCTACAGAGATAAAGTGTTAAGTCTGACAATAATTCCCCTTTAGGGAGGCACTGTACTAAATGTATTGGCTGATTTGATGCTCATTATAGTTGGTGCCATTTAAATTTATTGATCTTTAGAGCTATGCTTTGTAGCATATATCTGGGCAGCAATCAATAATTTTATATTTAGTGTGAATTTAACTGTAACCAAGAGATGGAGTGCTTCTTTGTCATGGCTCTATATTGTGAATGGAATTTATGCTTTCTCTGCAGTAATCAGAATGAATGGAAAATGAGTTTTTGGTATTCCTACTATGCTCTCAGCAAAGTCACAGCTGGGTTAAGAGGCATAGAATTCAATATCTCATGAATATGAGATTTATGGATTCCACTTCAGTGTGATGGAGATTTTTCAGGAATATGGTACTTGCCATGCTAATGTATTTCAAAATATTTAAAAAATTTTCTTATTAACTATCATTAAGAGAAAAGTACCTCTGTTTTGATAAGAGCTTAATTATATCAATTTGATTCACTGTCCATGAATAGAAGTCACTTCCCTTTTGTGTTTTATTTTATGTGTTTCCTGCTGAAACATACTTATTTCCTCAGCTCTCTCAGGAATGCTAATGGGGAGAGTAGATACTATTTATTAATTTGTTCATATATTGGTAGTAATACACGCTACAGTCCACTTGTGTAATTTTCAGAATTATGCAATCTTGTTAATTGACTCAGCCTCTCTCAGTTTAGATCATTCTGAAAACTCTAGTCTGGCCCACCTCATCTCTATGTTGACTTTATTTATTTGTTTATTTATTTATTCATTCATTCATTTATAAGAGATGGAGAGTGTGTTCATTTGTTGGGGGGGGGGGCAGAGGGAGAGAGGATCTTAAGCAGGCTCCAAGCTCAGCATGGAGCACAACATAGAGCTCCATCTCATGACCCTGAGATCATGTCCCAGGCTGAAATCCAAGGGTTGGATGCTTAACCAACAGAGCCATCCAGGTGCCCCTCTATGTTGCTTTTATTGACCCTCTCTTCTTGATCTGCTCTGAAATTTCTATCATTAAAATAACTCTGGAAGGATATGCTAAAATATACAGACATTGTCTGGAAAAGGGAGGAGGATTGTCATATTCTAGCCATTTGAAGATGGCTTATCAGATGAGCTCATTGTTACATTGGAAGGTACAGGGGTTAACCCTGGGAAGATTGGCTCTGTAGCGAATGGTGGTTGGAAAGCCAAGAAACAAAGTTTAAGTTCTGCTCTGCTCTGCCGCTAAATAGGTATGTGACCTGGGCTAGATCACTGCCTCTTTCGGGGACCCAATATTCTCATTTATTGTAGTAAACTGGAAAATGTTCTGCTCCCTGCAATGTCCACACCAGAAGCTATGAATGTTATCTTATTTGTCAAAGGGAACTTCACAAGTGTGATTAAGTTAAGGATCTTCATATGGCGTAATCATCCAGGATTAGCTGGGCAAGCCCAGTGTAATTATAGTGATCATTAGAAGACACAGGAGGATTCAGGGGAAGAGGAGTTAGTGGCTGTGTGATGATGGAACAGAGGTTAGAGTGATGTGCTCTGAAGATGGTGGCAGGTGCTACAAGCCAAGGAATACATATCACTAGGAGCTGAAAAAGACAAGAAGAAGGGAGGATGCTTCCCTCTTCTAGAACCTCCAGAGGGAAGCAGCCCTGCCAACACCCTGACTTTAGCCCAGTGAGACTGATTTTGGACTTCTGTCTTGGTGAGCTACAAGAGAATGAATTGGTGTTATTTTAAGTCATAAAATTTGTGGTTATTTGTTATAGCAGCAAAAGGAAACTGAGACATTATAAAATGAGGGAGTTGGACTTGGCAGTCTCTGAGGCTATTTCTAGCTCTTGTGGTCTATGATGTAGAATTAATTTAGAATATACATTTCAGTGGAGGGAAACAGGTACCATCTAAATTGATTGGAAAGGAATGGCTATCAGACACATGAAAAAATGTTCATCATCACTAGCCATCAGGGAGATTCAAATTAAAACCACATTGAGATACCA
>NW_019154137.1:1527191-1705872 GCF_002288905.1 Enhydra lutris kenyoni | reverse complement strand
CCTTACACCACTTAGAATGGCCAAAATTAGCAAGACAGGAAACAACATGTGTTGGAGGGGATGTGGAGAAAGGGGAACCCTCTTACACTGTTGGTGGGAATGCAAGTTGATGCAGCCACTTTGGAGAACAGTGTGGAGATTCCTCAAGAAATTAAAAATAGAGTTTCCCTATGACCCTGCAATTGCACTACTGGGTATTTACCCCAAAGATACAGATGTAGTGAAAAGAAGGGCCATCTGTACCCCAATGTTTATAGCAGCAATGGCCACGGTTGCCAAACTGTGGAAAGAACCAAGATGCCCTTCAACAGACGAATGGATAAGGAAGATGTGGTCCATATACATTATGGAGTATTATGCCTCCATCAGAAAGGATGAATACCCAACTTTTGTAGCAACATGGACGGGACTGGAAAAGATTATGCTGAGTGAAATAAGTCAAGCAGAGAGAGTCAATTATCATATGGTTTCACTTATTTGTGGAGCATAACAAATAGCATGGAGGACAAGGGAAGTTAGAAGAAGGGAGTTGAGGGAAATTGGAAGGGGAGGTGAACCATGAGAGACTATGGACTCTGAAAAACAATCTGAGGGTTTTGAAGGGGAGGGGGGTGGGAGGTTGGGGGAACCAGGTGGTGGGTATTGGAGAGGGCACGTATTTCATGGAGCACTGGGTGTGGTGCAAAAACAATGAATACTATTATGCTGAAAATAAATTAAAATTAAAAAAATTAATTGATTGGAAAGGAATATGAGAACTAGGTTTATTCTTGATGACTGCTTACAGTTTTGTCTACACATGGCAGAGTTGGCCAATAATAAAAAAAAAAAGACTGTATTAGAGATAAAGTCACCTTTAAAAATAAGCGTATATTAATATCCGCAAACTTTATAGTGATCTGTTCTCAAAGGAATCAAAAGACAGAAGATGAACACCATTAAACCATGTTGTCTCCAGAATTTATATCCTTAATTGGATTTTAAGTCTTTTGGGCCAGATCTGAGTAGAATAGGAGGTGGAGCCCAGAATTCTAGGCAGTGCCTTTAAGGACTGATGTTCATAGGAGATAGTCTTGAGGTTGAACTAGTCAAGAGGGTGGTTGCTGATCAGTCTGCTGGGGTGAGGGTGGGCCTCAGGGTTGGCAGAACAGCTTTGATCATGACCAAATGGTTTTATGTCCGGACCCATGTTGGACTAATGAACTATATGCATGCCTGGCTTAAGTGTCCAAAATATTTTTTAAAAATTACTACCTTCACTTCCCTTTATAGCTAGATGCTTAACTCCACCTGCGGACCCCCGAAGGAGAAATGGTGAAGAAAGAGATCAGAATGGTTAAGTAGAGAAAAGACTATGGGAGAAGCTGATTCATCCTGTTATCTAGCCAGCCAGCCAGCCAGTCAGCCAGCAAATATGGTTTGAGTCCCTGCTCAGGGCAAGGCTCTGTTTTATGTTCCATAGAATATCAAAATGAACTAGATGATATTTTATTCTGAAGGAACTTAATTTAAAGTGAGAGAGTTACAAAATGTGTCTACTACATTATAAACAGGGATGTGTGCCATAAGAGAAGTATGGACAGTGTGTAGAAATATTAATGCCTGCCCAGTACTTTGTACCATGTTACCTTGGAAGATACTCACCAGATGGCATCATAATATCATCTAAAATCTATCCTCAGGGTGAAAATTTATCATACAGATAAAATCAACTGGAGGGTGTGTGTGTGTGTGTGTGTGTGTGTGTGTGTGTGTGTGTGTGTTCCTATGGCATTCCCAACATGGATTACATACATCTATATTACTGGGACATCTTAAAAAGGAAAGAAGATTATTGCCTGATATCCTGAGTCAGCCTCTGTCTAGCCAACAGAACAGAAGAAGATCCTGGGATCTAAGTAGGCACAGTCCTCCTAGCTTCAAAGGGCATTTGGATTTGTAGGGGATCATAATCTGCCACCCCAAAACGTGTCACTTTGGCATGACAAATTGGCATAAAAACCTAAGGATTATTTTGAGCTGAAGGCATGTAAGATTCAACAGATACAGAAAGAACCTTCCCAGAGTTTCCCTTATCTAACTAAAAGGAGCAACTTCTAAGAAATGAGTACAACCCTAAGTCCCATCTCCCAGGAAGGATTCTGGCCATGAAAAAGGCAGAAAGTTGAGGCCAGTGTGGGCCTTCCCAAAAATATCTTACTTCGTTTATTTCCCCCATCTATTTGCATCTCCACAGTTTGCTGCCCTTGGGAGCCCGAAGCCCTTTTCCTTTGTCTTGTCCCTTCTGTATAAACTCATTGTTCTTTGTTAAGATGTTATATAGGAGCGAGATTTAACCACCTCTTTGAGTTACTCATCACTGAGTTTCCCCTATGTGTATTTTTGCTATGTGTGTTATTTATTACCTGTTTGTTTTCTCTTGTTAATCTGCCTTTTGCCAGTCAAATTTCCAGAATTCCAGCTGGAGAACCAGGGAAGGTATTAGAAAAAATCCATTTTCCTTGCCTACAGACTCATGTCTGAATATTTGTTTATTTTAAGCAGAAGTGGCAGCTCATATGACTGTAGGTGCAGACATGTGATTTAAGTAAATAAAGCAGGACACATATTTTATTGAGAGACGCATTCGTTTGGCCTATTGAATACATAGTGATATTCTTCGTTTTTGCCAAAAATTCTTTGTTTTTCTGGAAACAAGTGGCATATATTTAGCATTTGTTTGTCTACTTCTGTTAGACACAAATAGGAGAAATAGTTCATCTTTTTTTAAAAAAGATTTTTATTTATTTTTTTGAGAGAGAAGGAGTGTGCAAGTAGGGGGAGGGGGAAAAGGAGACAGAGAATCCCAAGCATACTTCACACTGAATGCAGAGCCTGACGCGGGGCCCAGTCTCATAACCCCAAGATCACAACCAGAGTTGAAATCAAGAGGCGAACGCCCAACAAACTGAGCCACCCAGGCACCCCTCATCTCCTTTACCGGAAGAAAAACAGTAGCTCAAATGTCATGATAAATGGCCCTCTATATCCATCTGCAAGAGAGGAGTAGAGAAGGCAGTAGGGAATGGTGAGGAACATGGCCACTAAGGGATTGCATGTCCCCTCAACAGGGGCAGCTTCTGGTCAGCTCTATCTGGCTGATCATTACCACACGGGAGTATGGGCCCAACATTGCCAGATTTTCTGATTTTTCAAGAAAAGATGGAAATAAAATGGGGCTCAAATTCATGACCCTGAGATCAAGACCTGAGCTAAGATCAAGAGTCAGTCACTTAACCAAATTGAGCCACCCAGGTGCCCCTCACTCTTTTAATTTTAATTTTTTAAAGATTTATTTATTGATTTGAGGGCAAGTGAGAGAGAGAACATGGGGGCGAGGATCAGAAGGAAAGGGAGAAATAATCCCAAACAGACTCTGTGCTGAGCGTGGAGTCTGACGTGGGGCTGGATCTCATGACCCCAAGATCATGACCTGAGCCCAAAGCAAGAGTTGTCTACTCAACTGACTGTGCCACCCAGGTGCCCTAGGAATTATACTTTTTGAACAACAAGTTGGGACACGTGATCTGACAGTGAGACATAGTGTTTGAGTGTGGGCATGTTCAGGACAATACGGGACACATGGTAGATGTTTTATAAAAACCCTTTTGAATTACCTCCTAGGGATTCACTGTTTTGCCTTCTTTCCAGGTGGTAGTCTCCTGCCATGGGGTCTTTTGTGGTTTGGGGTTTTAATACCTCAGCAATGAAAACCATTTGCATGGACCTGCCTTCTAGTGAATTGCAGATACATAGAGGCTCGGGCGCTCTGGCTCTTCTTCAAGGCACTGAAGAACCTGGCTGACCCCACCCTTGCCTGTGATAGTTCCCTGTTTTCCTAGTCCCCATCTTCAGTGGCAAGAAAAGCCCACTGCTTGGTATGCAGGCCCACTTCCAAGTGCTCCCTCTGTTGGCTGGATTGCTAGTGCAGGCGAAGCTCTCTTAGATTTGAATGAAATGCTTTCAAAGAGAAGGTTCAGACTAATTTGACTTTGGGGTTGTTTAGCTTTGGGTGGCTGCTGGAGACCAGGCTGAGGCAGATCCTTCATAGGGCAGATGGGTAGAGGGAAACTGGAAAGCAGCAATGGTATCATGGAAAGGTCTGGTCTCTTGAGTCTTACTCAAACTGAAGAGTGCTTTGGGGCCAGTCTGCTCTGTGTAAGTCCAGGAGTGGTGGCTGCCTACAGAAATGGGAGATTATGTGCTCCTCCCAAAGGTATTCCAAAATGACAATCATTTTGGATCCATCCTGTTTTATGGAATTAGGCTCACAAACCATATGCTGAATTGGGCTCACCTGCTAACAGTTGGCACCCCGGCCTAGATCCTCTCTTTAAGAGCCCTCCAGCTCTGGCCTTTCATTATTTGGTAGTACTTTTAAAACCCAAACTGAAAGGAGGCCAAGTAAATGTGTAGCCAGACAGCTTCTAGAAATAAATGCTGTTGCTCCCAGAGAAAACTGGAGAGGAACCTGTTCTGGGCAGGCATCTACTTCTCTCTTTAAAAAAAATTTTTTTTTTACGGGACGCCTGGGTGGCTCAGTTGGTTAAGCGGCTGCCTTCGGCTCAGGTCATGATCCCAGCATCCTGGGATCGAGTCCCACATCGGGCTCCTTGCTCAGCAGGAAGCCTGCTTCTCCATGTGCCTCTGCCTGCCACTCTGTCTGCCTGTGCTCACTCTCTCTGACAATAAATTTAAAAAAAAAAAATTTTTTTTTTTTAAATTTATTTGAGAGTGAGAAAGAGCACAAGTGGTGTGGAGGGGCAGAGGGAGAGGGAGAAGCAGCCTCCCCACTGAGCAGGGAGCCTGAAGAGGGGCTTGATCCCAGGACCCTGAGATCATGACCTGAGCTGAAGGCAGACGCCTAACTGACTGAGCCACCCAGACACCCCTATACTTCTTTTCCATGAAGGTTTCCTTGACCTCCTCCTTGGTCCCAGTGGTCTCCCAGACCTCTTGTTTAGACCAGTCCTCTCCAAGATAGCCTTAAATCCAATCATATCCAAATCTTTAAGAGTATAGTTCACATTTATTCAGTGCTTGTCACCATAGCTGCCGGCCAGCAGATGGGACTGGATTTGGATGTGAAGTCAATCCCTGATTTGACTTCTGAAGCCCTGGAGAGTAATTTGGCATTGGAATGTGGTATGAGGAACGGTTGGGCAGCATAGTTTCTTGGACTTTGAATTCTTACTCGTGTCTGTTGAAAATGAGAATGAGGAGCAAGGTCCATTTAATGGGGCTTTCCCTGACAACTTATTGACTCACTTCTAGTCCTTACATGTTGGTGGTGTTTGTTGACTCTTTCAGAATGCTTACACGCACTGAGTGGCCAGGTGATGAATGTGGGCTTTATGTATGTTTTTATTTATTTATTTTTTAAGGTACAGCACTGGGAATATAGTCAATGGTATTTTTTTAAGATTTTATTTATTTATTTGACAGAGAGAGAGATCACAAGTAGGCAGAGAGGCAGGCAGAGAAGTGGGGGGAAGCAGGCTCCTCATGGAGCAGAGAGCCCGATGCGGGGCTCGATCCCAGGACCCTGAGATCATGACCTGAGCTGAAGGCAGAGGGTTAACCCACTGAGCCACCCAGGTGCCCCTGTTTTTATTTTTTTTTAAGGATTTTATTTTTAAGTAATCTCTACACCCAATGTGGGGCATGAACTCCCAACCCCAAGATCAATAGTCACATGCTCTACTGACTAAGCCAGCCGGCCACCCCTGAATGCAGGTTTTATAGACTCCAGAAAATTTCAGATCTTGAAGGAACATTGTCCACCAGAGCCCTCATTTTCCAGATGAGGAAGTTGAGGCCCAGAGAAGAGAAGTGGCCGAGTGTTTTTGTGGCAGAGCTCATAGAATGCAGAGCTCCTGTTATTTTATTTTTTTCAATCCAGAGCTATTTGTCTTTATTATTTCCTAATGTGTCATGGTTTCATAGATCATTTGTGGAGATCAGCCATCCCCTCATTCATGACTCTGGTACTTGCCTTCCTAAGAAGCCCATAAATATTGGAAATCCCACAAGAATGATAGCTACTCCAGAAAATGTTGCTGGTGAAAATTGTTTCCTAGCTGCTAGCTGATCACATCCAATGGAGAGTCATCAGACTTAGTAATCAGTGGGAACCCTTTATATGTGTATATGTATATACACACACACATATACATATATATACACACACACACATTTTGTAAGATACACACACACACATATATATAAACATATATATACATTTTGCAAGTATCACCATCCCTAATTATTATTATTATTTTTTTTTTTAATATTTTATTTACTTATTTGACAGGCAGAGATTCCAAGTAGGCAGAGAGGCAGGCAGAGAGAGAGAGAGGAGGAAGCAGGCTCCCCGCTGAGCAGAGAGCCCGATGCGGGGCTCGATTCCCGGACCCTGAGATCATGACCTGAGCCGAAGGCAGAGGCTTTAACCCACTGAGCCACCCAGGCGCCCCATCCCTAATTATTATTAACACAGTTTTTAGTTGGTTAGAAAACTATGATCATGGTAATGGTTAAAAAATCTTAGATTTGAAAAATACTGTCATACTTTAAAAAAAATCTTGGTATTGAGTATAGAGTAGCTTTTCAATAAATATGGATAGATGAAATAAACAGTTCACTGTGATTCTAGCTTTTGTTTTTGTCCTTTGGTCCTGAACTTCCAGGAGAAGGGGGACACATGGCCTGAGCTGCAAGAAATCCGATGCTGCTTTTTAGAGCAGTCACAACAGCAAAGGGCTCCGATTGTGAATATTTTCTAACGACATCTGTATACCATATAGACAGGGCTTAGCACATCCTGCCTGATCAGCAAGTGTTCCAGGCTGATGTTAAAACATTATTGTAAGGAGCGTCCGTAGGTAAGCATGTCATATAGCTTTAGGCCGTCTTGATGACACTTCTTTATTTCTTAGCTCCTCTGTTCTTCCCATGGTATAGAAGATCAGCTGGGTATGGTGCTTCTCAAACAATTCTGCTTGTCTTTATAGTGGAGAAGAGTTACATGTGGACCTTGGCAAGTCATGAAGTCATTTGAAGTAGCATCTTACGTGGGCAGATGTTTTGTTTTGTAACACAAAGCTTGTGTTTTGCTTTGTAAATTCATGAGAAGTTTTTATTCAGCTACGACCTTATTTCAGTAGAAAATTAATTGGTTTTAGGAATATTTTATTTATTTATTTATTTGGGAGAGAGAGCGAAAGCATTCAAGAGAGATCATGAGCAGGGGTAAGGGGCAGAGGGAGAGGGACAAGTGGACCCCCTCCCCCGCGCTGAGCAGGGAACCCAACATGGTGCTCTATCTTAGGACTCCAAGATCCTGACCTTAGCCAAAGTCAGACGCTTAACTGCCTGAGACACCCAGGCACCCCAGTTGGTTGTTTTTTTTTTTGAGAGGGAGAGAGAGTGAAGGAGGGGCAGAGGGAGAGGGAGGGAATCTTAAGCAGACTCCTCACTCAGCATGGAGCGTGATATGGGGCTCGATCCCACAACCTTGAAATCATGACCTGAGCTGAAATCAAGAGTCAGATGCTTAACTGAGCCACCCAGGCACCCCTAGTTTTTGCTCCCAGATTTAAGGTAAAGTTGCTGCTCAGATTAACGTGCTATGTTTATATCCTATGGCCTTCTCTGGGACACCCGGGCCACATTGTCAGAGCCCAATTTTAGGAAGGTGGAACTAGAGAGTACCCAGTGTATCCATCCCCTGGAGCAGGTCATTGTTCTTAGCCTGAGGAGGTTATGCTCTCTGATTTCTTTAGATTTAGGGCAGTTATTTTCAAACAGTTCTTAAAAACCCATCCAAGTAGTGGCACCTGGATGGCTCAGTCAGTTAAGCATCCAATTCTTGATTTTGGCTCATAACATAATCTCAGAGTCGTGAGATTGAGCCCTGTGTGGGGCTCCAGGCTGTGCATGAAGCCTGCTTAAGATTCTCTCTCCCTCTCCCCGTGCCTCTCCCTACCCCCACCCCAGCTCTTGTGTGCTTACCCTCTCTCTGTTTCTCTTTAGAACAAAAAAAGAATCCCATCCAACTTATATTTTCATTAAAACAAAGCTGTCATGGAAGGCCAATATGTAAGATTCAGGTTAAAGAAGGGGACTTGGGGTCTAGAGCCTTACCTCTATGGGTTCCTTCTTCCTGTAAAGGGGGCACTGGAACTCTGAAAGTAGTTGGAAAATCATTAAACTAGGGTTAATCCATTCTTCATCCAGATCTGGTATGTTTTCCTCATTCAACGTCTGTTTACTGAACAAACATTTGTTGAGTGACCACTTTGTGACAGGCAGTGTTGATACAGCAGTGCCCTAAACCTAAAGAAATCAGAGAGCATACTTCATTTGAACATTAATTCCATGAGGGCAGAAAATTTTACCTGTTCAAATGAAGTACTCAAGCAACTGACATGATAGGTAAGTGAAATGTATAGTTTGCTCACCAGTGATAGTCCTACAGAGAACTATAAAACAGGGAACATAGATCTGAGGTTCCCAGATATTTCTCTTTTTTTAAAGATTATTTATTTATTTATTTGACAGAGAGGGGGAGAGAGAGAGAGCACAAGCAGGGGGAGCAGCAGGCAGAGAGAGGGGGGAAGCAGGCTCCACACTGAGCAGGTTGCCCAATGTGGGTCTTGATCCCAGGACCCTGAGATCATGACCTGAGCCGAAGGCAGACACTTAACGGACTGAGCCACCCAGGATCCCCTGCCAGGATATTTCTATTTCAGTTTTGCAGGGTGACTAAGGAAGCCCTGCGTGAAAAGATTAATTTTAAGTAAAGACCCAAAGGAAATGAAGAAGACCCCTTCCCCTCTACTCCCATGGAGATCTAGTTTAAGAAAAGCCTTCCAGGTGAAAGAAAGAGCAAGTGCAAAGCCCCGAGGTGGGCGTGTGCTTGGCATGTTCGAAAACAGCAAGGCTTTCATTAGGAGCCAAATGGAAAGTCCCTGGAGGGTTTCGAGGAGATTCTGTTCAGTGCCAACAATATCACTCTGGCTGCTGGATGCAGAAGAGACTGAAAACACGGCATGGGCCATGGTGGGGAGACCTGGCAGGAGGCTACTGCAAAAAGCCAAGAGACGAATGGTGGTGACTTGGGACACCGTGGTGGCAATGGGACGGTGAACAGTGGTCAGACTTGGGCAGGAGGGCCAACAGGATTTTCTCTGGGCCATAAATGGTGCAGGAGAAAAAAGCGAAGGCCCAAGAATGTCCTAAGGTTTTGATGTGAGCAGTTGGAAGGATCGGGTTGCCGGAGTGAGAGGGTAGAGGTTGAGGGAATATCAGGGGCTTATTTAGACCCAGCGAAGTTTGCTGTGTCTGGCCTACACCTACGTAAAGATGTCTGCTAGACGTGGATCTTGAGTGAGGGCGCAGTTCTGGCTGGAGAGTCCCATTTTCCCCATCCCTGTAGGAAGGATGTGGTGCATCAGAGATCCAACAGCGAACTGTCTTTCTCAAGGTGGCCTGCATCCGGGGGGCTCAGGGCTTCCAGGCCCAGTCTCTTGAGGCCACATTCCAGTTGGCATGGGAACAGACAATCTCTGGCTTTCACCTTTCAGCATGTGGGTTAGATAAACATGTCCACACTTTCTTTCAAGGACCCCTAGGGGTGACTTGTGAAGCTTGGAAACCCGGTTCCATGGAACGAAGTTTTGTCATCATGGATCCAGAGCCTTGGTTTTCCATTGCGATGGCCTCTTTGGGGGAGGGAGAGGGCACAGAAACTTGGGAATAAACAGCAACAACAACGAAAACTTGTTCAGCCACCAAGGCTGCCTTTTCAGAACCCAGGGCAGATCAGAAAGCTGGCACTATCCCACATTGTAAGTGACTTTGTCAGGAGGAAATCAGCTTCAAAGGGCAGCCTTGAGGGGAAAAGCAGTGAAAAATGCAACAGGCAGCCCTGGGAGGAGGGGTGGCAGATCGGCTTTACCTAGATCACAGAAGAAATGATTTTTTTTGACTTGCGTGCATGGGAGCTTTGGTTTCTCTCAGGATCAGAAGGCCAAGCCAGCTCCCTCTTGCCCAGTGGCTGCATCCCGGAGCAAGTGCTTCGCCCCAGGTCCAAAGCGTGGGAACTGGAGCAGAGCCACTAGTCACTCAGCACTGACAAATATAGTAATCTCCTGCTGTCTGTGTTAGTGTGGGAGGCAGAGGAAGGGGAAGAGGTTGAGACAGGAGGGAGGAGTACAGGAGAGAATATTGGGACTTCTAGAAAGAGAGCTGAGGGTCAGAGAAGCTTTGAGGAGTAGGTGGCATTGAATGACCAGTAGGCTTTGGCTAGGCAGAAAGATGGAAAATGGCTGTCTGAGCAAAGGGAATGGGATGGGCAGAGGAAGAGATCTTCAACAAATATGAAGTTCAAGAGGGCAGAGCATCAAAGAGGAGAAAGAGGGCACGAAAAGGCAGTTGGTACCGTGGTGCGGTTAAGCCCTTGGTCTGTGGAGTCCGATGCAGACTGGTCTGCCATGTACTCTGTGACTGGCCAGTTTGCTCAACCTGTTTCGTCTTCTCTTTCCTCGATGTCAAACGGAAATAATAAAATGAACTGCATGATAGGGTGTTTGTGAGTGTTCAATGAGATCATCTATTTAAGCACTTGGCACCATTCCCCATAACCTATTAGTCTTACTATGAAAGGTAAAAGACTCCAAAAAAAATTACACAAAAATATTTATAGTAGCTATCCTTCCTTTGAATGATAATGGGTGGTTTTTCTCTACATATCTTTGTCAACTCACAATGCGGTTAGGTCCCAATAAACTCATTGTAAGTTGAAAATAACAAAGTCAAAAATGCATTTAATACAACTAACCTACGGAACAAAGCTTGGCATAGCTTACCAGACAGCTATGTTAGCTTATAGTTGGGCAAAATCAGCTAACACAAAGGGCATTTTAAAATAAATGTTGACTATCTCATGTACTTTATTGAATCCTGTACCCAAAGTGAATCACAGAATGGTTATATTTGTTGACCCTTGGGATTGTGTAGCTGACTGGGAGCTGGGGCTTGCTGCTGGCTGGCATCACCAGAGAGCCTTGTACCCCATATTGCTAGCCTGGGAAAAGATCCAAATTCAAAATTTCCAGTATGATTTCTACTGAATATATCCCTTTGGCACCATTGTAAAACCAAAAAATTGTAAGTCTGACCATTGGAAGTTGGGGACCATCTGTAATTCATTCTTTTCTGTATGCAGCAGATTTTCTTCTACAACCACTAATATTGATCATCTGAAAAACATAAACAAGTTTTCTTGCCTTTAAAAATGTGTGAAAGTTGGGTGCCTGGCTGGCTCAGTCAGTTGCGCATCCATCTGCCTTTGGCTCAGGTCATGATCCCAGAATCCTGGGATCGAGCCCTGCATTGGGCAGGGAGCCTGCTTCTCCCTCTGCCTCTCCCCTCCATTTGTGGTCTCTCTGTCTTTAATAAATAAATGAAATCTTTTAAAAAAATGTGTGAAAGGCAGTAGAGGACGATAAGTTTGGAAGAATATATGGAGGCTAGATCAGCAAGCATTTTTTTTATGGCAAGGACTTCTAACTATATTTCATGAACTCAAAGATTCTGTACAAGCACTTCAGAGCTTCCATGGATATTTGATTTATTTTTCTAAAATAGATGATGAAATATATATTAAAGATATATGATGATATATATATTTTAAAAGCATGACAAATTACATGTTTAAATATGTGATATACAAAAATTAACACATCAGAGACATTAAAATAATTTATGCTACCACTTGACTTGTTTTCATGCAGACCTTATAGTAAAGCTACTTTTGTGGGTCCCTAGGTGGCTCAGTTGGCTAAGCATCTGACTCTTGATTTTGGCTTAGGTCACAGTCTCAGGGTTGTGGGATCTCACCCCACATTGGGCTCCATGCTGGGCATGGAGCCTGCTTAAGATTCTCTCTCCCTCTGCCCGTCCCCCTCTAAAAATAAAGCTACTTTTGCCTTCTTGTGCAAATAAGGTATCTTGCAAGATCATTAAAATTTTTTAGCATTTTCAGGTACTTATCGGTGTGTGTAAGAACTTTCTCAACACTGTACAATCAAAACTAAAAACTAAAAAACAGAAATAAATTGAATGCTAATATGAGAACATTGTTTCCTTACCCTTGATTTCAGATTCTTGTGAAAAGCTTTATTTTTTCCTCGTTGACTTTATGATAACATATATGTAATGATTGTTAGCTTTAAAAAAAAAGATTTATTTACTTATTTTAGAGACAGTGCGTGTGCATGCATGTGCTGGTGGGAGGGGTGGAGGGAGAGGGGGAGAAAGAATCTCAAGCAGAATCCCCAATGAGCATGGAGGCCTAGGCAGGGCTGGATCTCAAGACTCTTAGATCATTACCCTTAGACCCTAGAGTTGGATGCTTGACCAACTGAGCCACCCAGGTCCTTCATGTAATGATTGTTAACTTTTGGGGTGCGTGGGTGGCTCAGTTGTTAAGCATCTGCCTTTAACCTGCCTCAACCTGTCGTTAAGTGTCAGGCTCCCTACTTGGCAGGAAGCCTGCTTCTCCCTCTCCCACTCCCCCTGCTTGTGTTCTCTCTCTCGCTATCTCTCTTTCTCTCTGTCAAATAAATAGATAAAATCTTTTAGAAAAATAATGATTGTTAACTTTCAATAAATTCATATTAACAAAATACTTTTATATGCATAAAAATTGGCATCTGTCAGATTAAGAAAACAATCATCCTTTTTGGAAAATAAAAAAAAATATGAAAACCAATATTCGCTAGGAATAGGGAAACAAAGTTTTTGGGTATAAGAGTTTAAATCTTGAGTCTGTGCAAGTTTATCTTGCAGGAATGTGAGAGATGGATTGAGAGATGGATTCAGAAGTACAGATGGAGGTGAATAGGGTCTAAACTAGGTGGTGGAGCACTGGACATGGGGAGGAGAACGTGGATGAGAGAGATGCTGGCATGGATTGACAGGACTTGAGAGGACATGACAGCTGATTAGCCATGAGGGAAGTCAACGATGTCATATGAGGTTTAAAACATAAGCCCCCTAGACAATGGTAGCGCTGTCCTCCAAGGCCATAGACCCAAGAAGAGGAGCAGATTTGAGGTGCAGGAGCAGGAGTTGATGAATTCAGTTTGATATATATATAATTTGATATATTGAATTCAGTTTGATATATATATCAGTTTGATATATATAAAATATATAAATACTTATATATTATATATACTTATACATATAAGTATATATAAAATATATTTTTATTTATTATTAATACATTATCAATAATTTATTAATAAATTAATAAACATTATTATTTTATTTATATAAGTATATATTTATATAAAATCTATTTTAATATAAATCTATTTTTATTTATATATTTTATATAAATTTATATAATATATGTTATATATAAATTTATATAAAATATATAAATAAAAATATATTAAAATATATATATTATATATTATATAAATATATATAATATAAATATATTATATATAATATATACTTATATATATAAGTAAAAAATGTATATATTTTTAAAATTTTTTATTTATTTACTTGACAGAGAGAGACACAGCGAGAGAGCGAATACAAGCAGGGGGAGTGGGAGAAGGAGAAGCAGGCTTCCTGCTGGGCAGAGAGCCCATATGGGGCTCGATCCCAGGATCCCAGGATCCCAGGACCATGACCTGAGCCAAAGGCAGACACTTAATAACTGAGCCACCCAGGCGCCCCTCAGTTTGAAATATATTGAATGTCAAGTGTTGTTGGTATGAAAGTAGAGAGACATCTAATCAGCAGTTGGATATATGAGTCTAGAGCTCAGGAAATTATTCTGGGCTGGACAGAGATGGAAATTTGGGAGTCATCCACTTCAAATAAAGGAAGCCCCAAAAATTCCTACTACAAACTGAATGTATAATTAGATTATACATTATTATTTTGGCCAATACTCTTTATTTCAAAAGGCATCAGGATAGCAATTAAACATCGTTTCCTCTTAAGTAATGGTTTTCTCTCAGTTCGTGCTTGATAATGAGTTGGTATTACACTGGGTAGTGCTTTTCCAGTTTAAATTATGGGGTGTTTAGGACAGAACCTAGATTGACCTTGGAATACCCATGTTGGGCCACCGACCCAGCTTTGTGAAGTTAGTTATCTCTAAGAGGATAGATAATACCGGTATATCCCACATATGCCACTGACTACAAGAGGCTTATGTTTCAGGACTAGGGATATTCATGTAGATGCCAGAATGATGTGAAATACAGACATCAGGCAAAAATTCCAGTGCTTCCCTAGAAAACGAATTATTGGCAAAACAAAGAGGTGTTACTATAATGTGATATCTTACAATTTGCAGTCTGACAAATAATGGCATTTTGGAAGTAAAATGGTCTGCAGAGTTCTTCCAGCCCAACTTTTGAAGTTAACATAATACGTGGTAGCAGAGCTCAGAACTCAGGTCAGCCCAGTGTGCTTCAGTGACATCATAGTTCATCCAATTCCTTTTTTTGTTTTGTTTTGTTTTGATTTCTATTAGTCCTCTAATTCCATGGGATTCGCATCACGTAGGGGAAATGTATGTCTGTGTATTAAGCAGTGCTTGATCTGAGGTGAGGTGAGTATGTTGCAACCCACTTATAGCCTTTGATCTTTGTGGATCAGCTACGTCTTTATTTCTCCTTGTATGTATTTACATCTAGAATATAGCTGGAGAGTGCGGATGATGCAAGTGACTTAAATGCACAAGGATATCACCTATGTCGGAATGGCACAGTGTAAACGTGAAGGGGTATGTGATGGGGGGTGGTAGTCACATTTGAAGTGCATGGAAATGAAACATTGTGGCTCTTCTTCCTCTTTCTTACCCAACCCCTACCAAGACCCTCATTTACAACAGTCTGTAAATGGTACCCACTTCAGAGTAGTCAATGGAACCCAAGGCAAACTTGAATCAAGAAGGGATCTTTTTTTAAAAGTCACAAGGATGCAATTTTATCTCAAAAGGTTGGAAAGAAACTGACTTTTTAAAAGAATAGCACTGAGTTCGGGGCACCTGGGTGTCTCAGTTGGAGGGGTGAGCAATTCTTGATCTTACGGTCATGAGTTTGAGCCCCACATTGGGTGTAGAGATGACTTAAATCAATAAGTAAGCTTAAAAAAAAAGAATAGCACTAGGTTAGAAACAAGCAGTATTTTTAAACAATTAAAATATTTAAAATGATCAGTTCCTGTTTCAAATAGTCTCACAATTTTTTTTATCACAATTTTTTATCACAATCCTAGATGGTATAATACTGAGGTTTTATCATTTGAAAGAGATTAAAATACCTTAAAATGGGGGTAAGATAATGTCACATTGACTATTTTAAACATGTTTTTCTGAGTTTCAAACAATATATAATCATCCTAGAACACTTTAAAAAATATAGGAAATTTGAAAAAAGAAAATAAAACTCAGTCATAATCACATCTCCTTTTGTGTTACCTGATTTTAATGTGAAATCCACATGTAGGAGTAATTATAGGCCTACCTTGTTTTATTGCGCTTCACAGATAATTATGTTTTTTACAAAATGAAGGTTCAGGGCAGCCCTGCATCGAGCAAGTTTATTGGCACCATTTTTCCAAGAGCATTTGATCACTACATGACTCTGTGTCATGTTATGGTAATTTTCACAATATCTCAGATTTTTCATTATTGTATTCCTTATAGTGATCTTTTTTTTTTTAGATTTTTATTTATTTGACAGAGAGAGAGAAATCACAAGTAGGGAGAGAGGCAGGCAGAGAGAGAGGGGGAGGAAGCAGGCTCCCCACGGGGCAGAGAGCCCGACTTGGGGCTCGATCCCAGGACCCTGGGATCATGACCCGAGCCGAAGGCAGAGGCTTTAACCCACTGAGCCACCCAGGCGCCCCACTTATAGTGATCTTTGATCAGTGATCTTTATTGTAATTGTTTTGGGGTGCCACATACCATACCCATATAAGACCGTGAACTTAATCATTAACTGATTTCCTCCACTGACCAGCAGTTCCTCTGCCTCTCTCCCTCTCCTGGAGACTCCTTATTCCCTGAGACATTACGGTATTGAAATTAGGTAAATTAATAACCCAAAATGGCCAGTAAGTGTTGAAATGAAAGGAGTCACATGTCTCACTTTAAATCACAAGGTAGAAATGTTGAAACTTAGTGACGAAGACACGTCTTAAGCTGAGACAGGCTGACAGCTAGGTGTCAGGCACTGAATAGCCTCCTTGTGAATGCAAAAAAAAAAAAAGTTCTCGAAGGAAATTAAAAGTGCTACTTTTAATTCGTGAACACACGAATGATATGAAAGCAAAACAGCCTACTGCTAACATGGAGAAAGTTTGAGTGGTCCGGACAGAAGATCCAACCAGCCACAACATTCCCTTAAGGCAAAGCCTAATTCAGAGAAAGGCCTTCTCTCTCTTCAGTTCTATGAAGTCTGAGAGAGGTGAGGATGCTGTAGAAGAAAAACGTGAAGCCAGCAGAGGGCGGTTCATGAGGTTTAAGGGAAGAGCCCTCTGTAGCCCATGAGGGCGCCAGGGGAAGCCGCCAGAGCTGATGGAGAAGCTGCCCCAAGTCATCCAGAAGGTCTAACTGAGATCAGGAATGAATAGGCCGCACTAAGCAGATTTTCAGTGTGGATGAAACAGCCTTCTATTGGCAGAAGATGCCATCTAGGACTTTCATAGCTAGAAAGGAGAAGTCAGTGCCTGGCTTCCAAGTGGCAAAGGATGGGCCGATGCTCTGATTATTAGAGGCAACTATAGCCCGTGACTTTAAGTTGAAGCCAATGCTTGTGGACCATTCCAGAAATCCCAGGTCCTTAAGAATTGGGCTAAGTCTCCTCTGCCTGTGCTGTCTACAAGGAATGACAAAGACTGGATGACAGCCCATCTGTTTCCAACATGGTTCGCTGAATGTTTAAAGCCCACTGTTGAGAACTATGGCTCAGAAAACATGAATCCTTTCAGAATAATCACTGCTAGCTGACAGTTTACCTGGTCACCCAAGAGCTCTGGTGGAGATGGTCCTCCAAGATTCATGTTGTTTTTGTGTCTGCTAGCATGACATCCCAGCCTGTGGATCAAGAAGTCATTTCGACGTTGAAGTCTTATTATTTAGGCAACACATTTTGTAAGGCTCTTGCTGCCATACATAGTGATTCCTCTGTTGGATCAGGCAAGGTCAGTTGAAAACCTTCTGGAAAGGATTCACCATTCTTGATGCCATTAGAACATTTGCGATTTGTGAGAAGTCAAAATGTCAGCATACAGAGGAGTTGGGAAGAAGTCGATTCCAACTGTCATGGCTGACGTTGAGGGAGGAAGTAGCTGCAGACGGGGACGGGGTGGGAATAACAGGAGACCCAGAAGCAGAAGTGGAGCATGAAGATGGGACTAATTGCTACAATCTCAGGATCAAACTTGAACAGACGAGGAGTTGCTTCTTATGGCTGAGCAAAGAAAGTGGTTTCTCGAGATGACATCTACTCCTGGTGGAGATGTTGCAGAGATCGTTGAAATGACAACAAAGGATTTGGAATATTCCACACATTTAACTGATGAAGTAGGTGCAGGGTTTGAGAGAATGGACTCTAATTTCTAAAGGAGTTTTACTGTGGGTAAAATGGTATCAAACAGGATCTCATGCTGCAGAGAAATTGTGAAAGGAAGAGTCCATCAATGTGGCAGACTTCATTGTTGTCTTAGTTTAAGAAATTGCCGTGGTCACCCAAACCTTCAGCAAACACCATCCTGACCAGTCAGCAGCCATGCAACATCAAGGCAAGACTCTCCACCAGCATAAAGATTACAACTTGCTGAAAGCTTCATTGATGGTTAGTGTGTTTTAACAATAAAGCATTTTTAAACCAAGATATATAAGTTTTTTTAGATGTAATGCTACTGCCCACATAATAGACTCCAGTATATTATAAGCGTGACTTTTATAGGCACTGGGAAACCAGAAAATTAATTTAATTCACTTTATGGCTACGTTTGGTTTATTGTGGTGCTCTAGCAGTATACCCACAACATCTCTGAGGTCTGTCTCTACTTTTAAAACAGTAAACATTGAAATTCTCGAAGCAAACTTGCGGGCTACATTCACAAAGTATGATTCTCATTTGGCTTCTGGGAACACATGTACCGTTCACCCCAGGCCGACAGGAAGGAAGCTGACTGGCATAGCAGACGGCTAGAGAGTTGCTGACCAGCAGGGTGATCTTAGGTTCTGAGAGTTGATTGGACAGATGGTCACTGTTTAGGTCATGATGGGGGCAGAGTCAGCTGGTTCTGGAAGGCATCTCTTCTCCTGACTCTCTGTGTCCTTCCATCTCACCTTAACGTTTGTCCGTAAACATCTATTTCTGAGCAGAACTGAACTAGGCACACTTAGAAATGGACGACAGGGAAGACATCATAACAGGGTGATGACTATAAACTAACAGTATTAAGCATTCAGTAATTATGCCAATAAATATAGCATAGGTGTGCTTCTGTGATTTCCATTCGGAACACTTTCCTTTTTATGTAATTAAAATGACATAGAATTTGCTATGTAATCTCTTATATACTGCATATTCCTGTGCACAAAATACATTTATAAGTACATGTATGAAGTAGTATATACAAACCATCCATATTGTGCTTTATGGAAAATTTAAATGATTTTTTAAAAAGGATTTTTTTTAATTTATTTGAGACAGAGAGCACAAGCAGTGGGGAAAGGCAGAGGGAGAGGGTGAAGCAGACTCCCTGCTGAGCAGGGAGCGGGAGGCAGGGCTCAATCCCAGGACCCTGGGATCATGTCCTGAGCCAAAGGCAGACCCATAACCGACTGAGCCAGCCAGTTGCCCCTCAAGAAGTGAAAGTTATTGAATAAGTAAACTCTAGGCCTGTGTCATTAAGAAAGCTGTGTAAAGGTACCAGTTACATTTACAGGGTGGTCTGTGTCTTTGGAAGACATTTAAAATGTTCCCAGGCGGGGCATCTCGGTGGCTCAGTGGGTTAAGCCTCTGCCTTCGGCTCAGGTCATGATCTCAGGGTCCTGGGATCGAGCCCCACATCGGGCTCTCTGCTTAGCAGGGAGCCTGATTCCCCGACCCCCACCTCTCTCTGCCTGCCTCTCTGCCTACTTGCGATCTCTCTCTCTCTCTCTGTGTCAAATAAATAAATAAAATCTTTATAAAATGTTCCCGGGGTATAACTTTAAATGGTTTTATTTATTTAAGGGCAAACTGATGAATTTCCTTAGGAGCCCTGCATCGGGCTCCCTGCTCAGTGGGAAGCCTGCTTCTCCAGCTCCCCTGCTTGTGTTGCTGCTCTTGCTGTCAATCTCTCTGTCAAATAAATAAAATAAAATCTTTTAAAAAAAACTTTTAAAAATAAAAGATTTTATTTATGTATATATATATAGAGAGAGAGAGAGAGTGAGCGAGCAGGGGGAAGAGCAGAGTGAGAGGAACGAGCAGATGCCATGCTGAGCCCAGAGACTGATATGGGGCTTGATCTCACAACCCGAAGATCGTGACCTGAGCTGAAATCGAGTTGGATGCTTAACTGACTGAGGCACCCAGGCACCCCTCCCTGGGTGTATTTTAAATAATGAACACAAATACTGCAGTAGGTTCGTGTATTTTGTAAAATGGCAGCTAAAACCAGGAGAGAGAGGTATAAGTTTTTTACCAGAGTTAAAATGTACCAAGTTGGGGATAAAGTGCACAAGTGATATTATAGTTATACCCCTTAAAAATGCCAGGAGCACAGGGAAGCTGGTAATGAACTGCTGGACGGGACAATGATGCTGTCAGTCTTTGATCAGGGAATCTATTTTTCTATTTAGATTTTAAATCCAAGATGTGACTTAACTGGAAGGAAGCGACCGTAAACACATCAGATGGCAGCCAGATTGGAATTTAAACTTTGGTGCTTATGATCTCCACATAAAATATTTCACTTGATTAACTTCCTTAAGGAACTTCCTTAAGGAACTGATGAACTTCCTTGTGCTGCTTTTTGTTTTGTTTTGTTTTGTTGGGGTATTTTTTGTTTTATTTTTTGTCACACATTTTTGAAATTTATTAAATACCTTCCTGTATGTATAAAGAGAACACACTGAAGACCTTTTAAACTGTCACTGATAATTTAGTCAGAATTTAAATTATTGTCTTGTGATGTAATACAGCAATGCCCCCAGGGCATTTTGAGTTATATGAGACTGTTTGCCATTATGTGTTTTTTTTTAAATTTTACTTTATTTTTTCAGTGTTCCAAGATGCATTGTTTATGCACCATACCCAGTGCTCCATGCAATACATGCCCTCCATAATACCCTCCACCAGGCTCACCCAACCCCCCACCTCCCCTTCTGAAACCCTCAGTTTGTTTCTCAGAGTCCACAGTGTCTCATGGTTCATCTCCCCCTCCAATTTCCCCCAATTCACTTTTCCTTTCCTTCTTCTAATGTCCTCCATGCTATTCCTTATGCTCCACAATCGCCAAACAGTGGAAAGAGCCAAAATGCCCTTCAACAGATGAATGGATAAAGAAATGGTCCATATATGCAATGGAGTATTACGCCTCCATCAGAAAGGATGAATACCCAACTTTTGTATCAACATGGATGGGACTGGAAGAGATTATGCAGAGTGAAGTAAGTCAAGCAGAGAAAGTCAATTATCATATGGTTTCCTTGTACTGTTTTGATTCACTTTTGTTATTTCCAGTTTCAGATAAAGTCTCATTGCAGTCAGCTCCCATTAACAAATGTTTTAATATACTTGCATTTTATGGAAATGAATGTTATTTCAGTAAGTGAGCTATTGCCTCTAACTTGGATAATCTTTTTTTAAGTTTTTTTTTTTTAGATTTTATTTATTTATTTGTCTGAGAGAAAGAAAGAGAGCACAAGTGGGGGTGAGCTGCAGGCAGAGGGAGAGGGAGAAGCAGACTCTCTGCTGAACAGGGAGACCAACGCAGGACTCCACCTCAGTACCCCGGGATCATGACCAGAGCTGAAGGCAGACGCTTAACCGACTGAGCCACCCAGGCGCCCCTTGAATGATTGTTAATGGTAAACCTGAGTCTGCTATTTCCTCCTCACACTGATTTTAGAACCTAACCTGTGGGTGAGCTGGAGCTTCATTGTGATAAGCATCGTGAGGCAAGAGCACAGGTGCTAAGAGACAAGATAACCAACCCACAGACCCCATTTAGATAGGGAAAGTATGAAAGGCTTACTCTGCCACTCTTTGCCCATTTTTGGTAGATTGTCAGAGACCCAGATTGGGTCATTACTAATATCAGGAGCAATTGTCTTAAAATATAGCTCCAAGGCAGTAGTGCAGATTTGCAAAAAAAAAAAAAAAAAAGAAGAAGAAGAAGAAATGGGATAGGAAATAAAAAATTGAACAGCCATCTCCAGCAGAGCTCAGAAATGTTGAATCCCGCTCCTACAGAGCTGTTCTTTGTTCCATGTCTGATTTCTTCTACATGAATAATCCCTATTCTTGTGTTCAGATGCAACAATCCCGCATTCATTGTCATGATAAAAATAGAAAACGACAGGCATTGAATTTCACAGCTATTAGCCCTATGTTTGTTTTTTCATTTCTTGAGCATATACAGGCGAGAGGGGAGGGGCGGGAAGATGCAAGAGAACGGCCTGCTGCACTTGACCGAGACCTTGGTTTGGGCCATAAGGAACGAGGAGGCACGCTGTCTTTCAGTGTGATTCTTTTTGCATTTCGGGTGCAACCTTTCCTCCTGGGGAAGAAACAACTGTGAGAAGATCAGATTTTATGTTGTTAAAGTGACCACAACAACTTTATCAGAGTTTCTTTAATCTTTGCTGATACTTGCAGTTCACAGACTGTTTCTCAAGGCCATCTGTCTTGATGGTAGCAGAAGGGGTCTCATAAGATCAACTGAGGTACTGTGTTGAGTGTTTCTGGAAGGGGGGGAGCATTCTTCTTCTTCATGCATTTTGTAAATATTTATTGAGAGACTCTTCTGAGCCAGGCATTGGGCTAGATGCTGGCAAACACGTTGAGAAGAAGGCAGGCAAAGGGATAGTCCAGCCCCTCATGGAGCTTACGTTCCAGAGGAGGCGGAGCGATCAGTAACCAAGAATATGAGATACATTCTGGAGACCTTGCTCCATCTTCTAGATAATTCACTCTTCGAAACTCCTTCCATGCACCATTTCCTTCAATAAGTAGTCCCTGGTTCCCCCTTTTGGCCTTCCTGCCATGATGTGTGCATAGCTCTATCATAGTGCTGATTTCGTTATAGTGAGAAGGGTCTGGTTTACCTCCCTACCTATCTTATATTGTGAGTTCCTCAATGGAGGGCAACATGGCCTGTTATCTCCTGGTACCGGTGATGTCTGCCTTACACATAGCATATACTTCCTTAGTGTTTGTTGTAATGGATCCAGTAATGCATACTGGTTTAATTCTGGCCCTGAAATCATAGACTCTCAGTCCAGACCCATAAAATAGAAAGTGATATCTACAATCATATAGTCTAGCCCACCCTTTATAGATGAGGAACTTGAGCCCCTCAGTATGATGTATGACTTCGGCCAAAGCACAGTCGTCATTCTGTGTCTCAGTATGTGCAACTGTTAGGTAGAATGAGAATGTTAGAGCTGAATGAAAGTTCCTAATGGTCCAAATACTTCATTCGGGACATGATTAAAATGAGACACGTAAAGATTAAGCAACTCTTCTGAGGTCCCACAGCAAGTTAGTAGAAGAACCAAGAAGAGATCAAATGTTCTGAAACACATAATAATTCTCTTTTCACATTCCCTTGTTCCTTCTCCCTGAAAGCTTTGGTAGTCTCCCAAGGATACTGTGAAGTTACAGGGAAACCATGGACATGAATATTGGGGATGTAGCAGGAAGTAGTGCTACCACTTTGGAAAACGCTTTGTTATTATCTGGTAAAAAAGTTTGTCCATTACGATTCAGGGGTTCAACTCCCAGGAATTCATCCTAGCATTCTTGGACTTGTACATAATTGGCATTTAAAAAGAATACTCAGAAATGGGGCACCTGGGGAGTTCAGTCAGTTAAGCGTCCAACTCTTGATTTCAGCTCAGGTCATGGTCTCAGCATCGTGAGATTGAGCCCTGTGTTGGGCTCTGTGCTAGGCATGGAGCCTGCTTGGGATTGCTTCTCTCCATCTCCTTCTGTCCCTCTCCAACCAAAACAAAGAATATTCAGAAAAGCTTTAAAGCTTTATGAATAATAGTAGATAACAAAACAAGAAGCCACCCCAATGTCCAGTCACAGAATGGATAGATATTGGAGGCATATACCTAAGGTGGAACATGATACAGCAAAGAAAACAAGTCTCAAATATAATGTTGTGTGAAAAGAAAAAACCCAGAGGACTACATACAGCCAATATCATTTATAGAAAATTCAATTATGAGCAGAGCTGAGCAGTATGTGTGGTAAAGCAATAAATAGCAGTAAGAGATCAACAAATACAAAATACTGAGATACCTGGCAGGCTCCGTCAGAAGAGCATCCAATGGGGGTTGTGAGTTCAAACCCCACATTGGGTGTAGAGATTACTTAAATTACTTAAATAAATAAAACTTTATATATATATATATATATATATATATATATTTTGCGGGGGACGCACCTGGGTGGCTCAGTCTGTTGAGCATCTGACTCTTGGTTTCAGCTCAGGTCATCATCTCAGGATTGTAGGATCGAGCCCAGTGTCAGGCGCTACACTGAGTATGGAGTCTGCCTGAGAGTCTCTCCCTCTCCCACCGCCCCCCACGCTCTCTCTCTCTACCTCTAAAATAAGTAAATAATGAAAATCATTTAAAAAGTAGATTTTTTTTTCTTCATTACGTTCTTTATATTCACTATTGCATAGAAGGTTGAAGATGGTTTGGTGTGGATGTGGCTATAACTGATTTGAGTTTTTCTTCCTTGTGAAATTTTAAAGTGACCAAGTTGATATTTCATTTTTAATTTATCCTCATAAAATGTAAAGCATTCTCAAACAGAACTTTTCTTTGAAAAGCTGGTGGCTTAAGTGGAATTACATACCTAAAGGTTAAATTCAGTCCTTAAACATCATTTCGTTTCATGTTAGAAATACAAGCACACCAAACAATTTTTTAAAATAGCGTAATTATTAAACAATCTAACCTATACTATTTGGCCTTGAATTATTATTTAACTTTTGTAACATTAGCTCAGAAAGTATGTAATTTTCCTCATAGATTAATCTCACAAATACACTCTTTTAATATTTATATTCTCAGTCTACCTCCCTGTTTAACTATTTGACATTCATAGTAATTGTGCTTGCACATAAATTTAACAGATCATTTATATATCAATCATTTATTAGTGTAGCAACTTACTCTTGCAATAATAAGGGAATTTTCAGTCCAAGTATCATCTAGAATGCTTGTCTATATTTGAAACAGAATATTTTGATATTCATAATAATTCTAAATGCTGTGCCTTGGTCATGCACAGGTTCAGAAAAGCTGAGAAGCGGTTGATGTAGGCATTTGCTAGTCAACCTTCCAAAGACTTAGACCAAAATCAGAACCAAGTACAAAGGCCAAATACAGAGGCCGAAGGTGGCTTTCAGCATCTCTTTGGTGGACAGTGGGTTCACAGGTGTTGGTACTATGCTTTCTTTTTTCTTTCTTTCTTTTTTTTAAAGCTGTTTATTTATTTGAGGGAGGGGGGTTGGGGGGAGCAGGAGGGAGAGGGAAAGAGAATCTGAAGCAGACTCTGCACTGAGCGCAGAGCCCAATGCGGGGCTCGATCCCACCACCTCGAGATCATGATCTGAGCCAAAACCAAGAGTAGGTTGCACAACGGATTGAGCCACCCAGGCGCCCTGGGACTGTGCCTTCTAATTTACATATACATTGCAGAGATTTCTTTGAAGCTTTCTAATGTTTAATAATTAAAATTGCAATGGTCTGGGGGCATTTTGGAAAAAAAATTTCATATGAGTATGATCCGAGTTGGAGTCCATGCTTCTGGTTTCCCCATCTTCTTGTATCTCAGCCAGTTTCTCTCAAGAGGCCCGATCCCGAGTTACCTGTCATACTCAGCGCTGGAGCACTCCTTGGACCGGCTGCATAGCACCAGCAGCTGGAGCCCGAGGTAGTCACCTTCACTCCCAGGCTGTGCTCGGGCCAAGACTGGCCCAGCGTTTCCTTGGGCAACACACACACCCCCGGCAGGCACACAGATGGGTATATGGATGTTAATAAGCCTTCCCTCACTATAAATTATTCTGCGGAAGGTTTAATGCGCTAAGCATATTAACATTTATTAGCTTAAAAACACCATTCATATTTATAGTGAACTTCCTGGACGCCAAAGAAAATTTATGCAGGAATTGGTTGATTGCCTTTGGGAAGAGTATTAATGTCTTCCTGCTCAGCTTTATGAGCCCAAAGACATAAAGAATGGGAGGCAACCAAGGGCATACCACACAGTGAACCCTTTTCTCCTTTTTTGTTTTGTTTTTGTTTTTCCATTGGGGTCTCATGACAAGAGAGGTTCTGTTTTCATGGGACATAACTGATTTAGTGACTACCAAGTAGCGAGGGGACTTCTTATTTTTTGAGAATTTGCTGTGGCCCGGAGAGCTTAAGTGGACCTGACTGGTAAAGAGGAAGGGTGTCCTGGGAGTATTTCCTTGGTACTCTGAGAAGCGGTAGGAAAAGACACATTACTGGCAGGTGTTGATAGAACAATAGGGCCTTGGACTCAAATGAGGCTGCTGTTCTGTCTGGTTCTCTGCCTCTTACCCAACGTGAGATCCAGGATGATTCCCTCCATGTCTCTTAGCCTCCGTTTTTC
The DNA here is from genome assembly GCF_002288905.1 of Enhydra lutris kenyoni. Classification (NCBI taxonomy): domain Eukaryota; kingdom Metazoa; phylum Chordata; class Mammalia; order Carnivora; family Mustelidae; genus Enhydra; species Enhydra lutris. The sequence goes on along the minus strand of NW_019154137.1, from coordinate 1,679,905 downwards.
CTTCTCCAACACAGGGCCTGGGGTGGGCTTTATCTCATAGTGTTGTTAGGAGGATTGAATGAGGTTATGTGGGTAATGAGCCCATCACCCAACACAAAGATACTCAATAACCATTGTAAATAGCATTCGATTATCCTGGAGGCTACATTGTTATCTATTTTCTGTAAACTTTATTTATGGTTCTCTTAGGATACTTACAATTGTCTTTCTTGTATCAGACTTATTTACATAAGGGCTCAACTCCTGAACGCAGCTCCTTGGGGGAAGAATGCTTGTCTGCCTCACACCCTGTAGGGCTCAGCACAGCGAGGCAGCATGGAGGAGAAGGTGAGGCTAAAGGGGTAGCTCTCGAGCCTTTTCACCATGGCTAAATTTGGTTTCCATCCTACCTGCATACATACCTGCAGACTCGAATTTGGGGAGTTGTGCAAGATGAACCATATTATACGCCAAACAGTCTGATACAGTCTTCTGTTTTATTTCATTATGTTAAAAAAAAAAGTCACATCCTGGTCCTCTCCATTTGTTTCAAACACTTGCTAATGAGTCTTAACCTGTGGTTTTTGAAATCCGCGGGCTAGACAGTGAAGCAGCCACGGCGGTGGGGGTGTAGAGAGTGGGACGCTAACAGAAATGCTGGGCCGGTGCCCCGTGGCAATTGCTTTGAAGACACTTAGGGATCAAGTCCAAGTAGCAGAGATGAGGCCGATCAAGACGACTAGGGCTGGGGAGGATAGAGCTTTGACTAGGAAGCGCTGAGTTTTGAAGGTGAAAACATTCAATACAGAGCTAGGTCATTCCAGCCGTTCTATTCAAAAAACGAAGAAAGAAAAATAGGGACGGGAACAATTCCCTTGAAACACAACTGGCGGGACAGAAGGCCAGGTGGACATGGGTCTCTCTCCTGCCCCAGGGACTCTCCCTTTTTCCAGATTTTTGTTTTCCTACCAAAAATAGCCTTTGAATGATTAAAAAAAAAAAACCCACAAAGCAAAAGTCTATAAAGTGTGCCCGGGTACACACACGTGCATGCCCCAAACTTTACAATCCTGCTTAGTTGTCCCAGTTCAGTGGATTCAACAACCCTCTCTCTTCTTCCCTCCTTATTCCATTATTCACAACTCTACTTTTTCCCATCTTATTGGCCTTTATTTCTATTTTTTCAGAGAGAGAGAGCACGCACACAAACATGGAGGTAGGGGCGAGAGGTGGAGGGAGAGGGAAAGAGAGAATCTCAAGCAGACTCCATACCCATTGCAGGGCTCGATCTCACAACCAGGAGATCATGACCTGAGCCGAAATCAAGAGTCAGATTCTTGGGGCGCCTGGGTGGCTCAGTGGGTTAAAGCCTCTGCCTTCGGCTCAGGTCATAATCTCAGGGTCCTGAGATTGAGCCCCGCGTCGGGCTCTCTGCTCAGCGAGGAGCCTGCTTCCCCCTCTCTCTCTGCCTGCCTCTCTGCCTACTTGTGATCTCTCTCTGTCAAATAAATAAGTAAAATCTTTAAAAAAAAAAAAAAGAGTCAGATTCTTAAGCATCGTAACCATTTCAAGTTCAAGATGATTTTACCATCTCATCTGCAGTGTTGGAGCTTCAGCTTTCCAGTACTTTTTGCTGCCATTTGATCTTTCTATACAGGTTAGATTCATTCGTTTCATCTCTCAGTTTCTTGAGCATTTATTATGCGCAAGGCACAGGCTACCAGATACTGAGTTCGCGGGGCACAAAATCAAGTTCCTTGATGTCACTGAGCACCCCCGATTAGGTAGGGGAAGCAGAAACGAAACCTCCATTCACAGAGAGAAATAAAAATGGCCCCCATAATATGTGCAGTACAGGGATGGTATGTCACGATCTGACAGTGTTGATAAATCATTAGTCAGGAGTGTGTGCTTTTGGGGAAGCGAGGTTTGAGCTGAGGACTGAAGATGTGGAGCCATTAGGAAAAAGGACTGGGAACATTCAAGGCAAGCAGAACAGGGCTCTGGGGTGGGAGGAAGCAGGTAGAACATGAGGAATGAAGAGAAGGTCAGGGAAGGAGTAGGAAGGTTCTAGAGAGTTCTAGAGAGGTTCTAGGTTCTAGAGAGGGAAGCTCAGCTGTGGTTTTATGGTGTAGAAATTCACCTACTACCTTGTTTCAGCCTAGGTGAGGGGGTTTTGAGTTTATCCTCAAGGCAATGTCAGTCAGTCAGAAGGTTCTGCGGGTCCTGGTACATAGTGGCAGTGGGAGGATATGGTCATATTTATTTTGGAAAATTGCCACTTTGGCCACAGTGTGTAGAATGAGTGGGTGGCTGGGGAAGGGTGAATGAAGATAAAATGTATAAAGTTCTCATGTGGGTTCCACATACTCTGAGTTAAGCATTGTTGTAAAGGGTTTTATACAGACTGTTACGGAATCTTTATGACCTGTCAGGTGGCTGGTTATTATCCCCACATAACCTGTGAGTAACCAGACGCTCAGAGAAGTGAAGAGATTTGCCCAAGAACACACAGCTGGGATGCGGCAGAGCTGGGATTTCATCCCAGGGGAACACTCAGTTGTCAAGGCCAAGAGGTGACTGTCTTGGGCCAGACTTAGTGGTGATGCGGAGAAATGAATGGATTAATGAGATATTCAGCAGGGAAAACTGACAGTAATTCATGGTCCTGTGGGCGTGGGGGTAAAAGGAAATGTTAAGGAAAATGTTTAAATTCCCTATTTGTACAGCCGAGTGGCTGATGGTATGTTCTTGAGGCGGGAATATTGAAAGACAGTGAAAGGAGCTTGCAAGAGACAGAAGAGCAGTTGGCGAAGTGGTAGGCAAAGCAGGAGACTAGCATGGAAACGGGGCAGGGGGAGGGGCCCACGGGAAATGATTCAGTAGGAAGCAATGGGCCCCAGCATCAGCTGCTGCTCGGGGTGTCCTGTTCGGCTCTGTCCCTCCAAGTTCTGTAGCATTTGCTGCCACGTGGGAGAGCTCGCACCAATTTGTCACATTCTCAGGGGTGTCAAACTCAAGATGTCCCTTGATCTGGTTGTCCAGAGCTGCGTGGCATTCTTGAATGAGATTGCCATCAAGTGCTGCTTATTTTCCCGGCCCTGTTGCTTTTCTTCCTCTGTGGTCAGGGGTTACCTGTTCTCCCACCTGAAGTTCAATCCCCCCTGAGCCCTTGGTCCAATTTTGATTCTAGACAGGAGGGAGGCAGTTCCAGCCTCGCCATCCAGATTTCAGTATTGGCTTATTATTCCTGCGGTAACCTTGCTTCCCATTTTTAACAGCAGGACTTCCTGGTGTTGTTTTACATGTATGTAAAGTAGATAGATAGATAGATAGATAGATAGATAGATAGATAGATATCTGCGTCCTTGTATCAGCCAGGTGAAACAATGGCTATGAAAAAGCTTTGGAAATGATAAAACTTCATATATGTAAAGCTTCTAGCATAGGCGGTGAGTACACAGATTTTCAGTAATAGCTGTTGCTACCGGGACCATCATTTGGTTACTGCCGGTCCACCAAACCAAGTCACAAGGAGTGTTGTAGAATTGCAGTCTCTTTCCAAGCAGTGACCTGGTCCTCTTGTTCACGCATCCCCCTTGCCCTGCTCCAGACACGTTCCCAGAACTCTCAGATCTTCTACTTAGACCAGCCTGTGCCTTTTCCCAGCCTGGTTCATAAGGTGGAGGGTAGGCTAGTCAAAAAGAGCATGGCTTCTGGAATCAGACAGATTTGCATTTGAATGCTGACCATGTGACCTCAGGAAAGGGGCTTAACCTTTCTCCAGTTTCCTCAACTGTAAAATCAAGAGGCCCTCCATCAAGGCCCCCCCGGTAATGCATTGGTATTCATTAACTAGGATCTTCATTTCCTTTCCTTTTCTCTTCCATGTGCCTCATCATAGCTTTTGTGAGCCTTGCAGACTTCTGAAGCAGTTCTCATTTTCCTATCATAAAAAAGTCCCATGACTTAGGCGTGTGCTCGAAACTTTGCTCCATTTTATTCTCGTGCACGCTAATGTGCGTATTAACTTTCAGAACCCCCGGGTGGTGTGTAACTAATTACCGCCTGGCTAGCCCAGCTCATATTCCGCGATAGTTTACTATGTGAAAGGCACCATAGGAAAGGTGAATGCACCCCATTGCTGACTCTTTACGTTGGGCTGAAGTACCTAGCCTTCTTTTCAACACTCCCTTTTGGGCCTGTGAAGCCAGTCCCAACAGGTATCAGGCACTTGATCGCTGCGGCTTCTCTCGCCCCAAATTAGTCCTGATTGGATTTTGCTAGATCTTGTCTCCCTCGTTCTCTCCTTTGGCTGTGTACTCTGATTTCGATCGTTCCCATCTCTGACGCCTCCAGGGTTTGCTCTCTTCCCTAATTTTCTCCTTGGCATTTGGATGTCAGCTGGCTAGCGTCCTTTCCAGCTTAGCTCACCGCTATGGCCCTAGAGTTTCCAGTTGCCTCAGGTGAGAGGACTTCCCTCTTCATCCTGTTTTCCTGCCCAGTGGGCTCCTAACACCTGTTCAGGTCTGAATTCTGTAGCAGTCAATCAGAATGACTGAGGGTGAGGGTGGGTGGGAGGAGGTGAGTGCTAACCAATAAAAATTTGACATGGGCGGGGCGCCTGGGTGGCTCAGTTGTTAAGTCTCTGCCTTCCGCTCAGGTCCTGGTCCCAGGGTCTTGAGGTCGAGCCCTGTGTGAGGCTCCCTGCTTCTCCCCTTCCCACTCCTTCTGCTTGTGTTCCCTCTCTCACTGTGTCTCTGTCAAATAAATAAAAAAATAAAAATTAAAAAAAATCTGACATGGTTTGCTGCCCTTAGGGAGCTCACAGTCCCTTTGGGGATGATAAAGACACCAACAAAAGACGCCAAAAGACACCAATAAAAAAAGCTGGGAATGAATAGTACATATCAACTAATTAGGGATATCAATATCCGTTAATATTAAGACTGTCATCTAGTACTTTTAAAAATGTACATTAGCTGAAAAGAAGTTATTTTTCAGAGGTGCCCAATATACAAACTAGGTTCTCTTGGACAGCCTAGTTTAATATACTTAATAGGTATTTAAAAAAATAATTTTATATTCAATTTTTTCTTATTTTTTTCACTTAAAAATATTTTTTGTAGCTCATTTCCCTGTTAAGATCATAATTTCAGAATATGTGATTCTAGTACAAAGAAAGTGCCTTTGCAGTAGGGTTAAAATAACCGAGACTCATTAGCAGAAATGTCATGACTGTATTGTTGTCTACACTGTACACTTTTCAGAGGTTTGTTCAACAAGATTCAGCTCATCAAACGTAAAACAGCCCATTTATTTTACCAGCAAAATGGGTTGATTTGGGAACAGCAGAGGAATTTCAATTCAGGATATGCAAGCTATAGCAAACCGTAGGTAAGACCGGAGAACAAAGGAGAGGAACTGTAGAGAAAAGGAGGAAGTTTGGAGGGGCTCTTTGAACAAAAATACTTTGGAGGAAAGTGGGAGTTCAGGGTGGTGATGGTTTCTCACTGGGTCACTTGTGGTCATTTTTTATTGGCTGAGCTTGTTACTGGGCAAGGAGAAATCCTTTTCTCCTTCTGGAATACTCAAGTAGGCTTCTTTCTGTAGTGAATGCAAGGTACTCTTTTTTTGATGGGGGTCTGTGATTTCCGAATAGTGGTATCATGTGAGAGCGCCCCCTTCTGGCCTCCCGACTCCAATTTAAATGAGGTTTCCATTCCGTTTCCTTTTCTTTCTCTTTCTTTCTTTCTTTTTCTTTCTTTCTTTCTTTCTTTCTTTCTTCCTTTTTCTTTCTTTCTTTTAAAGAGATTTTATTTATTTGAGAGAGAGAGAGAGTCCATGAGCAGGGAGAGGGGCAGAGGGAGAAGCAGGCTCCCCGCTGAGCAGGGAGCCCGACATGGGACTCCATCCCAGGACCCTGGGATCATGACCTGAGCCAAAGGCAGATGCTTAACTGACTGAGCCACCCAGGCATCCTGACCTTCATTCAGTTTCATCAGCTGAATCCACGTTCAAATCTGGATGTACTCAGTTCTATAAAAATGTCAATCTTACCTTGCAAAATGGATAAATGGGATTGTTTGTGTTACTACTGGATCATTCATGTTTATTTTTTTTCCTTTTCATCTACTGCCATAACCTGTGTAAGCTGGTTGAGTGTGGTGGAGAAGCCATGGAACCCGAGGAAGGACAGGAAAAAAAATAGGAGAACTAAACAGTCTATATATCGGCTCCCAAGGATAAGGAAATTGAAAAGGAATGGGTTCTGGGGAGAAAACGTTCCAAATAGAGTTGTGATATTGTGATTTCTGGTAAGAAATATATATTTGGTCTTCTCTGTTTCTGGCATGGAGTTCCTAAAACCCTTGGAATTTCCTATAATGAGAGCAATAAAGGTGTCTGTTTTATGTCATTGAAATGACTTTGGGATCACACCTAAAGATGGGAGTTGGTTGCCAGGTGAACCAACCTTGTGATTAGGGGGTTGGAAATTTCAGCCCTGACCCCTTGACCTCCAAAGAAGGGAGAGGGCCTGGAGGTTGAATCAATCACCAGTAGTCAATGATTTAACCAATCATGCTTATGTAATTAGACTAGTACAATCTATAGCTGGTTGGTCAGAGGCACAGGTGATAACCTGACATTGAGGGGGCGGTCTTGTGGGGTGAACACTTAACTTGTGAAAACTGATGCTATCTCCAGGTAAATAGTGTCAGAATTGAGTTTAATTGTAGGAAACCTACCCGCTGTCTGGAGAATTGCTTGTTGGTGTGAGGGAGGCCCCCTTCCAGCCCCCCACACATTGGAATTGGGTACAAAACCCAAATTGAGTGTTCAAAGGGACACAGCAAACTCCACCTTGAAGAACAGCCATATAGTGATATTTGGAGTCAGGCTGATAGTTGCTGTTGGTAGGGTGAAAGCAACCCCAGTTTAGGATAAAGGGAGCATTTGGGTTCTGGTCAAGGAAGTTGAGGTTTAGAGCAGGCATTGAGCCTCAAATTGACGAACTGAATTGCCAAGCAAGAATCCAAGGTAGGAGGCCACTTCTCTAGACCGAACAAAGCTAGTGAGGATTAGAAGAATGACTAGGTGTGAGTATGCTCACTCTTCAGGTCCACCAGTTTAAGAAGAGTGATGCTTCTCTCAACCACCAGTCCTCCAGGGCTCAAGCCTAGGGTCACTGAAGCTACCAATCATTGCATTGTTCCATGCCCCCTTTTAATTGCCTCAGGAACTAACAGGGTCAAGCAATAGGTTGAAAGCAACCTTGGTTTGAGAAGTCACATGGGGCTTCTATCTAGAAGAACCCTATTTATGTACCACTTTCTAAGAACATCTGTATTGTTCAAATATTTGTTGAAGATTAGCTGTTGTGGTGGTTAATTTTATGTGTCCACTTGGTTAGGCCATGGTATGCAGATATTTGGTCAAATATTATTCTAGATATTGCTGTGAAGGTATTTGGTATATGACATTAACATTTAAATCAGTAGACTTTGAGTAAAGCCGATTATTCACCATGATGTGACTGGGCCTCATCTAATCGGTTGAAGGCCTTAGGACAAAGATTAGCTTGCCACCAGGAAGGAAGAATTCTGCCGGCAGACTGACTTGAGCTTAAACATAAACTGTTCTTTGGGTCTCCAGCCTTCCAGCCTCCACAACTGTGGGAGCCAGTTACTTAAATCTCTTCCTCTCTTTTTATCTCATTATATCTTAAGGTTTTTATTATTTATTAAGTAATTGCTACACCCAACGTGGGACTCAAACTCACAACGCAAAGATCAAGAGTCATATGCTCTACTGACTGAGCTAACCAGGCACCCCTATTTTTTATTTTTTAAAGATTTTTTGGGGGGCAGGAGGCCCCTGGGTGGCTTAGTTGGTTAAGCATCTGCCTTTGGCTTAGGTCACGATCCTGGGGTCCTGGGATCAAATCTCATATTGGGCTCCTTGCTCGGTGGGGAGTCTGCTTCACCCTCTGCCTGCCGCTCCCCCTGCTTATGCTCTTTCTCTCTGACAAATAAATAAATAAATAAATAAAATCTTTAAAAAATTTTTTTAGAGAGAGAGCGAGCACACATGGGAGGAGGGGCAGAGGGAGAGGGAGAGAGAGAATCCCAAGCAGGCTTCATGCTCAGTGCAGAGCCCAACGAGGGGCTCAGTCTAATGAGACCCTGAGATCATGACCTGAGCTGAAATGCTTAACTGACCAGGTGCCCCCAAAGACTTCCTTTTTTAAATCATCTGCACACCCAGTGTGGGGCTTGAACTCACAACCCTGAGATCAAGAGTTGCATGCTCTACCTACTGAGCCAGTCAGGTGCCCCTTTCTCTATAGATCTTATTGGGACTGTTTCTCTGGAACTCTTACACAGTTGTCTAATATGAATTCCATGAATTTTACTCCACTGAAGGGTATCACCTGCTCATGTCATGCTTCCTTTGAAACCATTCCATTAGTAGGATTTCTATACTTTGCTCCCACCTGGATCTATCACAAGGATAATAGAAAAAAAGTCACAGAGTTGGAAAACTTTAGATATTAACCACATTTTGAAAATATCTACTTTTAAGACTGCTTGCTTTTTTTTTTAAGATTTTATTTATTTGAGAGACAGAGGTCACAAGGCAGAGAGGCAGAGAGGCAGGCAGAGAGAGGAGGAATCAGGCCCCCAGCTGAGCAGAGAGCCCAATGCTGCACTCGATCCCAGGACCCTGAGATCATGACCTGAGCCAAAGGCAGAGGCTTTAACCCACTGAGCCACCCAGGTGCCCCAACTGCTTGCTTTTTCTTAAAAGATTTTATTTGGGGGAGAGAGAGAGAGAGAGAGAATATGAGTGAGGGGAGACTCAGAGGGAGAGGGAGTGGGAGACGCAGACTCCCAACTAAGCAGGAAGCCTGATTCGGGACTTGATCCCACAAACCTGAGCTCATGATCTGAGCCAAAGGAAGATGCTTAATGGAGTGAGCCATCCAGGTGCCCCAAGACCTGCTTGCCTTTGACATCAAACCTTGACCATAGTTACTATGATGTGTGGAAAAGTAGTCCCGTGAAAATGAAACTTTGAACTCCAAAGGATATTAAGAGACATTGTGGACATATTTGTTTGAACTGATTCTAGTTGGGTAAGTTTTTTCAAACACCAGGAATGGGGGATATGTGAATGTGAGTGGTGATCTCATGGCTGACCAAGCTTGACTTCTGGCTTTCTGCTCATCGTGATGCTGTGTGGCTGCTTTGGCTTATGATTCTTCCTGGGACGTACATTATTTAGCGTGTTCGCTCAGTACAAGTTAATATTAAAGTTCCTGTGTGGTCTTTGTTTTAAACTGCATTCATATCCATCACATCACCAATACATTTATAAGCCTGAAGAATGGAGTAGTAGATGAGGTAACTTAACAAATACGTGGTTCTTCTGTGAATTTACATCAGATACTCTCCTAGTAACTAAGCTACTAAATGTTGAAACTCTTTTTTTCCCTGAAGGCACTTAAATCTTAGTTTTGGTTGGACATCTTCCTGGTGGCTGAAAGCTAGTAACTATGGACATTCCTCAAGCTGCTTTCTCAAGTTTCTTACATTTTTCTTTTCTTTGACTTCACGTTGGCTCTTTCTAGCTGTTTATGTTTTGATCTGCTGTTTTCTAAATATTCAATTTCCTTTAATATGTTCAGTGGAAAAATTTCAATTTCTAGGATAGAGAAGACTACCATTTATCAAAATTAGTTTATTGTGGAACTTAAGTCATCCGTTAAAACCTGTTTTTGGTTTCACCGTAGTATATTGCTGACGTTCTTATATGGGATACATATGTAGCTAGCACCAAGAATCGTGTTCCAGAGAAAACTCAACAAATCCTTCTTCAACTAAGTCAGTTAATAAAACCCAACCAAAAGTTGATAGTAAAGAGAAGGGCAAATATACTGTGCAGAAAGTGTTCTCTTGGGCGCCTGGGTGGCTCAGTGGGTTAAGCTGCTGCCTTCGGCTCGGGTCATGATCTCAGGGTCCTGGGATCGAGTCCCGCGTCGGGCTCTCTGCTCAGCGGGGGGCCTGCTTCCCCCTCTCTCTCTCTCTCTCTCTCTCTGCCTGCCTCTCCATCTACTTGTGATCTCTCTCTGTCAAATAAATAAATAAAATTAAAAAAAAAAGAAAGTGTTCTCTTTTAACAAATACCACTATATCTTCCCTTTATTGCCCCATTTACTACTTTAAAATCCATACATATATGTTTTTGCTGATTTCGTTTTTTTTTTTTTTTAAGATTTCATTTATTTATTTGAGAGAGAGAGAGCACAGGAGAGAGTGAGCATGAGTGTGGGGGGGATGAGGCAAAGGTGGTGGGGGAGGGGCAGAGGCAGAGGGAGATGCAGGGTCTCCATAGAACAGGGGGACCCACTCAGGGCTGGATCCCAGGACCCCGGGATCCTGACCTGAGCCAAAGGCAGCCACTTAACCAACTGAGCCACTGAGGCGCCCTGATGATTTAATTCTTGAATAAAAAATCATAAAGAAACTCTGGAAGATACATAAGAAAGGAATGATAATGGTTATGTGGGATGGTGGTAGTAGGTGGATAGGACAGAAATGGAAAGACTTTTTTGCTGGATATGATTTTATCATTTTTTGTTTTGAACCTTCTAAAATTATTCATTATTCAAAAATTGAATTAAAGAAAAAAAAATTGTATGAATGATATCAATTTACAGGGGCACCTGGGTGGCTCAGTGGGTTAAAGCCTCTGCCTTTGGCTCAGGTCATGATCCCAGGGTCCTGGGATCGAGCCCGCATCGGGCTCTCTGCTCAGCAGGGAGCCTGCTTCCCTCCCTCTCTCTCTGCCTACTTGTAATCTCTGTCTGTCAAATAAATAAATAAAATCTTAAAAAAAAAAAAAAGAAATCAATTTACAAGTCCCTTCCCTAGAAATAACCACTTAAACTAGTACATATGCATCCCATTTGGAATGATGTTTTATGTATACTAACAAAATTTAGATATATGTGCAGGATTCACTAATATTAATATATTGGTTAACTAATAGTAGTTTTTATTGATTCGTTAATTGGTTAATTAATAATTTTCCCTTTAAAATTTTTTAAATTCTTGTATAATTAACATACTGTGTTATATTACTTTCCAGCATACAATATAGTGATTCAGCAACTCTGTGCATTACTCACTGCTCATCACAGTAAGCCTACTAAACAATGGTTTCTAAAATATTGTATCAGTGGCACTCTGTGACTCTAAGGCACTTAAACTGCCTTAAGCACCTTTGAAACTAAGTGCTTTTATAAAGCATAACTTAAAAGTAGTTTAGATATGGTAATGCACAAATTTTCATATGCTTTTGAGCTTATTAAAATGGGGTTCTATTTATATAGCTGTCTCAGTTACCCATTTCTGCATAAGTTACCCCAGAGTTTAGTGGCTTAAAACAACAATCTTTGATTTGCTTACTCTTCTGTGAGCTGGTAGTATGGGCTGGGCTTAGCGGGGGTGGCTGGTCCCTGCTGTCCTTGGTGTTGGCGTGCCTTCCTCCTGGGCTTGGGCTTATTCACATGTCCGTTGGTAGTTAGCTCGGTATCAGCAGGGGTGATGGAAGTAACTGGGCCAAGTGTCACTCACATTCCTGCAGGCCAGGCGGCACTTCACATGGTCGCTGCCTTCCACCAGTGGCAGCGGTGAGCAAGTTCCCATGCCTAAATGCTTTTCAAGCCTTGGTCTGTGACTTGTTGGCTCGCGTATGTGGGCCAGGGAAGTCGTAGAGTCAATGTGGGAGGCCAAGCACAGAATCAATATGGTAGCGGGTTACAGGAGGGTAATGGGTACCAGGAGATGGGATTCAATGTGGGGCCATTACTAGGAAAGGTAATTGTTAAGATTTTGAAAAATGTCCATTGTTTTCTCAAAGCATCAGTATCAGTGTTCAATGAATTCAACTCATGGCCAGGGAATTCTGTAAGCCCCTGAACCCTAATGAGAAGTTAGAGCTGTTGTCTTACTCTGCTTTAAGGTTTTAGCACCACTTAATGTTACTATTTAAAATACTAAGATCAAAGGCGTGTGGGTGGCTCAGTCGGTTAAGCATCTGTCTTCGGCTCAGGTCATGACCCCAGGGTCCTGGGCATTGGGCTCTCTGCTCAGTGGGGAGTCTGCTTCTCCCTCTCTCTCTGCCTCTGACCCCCCCACCCCCCAGCTTGTGCTCTCTGGCTCTACCTCTCTGTCAAATAAATAAACATCTTTAAAAAAATAAAATAGTACTAAGATCATACCACTGCCTTGCTCCCAATTTTCCCATGGCTTCTTACTGCAATCAGAATGATATTAAAATTTCTTGGCACAGCCCAGAGGCCCTAAATGATTTTGTGTTTATCTACATCTACATGATGCTGTTTTCATGACGTCATGCCCTACCTTTGGCTGATAATTTACTATTCTTCAGCTATAATCACTGTTTTTCTATTCCTCCAATGCATCAGATTCATTCCACCTCAGGGCTTTTCACTTGCCGTTCCCTGCCTGGAATGATTTTCCCTCAGATCTTTGCTTGGGTGGCTTCCTCTCGTCATTCAGAGCTCTGTGCAGATTTTACTTCTTGAGAGCAGTCTTTGCTCTCCACTCCTTCTGAAGTAGCCTCCTCCCATCCCAGATCACTCACTATCCCATTTCTTCCTTTCTCTTTCTTTCTTTCTTTCTTTCTTTCTTTCTTTCTTTCTTTCTTTCTTTTTTTAAAAGATTTTATTTATTTATTTGAGAAAGAGAGTGAGCATGCATGGGGGGAGGGGCAGAGAGAGAGGGAGAAGCAGGCTCCCCGCTGAGCAGAGAACCTGATGTGGGGCTCGATCCCAGGACCCTGTAATCCTGACCTGAACTGAAGGTAAATGCTTAACCGACTGACCCACACAGGTGCCCCACTCACTATCCCATTTATGTTTTGTTATTTTCATAACACTTCTTATTACCTGGAATTACCTTATTTATTCAGTTGTTTGCCTGGTTATTATCTTACTCTCCCTGCTGGTATATAAGCTTTAAAGGCATACTTTGTCTCTTTTGCACCATGTAGAATAGGTAATGGGTACTCAATAAATACATGCAGAATTAGTGAATTAATTAAGTAACTAAAGGCCTGGCCTATTCAGGCTTGACCTTGGAATCTTCACCTATAAATTGGAGAGGTTGGATCTTCTCTAAAGCCCTTTCCAAGTCAAAAATTTTATTCTTCCCATGTCTCTAACTCAGTTCTTAGATGAAGTTGGAGCAGGGGGAAGAAAAATCAGCCAATAACAAGGAGTATGAGAATAAATATTCTATATGTAACTTTTGTGTTGGAAAAAATCCATCATAGTGATTTCCAAATAAATAAGAATATAGGTAGAGTTTGGGTTGAGGAATGATGGGGAAACTTACATTGAAAAAAATTATTCAGCATTCTTTGTCACTATATCTATACACCCAAGTATCTTTTTTAAAGAATTTTTTATTATGTTCAGTTAGCCACTAAATAGTATATAATTAGTCCTTGATGTGGTGTTCAGTGATTCATTAGTTAAGTATAACACCCAGTGCTCATCACAGCATGCGCCCTCCTCAACACCCATCACCGTGTTATACCCTCCCCGCACACCCTCCTCTCCTCTGAAACCCCCAGATTGTTTCTCAGGGTCCATAGTCTCTCATGGTTCATCTCCTTCTCTGATTTCTCCCATTTCGGATTTCCCTCCCTTCCCCTGTGGTCCTCCGTGCTATTGCTGATGTTCCACATGTGAATGAAACCATATAATTGTCTTTCTTTGCTTGACTTACTTCACTTAACATGATCCCTCCAGTTCCATCCATATCGATGCAAATGGTGGGTATTCATCCTTTCTGATGGCTGAGTAATATTCCACTGTGTATATGGACCACATCTTCTTTATCCAGTCATCTGTTGATGGACATCTAGGTTCTTTCCATAGTTTGGCTATTGTGGACATTGCTGCTATGAACACCGGGGTGCAGGTGCCCCTTCTTTTCACTACATCTGTATCTTTGGGGTAAATACCCCGTAGAGCAATTGCTGGACTGTAAGGTAGCTCTAATTTTAACTTCATGAGGAGCCACCATACTGTTTTCCAGTGTGGCTCTACCAGCTGGCGTTCCCACCAACAGTGTAGGAGGACTCCCCTTTTTCCACATCCTCCCATGTATCTCTAGAAATGGTTTTTCCAGCTTGATTGAGACATATTGGCATATTGCCTAAGTTGAAGATATACAATGCAATGATGTGTTATATACGCAGGTATCTTGGGTAAAAATAATATTGTTTTTTCCCCCTATTCTGCTGAGAAAGCCAGAGCAAGGTAGATGGGAGCCCTCCCCTGGGTGGCCCCAGAGTGTCTACACCTTTCCATCAAGAATGTAGACTCCATAGTCATTCTGCCCAAGATAGAAGCCCAGCTCTGCCTCTCTCGATCACTGTGAGGCCTTAGGGAAGTAGTTTAACATTCTGTGCCTCAGACTGCACCTCTAAAATGAGGACACCAGTGGCATTTGCCTCCCAGGACTGTTGCAAAGCTTAAATGAGATCATGTTTGCAAAGGGTTTAGCCCTGTGCCTCGTGCACCATAGCATTTGGCAGATCTGAGCTATCATTAGTAAGAATAATCAGGGAGACAGCAGCCAATGTCAGGCCCAAAGAATGGCGAATGAATGCTGCTGAGGAGGCTGGGGTGAAGAGGGAGGTGGGAGATTTGGAAGAGGTCAGGACATTGCTGACACACATAAGGATACAAGCCTAAGTAGAATATTGTCAGAGTTGAGCAAATTGCGTGTGGCTACTCAAGGGAGTAGCTCCTGGCTGTATAGATTTTGTTCTGTAAGGAAATAGTTGTTAAACTATTGTATTTTTTTCCAGAGGTGCCTGGGTGGCTCAGTAGGTTAAGTGTCTGCCTTCGGCTCACGTCATGATCCCGGAGTCCTGGGATCGAGTTCTGCATCGGTCTCCCCGCTTAGTGGGGAGTCTCCTTCTCGCTCTCCCTCTGCCCCCCACCCCCTCATGCTCTCTCTCTCAAGTAAGTAAATAAATAAAGCCTTTTTCAAAAGTATTTTTTCCAAAGGTACCAGAAAAATTTGAATGCCATTGAAATGCAACTTCCTGTATCTTGAATGTATGAATGTGGAATGTATACCCAAACTCTGTGTTTAGGTAGTTAAAGCACACGGGGCTTGAATCAAAAAGAGATGCCTAGTTTAAAATCATTCACGTTAGGTAGATAAATCATATTCTGAAATTTTCATCCTGGAGATGAGGTGGCTGGTATGAAGTTTCAAGGACAATCTAATCAGAATACAGTAGAGCCTCATTAAAGTGTTGTAGACTGCTTGAGAATCAGAATACTTAGATGGAGACTGAGATTTTGCCCTTTTTATGGAAAAATAAAAGCATTGCCAAAAACATCAGTATTATAAACAGGATTATATCAGGAGAGTATGAAGTACTTAAAAGAATAGACCCTATTGATGGACTCTTTTAGGTATAATTGGTATGCTAATATAGTCAGTCCTTCACATAACACACTTACTTAGGGCCTTGAGTGAATAGATGAGGTCAGCCGTATTTGCACATTACCAATAGGCCAGGCTTCATTTGAAACACTGGGATCCCGCAACAAAGGAGACAGAACTGGTCCATGCCTTCATGGGGCTTACATTCTAGTAAGAAGACAACTAAGGGTTTGCATTCATGGGAGGGTATGATTTGAGGAGTACAGCATACTATGGGATAGCACAGACATACCCATTGTGGTCTAGAATAGGAGGAGAGGTCTTCTGGAGAAAACCATGGGGCTGAGACCTGAAGAGTAGTAGAAGTTGTTGAGGAGAATGGCCCGGGAAATGGCGTGCCTAAACCCATCGCTTGGCCGGCTTTTTGATTAATAGAGCAGGTCTGTCAAGGATTTCTCTCAACTCTTTGCCAGCCTAATTTGCATTTTTCTATATACTTGAGAGGAATATAAATTGCTTTTCTTAAAAAGATCCCAAATCTTCACAACTTCAGACAAGTGTTGCTACTGTTTAAAAGTTTTATTTATTTATTTATTTATTTGAGAGAGAGAGAGAGAGAGACAGTGAGAGAGAGCATGAGCGAGGAGGTCAGAGGGAGAAGCAGACTCCCCGTGGAGCTGGGAGCCTGATGCGGGACTCGATCCCAGGACTCCAGGATCATGACCTGAGCTGAAGGCAGTCGCTTAACCAACTGAGCCACCCAGGCACCCTCACCTCTCTTTGGATTGGTCAGGAATGTAACAGTGTCTTGTAGACACAGTCCCAATCCTTTACAATTTACGTAACATTTACTGTTGTAACATATTACCACACGATGCCATTGTGGCTTATTAGCGGTAAGTAGCGGAACCTGTAATGTGTAGACAATACAAAATTTCATTTTCCTTGTCATTTCCTGCACTCATAGGGTGTTGTGTGAGGAAAGTAGTGCTGGAGACCATTCTGTGGTATTTTTTGGTGTGGTATATTTTATATATGTAATTTTGTGTGTGTGTGTGTGTGTGTGTGTGTGTGTATGCGTGTGTGTAGTTTCAGGTTACTCTAGGTCAGTAAACCAGCTCTCTAGACCTGTACTCTCCAACATAGCAGCCATTAGCCGCACATGCCTGTCTAGCAGTTAGAATGTGGCTCATCAGAATGAGATGCACAGTACGTCTGAAATACACACCGGATTTCAAAGACTTGGTCCAAAAAAAGAGGGATGTAAAATATCTCATTGTTTTTTTGTAATGATTGCATGTTAAAGGTGTTTTGTTTTCTTTAATTAGGTACAATATAGTTCTTATTAAATTGGTTTTACCTGGTTTTTTTTTTTGTTTGCTTTTTCACTTTTTACAAAATGGCTCCTCGAGAATGTCAAATTGCATCTGCGGCTGGCATTTGGGGCTCCCCTTATATTTCTATTGGCTGGCCCTGCTCTAGATTTCTTTAATTTGCCTATGTGAGCAGAGGCCGAGGCTAGTCGGGAGACATGGCTAATGTGTGCTGTGGCTGTTAGTGAGCGTGGCAGGGGGGCAGCAAGGAGGGGTAGCAGGGGTGTGTGTCATCACTGCGGGTTAGGGAGTGTTCGGCTTTTGAATCGAATCAGTTCAGTTATTGAAAAAAAATCAACATCCGTAGGTGCCATGGAGACTTTGTTGGGGATGAGGGCTTGGAGGAAGAAACTCGATCAGATGCTGTTCGAGTCCCACCTAACAAGGAGAGGAGATCCTTAACACTGTCGTGTTCATGAAAGTGGAACCATTGTTCCCAAGGAGTTCTTGCTGCCTATTTTGCCCCTGAAACCAAGGCAAAGCCCATAAGAAGGAAACGCCATGTTATATCAGGAGAAAGTTAACCTGAGGAAGTGGAAGCTGAGCCCCCTTGCAAACAAAGTTCTCATATCCACAGTTGCCATTGCTAAGGATAAGGCGAACCCCAGCAACAATAGTTTGCAATCCCGTAACCCATTTCATCCTGAAGTGCATTAGTAACATTAATTCATGAATCATCACAATTTGTCAGATGTTTAGTAATGAGTGTTATTATCCCATTTAGGGATGAAGGAGCGTCAATGAAGGTAAAAGGCTTGTCCGAGTGAGAACGTGTTTAGGAGAACTCACTGCGGGCATGGAAGAAATGAAATGGAAGCCCTTTGCAAGCAGTTTTTTTTTTTTAAGATTTTATTTATTTATTTGTCAGAGAGAGAGAGAGAGCGAGCACAGGCAGACAGAGTGGCAGAGGGAGAAGCAGGCTCCCCGCTGAGCAAGGAGCCCGATGTGGGACTTGATCCCAGGATGCTGGGATCATGACCTGAGCCGAAGGCAGCTGCTTAACCAACTGAGCCACCCAGGCATCCCTGCAAAGCAGTTTTGAGATTGTTTTCCGAAGGATGTGGCAGAATAGCACATCCCTGCTTTCTACGTTCCCTTGACTAACAGAATTGAACAACTGGGTGAACATTTTGTAAATGGACATTGACTTAAATGTATTCGCGGGGTTTTACTATTTAAAACAAGGATGTACAGACATTGATTTATTTCCTTTATACATTTTTGTAATAGCCTTATTTCAGACCTAGCTTGTTTAGAGGAGGGATTACTTGTTTGTTAGACATAGTCATTTATTGACCCCCCCCGAGCATTTACTAAACACTCATTATTGCCATCATCCCTGACCTCAGCAAGTTTACAGTCTAGTAAGAAGAGGCAGAGGGCGCCTGGGGGGCTCAGTGGGTTAAGCCTCTGCCTTCAGCTTGGATCATGATCTCAGGGTTCTGGGATCGAGCCCCGCATCAGGCTCTCTGCTCCACAGGGAGCGTGCTCCCCCCCCCCACCCCCTGCCTGCCTCTCTGCCTACTTCTGATCTCTGTCTGTCAAATAAATAAATAAAATCTTAAAAAAAAAAGAAGAAGAAGAAGAAGAAGAGGCAGAAACACCTTCTGTCTCCTCTTACTAGAGAAACACCAGAAGGTGTTTCTGCCTCTAGTAAGAGGAGGCAGAAGGTGTTTCTGCTATGCTGATGAGAGGAGTAGGTCCTAGCTAATGACATGAGAGACTTACATAGCCCTTCCTGTGGACCGGGCACTATTCTAAGTGTGTTTACCTGTAATGACTTATTCAACCTTTAGGGGAATGCTATAGATAAGGAATGAATACCATTCCCATTTTACTCAATATTGCACGTGGGCAAAAAGAGATTCAGTAATTTGCCTGAGGTCATGGTGAGTGGCAGAGCTTGGATTCAAACCCAGGTCAACTTTGCCCTTCACCACCACACACAGGTGTGTGTGCATTACCACCTGGGTGGACAGAAAAAGCTTGTTAGGGAAAATGACCCTTGAATTGAGTCTTGGTAAAAGGAGAAGCTGTTTGCTAGGATGGCAAGAAGGGGGTGTTCCTATTATGGTGATCCTAACAGAGACCTGGCAAAATGGAGCAGTTACCCCCAAAATAAACAGGTTCAGGAGAAAGGAGAGGGGAAGATGGAAAGAGGGGGAACAGAGTAGGCCATTCAGAGCTCCAGGGAAGGAAAAGGTTGGAACAGGAGAAAGCTTGAAACTGCTGACAACGGGAGTTTAACAGAATACCTAAGGATTCATTTACCAAAGCTCCTGCAGGCCCTTAGCCCAGCCAGATGAAAACTTAACTCTGTTTAAGTCACTGGCTGTGTGACCCAAGGCAAATCAGTTTCGTTCTCTGGGCCTCACTGTGCTCATCGGTGAAATCAAGGGTCAAGACAAAAGGGTCTTTGCGTTCCCTTTCAGAGCTGGTCTCATGATGTCTGTGGTTCTCATGTGCGAAAAAGAAGCCCAATTTTGAACTGGTAAGTGACATTTTTAGATTCACATTTGATAAAGGTGACACTATTTTATATGGTAATACCATGGAAAATTTTTTAAAAGGCATCTTAAGCTTTAAAATTCAACACTCGCTCTGGACACTTCCATTTGGAGAGTGTTTCCTTGTGCCCCTCCACTCTCTCTTCTATGTTGAGCACACCTGATTCTCCTTTGGTCCCGATGTTCTTCTGTTTCTCACTCGGAGGTGACCCCTTTTGTTTGCCATGGTTCTTTGGTCTCTCATCTGGCACCTAAGACTTCTAAGAGACTCAGTGCACCTGGATTTTCTTGTTTCCATTGTTTTAACTACCATCTCTATATAAATATCTTCTGATTAAAATATGCTCTTTTTTTTTTTAGATATTATTTTTAAGTACTCGCTATACCCAGTATGGGGCTTGCACTCACAACCCTCAGATCACGCAAGAGTCATGTGCTCTACCATCTGAGCTAGCCAGGGACCGCAACTACTCTACTTTCTATCTTTAGTGGATATAGTCCCCCTTAGAAATGTCATGGCTAAAACATGACTTTGCATCAAGCTTTCTCTGAAGCCTTTTCTCTTTATTAGAAAAAAAAAATCACCTTATTTTCTTCTTCCATGCTCAGTACAGAAAAATCGGAAAGTACAAAACAAAAAGTACAAACAAAAGAGTATAGTATATAGTTTATATGTATATGTGTGTGTATCATGATATCATACATACTGTTTTGTAACCTATTGTGAACACCTTTCCATTTCAATACCTAAAATCATGTATCATTTTGAAAGACTGTGGATTATTCAATTATATACTCATGTAGTGTATTTAACCTAATTCCTGATGCTGGGAACTTATTTCCCACATCCATATCAACAGATACAACAAACAGTGTTTATATGAATTCCCATTGCTTGCAGGCACTTATCACACACAGCTGCTGTACAGGTTACCTGAGCTTTGATGTATCTCCCCAAAATGATTTTATACTTGTTGAGACCAGATCTTATCTTTCTTTGTGTCTCTCATAGAGTTTAGCATTGGCCTTGCATAAGGGAGACATTCCGTAAATACTCATTGAGTGAATGGGGAGATGAGCTTCCAAGCTTGGGTGACAGGAAGAACGATACATTTATTGACAGAAAGAGGGGCATTGGTTGAGGGAAAAGAGAAGAGGGTGAATTTGACTTTTAACATGTTTAGTTTGAGGTGATGGTGTTCTTAGTTTTTTAAAAAATATTTTTTGATGGGGCACCTGGGTGTCTCAGTGGGTTAATTCTCTGCTTTTGGCTCAGGTCATGATCCCAGAGTCCTGGGATCGAGCCCCGCATCAGGTGCTCTGCTCAGCAGAGAGCCTGCTTCCCCTTCTCTCTCTGCCTGCTGCTCTGCCTACTTGTGATCTCTCTCTCTGTGTCAAATAAATAAGTAAAATCTTTAAAAAATATATATTTTTAACAACACCTGGAGTAGCTTAATCTGTTACCTGTCCATTTCATTTCAGGAGACTCAAGTTACAGGACAATTCCAGAGCCCTTTTGTGGTACATGGCATCCCAGATTCCTAAAACAGATTCCTAAAACAGCTTGGTTACTTATGGTGAGAATGATAC
Source organism: Enhydra lutris kenyoni (assembly GCF_002288905.1). Classification (NCBI taxonomy): domain Eukaryota; kingdom Metazoa; phylum Chordata; class Mammalia; order Carnivora; family Mustelidae; genus Enhydra; species Enhydra lutris. Next base: position 1,658,953 of record NW_019154137.1, on the reverse strand, counting down.
GCTATTTGCTTTATTTGTTTAAAAGATTTTATTTATTTATTTGAGAGAGAGAGGATGAGAAAGAGAGAGAGAGAGCATGAGAGAGGGGAGAGTCTGAGGGAGAAGCAGACTCCCTGCTGAGCAGGGAGCCCAATGCGGGACTCTATCCCAGGACTCCAGGATCATGACCTGAGCCTAAGGCAGATGCTTAACCAACTGAGCCACCCAGGAACCCTGTCTTTGCTTAATTTGATTAAAAGCTGACATTTGGGGCTCTGTTTGTTCCCATTGTTCTCTATTTAATGGTCTTAACTTGAGAACGTGGTGGAAAACTCTGCGATAAGGTGAAGGTAAAGAATGGGGGCTTCCCTTCTCTAATTTCTGGATACCTCTATTATATATTCCACCAATCACAGTGTTACTGGCTTTACAAGGAAAACCACAAACACATTTGTGTAGCAGGAGAAGGCATCGGGAAATTCGTTGGTGAGACCTTAGAAATTGAAGTTCCTTACCTAATATGTCTGGCTTTCCCCTTGTGGCCCCCATTAGAAATGCCAGACCATTTAGTTAGGACTCTTGGCTGCCAATAACAAAAACTTCTTGGAACTAGGTGAAGCTCCAATAATGACTAAAGTCATGATGATTCTTTTCTCAAATTCTTTTCTTTAAATAAACGTATTTATTTATTTTAAGTAATCTCTATGCCCAACGTGGGGCTTGAACTCATGACCCTCGAGATCAAGAGTCACATGCTCCTCTGACTGAGTTAGCCAGGTGCCCCTATTTCCCCAAATTCTTAATGGTTAGGCTAAGATTTTTCTCATCTTGTTTAGATTCTGTGCATGCAGGCCAGAGATTAGTTCATTGATCCAGAAGTCCATACCGATACAAAAAGGGCCAATCAGAGACACTCCAATGGACTATGGAATTGAGTTTTAGAGATCCTAGCTTCAGTCTGGTTGGTCTCTCGAATAGAGGAGATATAACCTTAGGATTTGTGCCCAATCATGTCCCAGCATGCAGCTGGGAAAGTGTAAAATGCCAGTCTGTACTAAGAGAGAGTAAGGAAGTGGATTCCTTGATAATGTACAGAGAGAAAGATGAAGATAGTCCTGCCAGCTTTCTGGTCTCTGATTCGAATCCATTCCTGAGCCTTGACTTGTATCCTTTTTTTTTTTTTTATTCTTATTCACAAAAGAGAATAAAATAGAGACACTGCAGTTGGGCAAGGCATATGACTGATTTGTTAACAGGGAAGGGACATACAATGAACTGCACGTATTTAACGTATACAATTTGATAAATATTGACATTTGTTTATACAGGTGAAACCATTACTACGGCAGTGATAATGAACATACCATTTCATTAACCATTAAAAGTTTCCTTGTAGGGTAGCTGGGTGGCTCAGTTGTTAAGTGTCTGCTTTGGGCTCAGATCATGATCCTGGAGTCCTGGGATCGAGTCCCAGGATCAAGTCCCACATCGGGCTCCCTGCTTAGCGCAGAGTCCGCTTCCCCCTCTGACCCTCACCTTTTGCGCACGCGCTCTCTCTCTCTCAAATAAATAAAATCTTTTAAAGAAAATTTTCCTTGTACCTCTTTGTCATTCTTACTTCCCCTCACTCCCTGTTCTTATCCCCAGGCAATCACTGATCTGCTTTCCGTCCCTACAGATTCATTTGGATTTTCTAGAATTTTCTATAAAAGGAATCATGTACCTTTTGTGTGTGTGTGTGGCATCTTTCACTTGGAGTAATCATTCTGAGTTTTATCCAGGTTGTTATGTATATCATGTTGTAGCATGTTGGTGGGGAGACAGACAACACTGTGCACTATTTCTTGTAGAAGCCTGCCAACGAGGACTGTCTGTCACAGAGAATATTCTGAGCCTTTGAGGCATACATCCCTGCCTGCTGGTGTTCTCCCCTTGAATATCACACAGACAAAAGGAACTTCACAGGCAACAACTCCCACTCCCCACCCCCCTCCAAAAAAACCTCCTCCAAAATTGGTTGCTCCAATCTTTCCCATCTTATGAAATGACGCCATCTTTCCTCTAGTTCAGTGGGTCTTCCGACTTGCTGGGTCATCCCCCTCAATAGATCTCTAATCCCTCTGTCTTTTTTTGTCTCTACTGCCACCACCCTATTCGAAGCTGCATGGCCACTGGTCTGTTTACTGCAGGCTTCTTCCCAGTCTCTCTTGGTTTGGCTTTTGCCCTCTGCCAACTCAGAGAGGCCATGGTGATTCTAAAACATACATTATCTCTTCTCACTCTCATGCTTAAAAAGCTCATCGGTGGTGTCACTTGCACTTGAAATCAATTCCAAACACTTCACCATGGCCTGCAAGGCCCTAGAGGATCTAACCTTTGCCAGTGTCTCCGACTTCCTCATGTTCTCCTTTTCTCCCTTGGTACTCAGTGGCCTCGTTTTCTTTCTTTTCTTTCTTTCTTTTTTTTAATGATTTTATTTATTTGAGAGAGAGACAGAGCGTGAACATGAGCATGAGCGGGGGTGGGGGGAAGCAGAAGGAGAAGCAGACTCCTTGATGAGCAGGGAGACTGATTCCGGACTGGATCCCAGGACCCTGAGATCATGACCTGAGCTGAAGGCAGATGCCTAACCGACTGAGCCACTAGGCGCCCTGGGAAAAAATACAATAGTTTACTAACTACTTCCTTACAGAACAAAATCTGTACAGTCAGGAACTACTCCCTTAAGTAGCCACACACAACTTGCTCAACTCTGACAATATTCTACCCAGGTGCCCCATCAGTGGCCTCTTTTCATTCTGCAAAGGTACCAAGCTTGTTCCCACGTGGGGGCCTTTACCCATGATGAGCTTTTGGTATCAATGAAAGGATGAAGGAGAGAGGACTGCAGCCAGAGGGCTATGAATGGGCAAGTTAAGAGGGAAATTTGCGTGTTGTTTGAAAACACAGAGTAAGAAGTCAGTTGAGACATAGAATTTGAGGACCCTTTGGGCAGTGGGGGTTTCTGTGGGTGCAGTTCTCTGTACAGTTGGGACATAGGCTGGCACATTGAGGCAGAGAGAGGAGCTCCTCCTATAGGTTTATTTTTAGAACCTTATGCTTACAGAGTCCCTGGGAAAGTTTTGATTCCTCACTCTCCAAATTTGAGCTCCTGTTAGTATTAAACGCACAAGAGCTGGGCTGAGAAGTCAGCTCTGAAAAGTTTTGACAGAAGCAGGCAGGGTTAGAATCTTCTCAAAGATCCCCATGCAGAGTTAGTGTAGTTTATGGCTAGGGTTGTTCTTGATGTTGGAAAACCTGTACAGATCCTTTAGTTCTTTTCCTCCCTCTGACTCTTCCAGCTTGAGTTTGACCTTTCCTTGAAGCCCAGTTAAGGGCTCATTTATTCTAGAGGTCATTATCTGCCTAAGGGGGTGGGAGTATGTTGGTTTCTCTTCACGTAGCAAGTGTGTATTTGTTTCTGTGTTTAAAGACACAACCTTGGGCGCCTGGGTGGCTCAGTGGTTAAAGCCTCTGCCTTCGGCTCAGGTCATGATCCCAGGGTCCTGGGATCGAGCCTCACATCGGGCTCTCTGCTCGGCAGGGACCCTGCCTCTTCCTCCTCTCTCTCTCTGCCTGCCTCTCTGCCTACTTGTGCTCTGTCAAATAAATGAAAATCTTTAAAAAAAAAAAAAAAAGACACAACCTTGCCTCCACTGCACTATACAGTGTGTGTGTGCGCGCGTCTGTATATTTGGCTACTTTTTTTAATCTGGACTAGTTTCTGGGCCACACGAGAATAGAAAGCTTTCTCCTGGTTCTGTTCTTTATTCCACTCTTTGGAGTGAAGGGCTAAGCAGACAGCCTGCGGGCTCTCAGAATACTGGTTCCATTCAGTAATGGAGCAGATGAGTGTTTCAAAGAAATACAAATTGAGCAGAGAGATGAAAAAGGTGTCCTCATACTTTGCGTTTGTTCTTTAATCAGAGTGATCATCATCGTAATCCTTTGGCTTCACAGCTCTTAGGCACACAGCAGGTTTACAAATGTTTCTTGAGGGACTAGGCCTCTGCCATGATTTTGTGCTCTTTGGTGCACTGTGTGTGTATGTGTATGTGTTCCTACCTGCCTCCACGTTCTCTCTTTTTTTTTTTTTTTTGAGTTTTTTTTAGATATTTCGTTTGTTTATTTGACAGAAAGAGAAAAAGAGAGCACGAGAAGGGGAGGGTCAGAGGGAGGAGCAGACTCCCTGCTGAGCAGGGACCCCCCCCCCCCCCCCCCCCCCTGCTGGACTCCATCCCAGGACTCCAAGATCATGACTTGAGCCGAAGACAGGCACTTAACTGACTGAGCCACCCAGGCGCCCCTGTCATCTCTGTCTTGGTGAATTTTTATAAATCTGTAATTAAACTGGTGCCATCGAAACTCTGGAGAGTGTGGTAGGCAGAATTCTAAGATGACCTCCAAGATTCTTGGCCTCTGGTACACATGCCCCATAAATTCCCCTTCCCTTAAGCGTAGTTGAGACCTGTGCATATGCTGAGGTCACTCTGATGGTTAGGCTACATTGTATGACAAAGGAGAAGAGAGTTTGAAGGTATAATTCAAGTCCTTTCTGGAGGTGCGAGTTCACCTGCTGACCAGACAAAGCCACCAGCCATGTTATCGACTGCCTACATAGAGGGGCAGTCTCTAGAGCCTGTGGATGCTGAGAGTCTCAGTCCGACAAGTATGAGGCATTGATTTCAGACAACGATGTGAATGAGCTTGGAAGAGGACTCTGAGCTCCTTGTGTGAATGCAGCCCGGCTGACATCTTGCTTCCAGCCTTGTAAGACCCTAACCCATGCACCCAGCTCAGCCATGCCTGGATTCGGACCCATGCAAACAGAAATTTGTGTGGTTTTAGGCTGACCTCCAGGTCTGCGGTGGGCCATTATGAAGCAATTAACAATAAGGACTATAGAGGATTCTCTAGCTGGAATTTTAAATGTTCACCATTATATTAGTTCATTACACTGGATGGCATCAACAAAACAAACGAGAGAAACGCATTTTCTCACAGTTCTCATAGAGGCTACATGTCAGAGATCCAAGAGTCAGTCAGCAAGCTTGGTTTCTTCGGAGGCCTCTTTCCTTGGCTTGCCAACTCCTCCCTGGATCCTCATGTGGTGTTTTCTCTGTGTTACACGCAGGTATGTGTCCCGATCTCCTCTTCTTAGGAGGACAACAGTCATGGTGGATTGAGACCCACCCTAAAGACCTCATTTCATTCTAATTCCAGCTTTAAATAATTCACTGCCAAATAAGATTACATTTTGATGTATGGGGGGTTAGGATCAAGTGTATGAATTCTGAGGAGGGGGACACAATTCAGCCCATAATAGCCATTATCCTTTTCTGTATTCTTTGTACCAATATTTTCTTTTGACTTGTTTTCTCATTTCTTGAATCTCCGTTGTATCTCCCCATTCTTTAGGTTTTTATCGTACAATTGTATTTCAAATGCTTTTTTTAGTTCTTGATATTTTTGGGTACAGGTTAGCATGTAAAATCCTTCATAATTACATCTCTAGCTTGTAGTGGCCAGTCTGAGATAAATAAAAACATCACTTTACATTTGCATATATTCTTTACGTGTTTACGAGGTACTTTCATATGCCTTATTTGATTTGAAATACAGAATAACACAGTGAGCAGGTCTGGCCGATATCATTATGATCCCCGCTATAAATTCAGGAAAACACAGAGAGCTGATGGGTCTAAGAATGTCACATAGGGCCCAAGTGTCTTCTAAGTTGGAGTGTTCTGTCCACTAGATTAAATATTCAAAACATCCTAACCCAAACAGCAACTAATTCCTACAGAATAAGTGTATTTGTAATGTCTTATTCCCATCTGGTTGTTCAAATTCAGATTCTGTAATTAACCCTCTCCTTGCTATGCACCATGAATGGTTTTCTCTTCCTGTGAATAAGGATGCCTGGGCCACACTTGATTATCCCATTTTCCTGTTTTTTTTTTTTTTTTTTTTCTGTTGGAGAATTTATTGTAAAACAACCCCACTTGAGCCTTTTTATGGCAGGAGTGATACAATGACTTAGATGTGTATCAGCTCAGTTTTTATTTATTTTTAACCTGCGTGCCAGGTTTTAACATATGCTGAAATTGATTGCTTTAAACATATCACCTCAAGGAGACTGTAAACTTCTGTAACAGGTGCTATTGGTATAATGGGCATTTTGTGTGTAACGGAGGCATACGGTAATTAATGAAGAAGCATGGTGGAGAAGCCAACGAATGCATTCCGGTTAAAAAAGATGAATTGTGTTGAAAATACAGACAGGTAAAAGATAATAATGCAAATTCCATGTGCATTTGCAGTTTCTTCTCCTCATCGGTTTGATAAAGCCTAGCCATGTGGTCATATCTTTAGTTCTAGAAAGTCTTTTGAGTAGCTGATTATTTTCAAAGTTACCTAAAACCCGCTGCTAGAATTTCAGTGTATGGGATTTGAAATACCAGGTCAGCAATGCTGAGACCTCAGATCCCAGCTCCATTTACTGGTAGGCAAAGGGAGAAATACTAGGAAATAGAACGAACTACAGTCCCCACACTCACCCAGTCACTTCTTTAATGCAAACAAAAAACAAAACGGTAGTAAACTGACTGTTTACGGCAAGCGCCCATTATTTTTCCTAGGAGGAGTCTGGAATCACAAGGAGACAAGGCAAACGGAGAGGTGTAAGAAGGTGGCCTCAGGCTGTAACCTTCCGGAAGGCAAGAAATGAATAGAAGACCTGCAAGGAGAAAATACAGGCTTGACTGGGGTTTTTGTTGGGGGCTAGGCTGACCGAACTGGGAGGAGAGTCAGGATTCAGACTTAGAGTAGCAGCAGTCCTACCAGTTTGCAAGCAATAGAGCCCGGCGGTTTAAGAGCCTGGGCGCTGGCTGGCATCAACACCCCTTGGGATCCCGGGTCCTGCTCTGTGCCTTACCTAATTCTGTCAACTTCGCAACTTGCTGGACCTTTACGCCTCAGTTTTCTCACTTGCAAAACGGAGATGAGAATAACGTGGACCTCGTGGAGGAGCTGGGAGAGTTACGGGAATTAACAGTTCAGCGCGTGGCTTCTAGTAAACGCTCAGTAAACTGTTAAACTGCTGGATCCGTTGTTATTCTTCCTCTTTCTTAACACTCTGCACGCCCGTAGGGAGGGGGGGAGCCACGAAGCGCTCAGCGCACGGGCAGGCTGGTTTTGAGGGGCGCGCCCCACGGAGGTGAAGCGGCACCGCTTCCAGGGCACGCCCGGGTGCCCAGGCCCTCGGTGAATCCGAGCGGGCGAGACAACCGCGGGCCTCCTGGAGCGGCCAGCCCGGGGGCGGGCGCGCCGCCGGCCCTGGATACTTGACAGTTTTCACCTCTCCTGCCTCCTGGGCACCAGAGGCCATGTGGGCTCCAACGCGAGCGTCCCGGTTTCGGAGGCGTGAGGGCTACTTGGACGTCCCCCTCCATCCCCCGCCGCCTCCTCCACTACCCCCGCCCCTGCCCCGCCGGACCGGGCCCACCCGCGCCGCGCACCGGCTGTGGGGGTGGAGTTCTGCTCGGACCCTACACACGGTCCTAGCCCCAGCTCCCCCCCACTCCGCCTCCCGCGCAGGCGCCGCCGGGGCCACCCCCGCCGCCATGTTTCCCCCGCCCGCGAGCTCGCTCCCCCCGCCCCCCTCCCCTCCTTAACTGGACTCCCGCCCCCTCCCTCTCCCCCCGCACCCCCCCACCCGTGAGGTCAGGCGGAGGCTCTGCTGCTGCGGCCGCAGCAGCTCAATCTCCCATTCCGGGGAAGCCGGGAACGGGGACTTTGGAAAATAAGTGGAGCGGCGTCCGGGTTAGGGTCCCTGCTCTCCGCCTGCGCGAGGGCGAAGTGACCAGGACGAGCCAGGGGCTGCGGAGGTGCGGGGGCCGGTGTCTCGCAAGCGAGAGGGAGCCCCGGCTGCGCCGTGCGACTCGCTCTTTGGCCCTCGGAGTGCGGCAGCGGGCTGACGGACGGCGGGACGCGGGGACGCGGCAAACAAGGTGAGGCGGGGTCCTGAAGTCGCAGGGGCTCCATCATCCGCCACCTCCCCGCCTCCGGGACCTGGTGCGGCGAGGCGGTGCGCGGTAAGGAGTTGCGATCTGCACCGGGGGCAGAGGGACAGGGAACCAGCTGGACTCTTTGCACGCCCCCCCCCACCCGCTTTTTCTCTCGCGTGCGGGTGCGCGCTCATCCCTGCACCTTCTCATCCCTACCTCCCGGACTCGGAGGCTCCGCCAGACGCCTGGATTCTTTCAGCACCCCCGACCCCAGTTTTTCTTTGCTTCTTTGTTATCCCTCCAAAATCTTCTCGTCCGGGCTTCGCTGTCGCTGTCTTGATGGTCTGAGGTCCCTCTGCTCGCCTCAGCCCCGCTGTCTCTTGCCCTCTAGCAGTTTCGGCTTTGTGCCTCTCAACCCATCCCTCCCTCAGAATCTTTGAACTTGGGAGGCTTCACTGCTGGCTCCCGAGTCTGGAGCACACTCCTCTTCCTCGAAGCTTTTAACTCCTCTCTGGACGTCTTTATCTCTGAATGTCTTGGCTTCTTTGGTTTAATCACAGTTGACTAATGATTTTCTTGGAAGCTTACTGTCTAGCCTACGGCTTACTGAAATTGATGGGAATGATCTTCTAGTATATATTAGCTAAGGAACTCTAAAGTTTCTTTCTAGGTTTCAGTAACTTAGTCCAAGATACCACAGCCGCTTGAAATGTATGTTATGTATGTTTTTGTGTGTCTGTCTGTGTGCAATCCTAGCACATGGCCCTAAATCTGATTCTTCCTCCACTGCTGAGCAGGCCTGAGTGAGAGAGAGAGACAGAGAGAGACTTTTGATGCCTGCTTCCATTTCTCCATCTGCAAACTGGGATGTTCATCTTTTATTGTGATCAGAGAGAATTCTAGGGGTTTGGGATACTCAGAGAGAATTCTAGGCATTTAGGATAGTCACTCAAGTTAGTATAGACTGTTTACTAAGCACACTGCATGGGAACTGAGAAAATCCGGGGTTTCAGGCTGCATTTGTTGGGAGGGCAACTGCCTTAATTTTTTTTTTTTTTTTTGAGAAACTGGAGTTTCTTAGTGTACATCTCCTATTTGCATAAACGCTCAAGAAGCAGCATTTGCAAAGCACGTAGTTAGAAAAGAGATCGCTTTGCTATGGACTGGAGTTGAGTTTGCTTAAGTCAATTTCACACAGTACCACGTTCTCAGTGATGTCCAGTCGCTCCCATATTGAGGCTCCCTTACTCACTTCCATGCTGAAATTAGTGCGTGAAGAAAATTGAATGGAGAGGCTGAAAGTGGAGGCAGAATGCAGTGAATTAGCCCATGCTGACGTTGGTGGCTGTGTTTTTTTTTGGAAATAGGATGTATCTAGCGCTCAGCTTTGAAAACTGGGAAAAGTGAAATGATCAACCAAGCAGTTATGACATCATTTTACCCTTAAAAATAGTAGCTCCTTGAATTGCAAGTTTTTAACACTATCCTTATACTTAGAATGATAGCATTGTCTGCTGGATATGTGATCAGGTGTTGCCATTGGCATAATTTTCATCAACGGGCAGTAATCTCAGAAGAAACTGAGTTGGGAATGAAGGTAAGAGCTAAATTTCACTGTCCTGGTAGCACTTGTTTTGGCAGTGAGACAAGGAATGTAAGTTTCTGCTGCAGCTTCCAATGATGTATTTAGAAAATACATGAATAAGAGTCTCAATTTTCCCTGGTTTTAAAATCTGCACTTTCATTAAGCACACTTTAAAAAGCGTGGTAGGACTCTGTAGAGTTTGAAGTTGAGCTTCCGAGGAAAGCAGTTTTTAGGAGAACAGTAAAGGCCATTGATTATCAGTTTAGTTAGATGGATGACAGATGGTTTGTAGTTTCCCTCATTTATTTGGTAAATTCCTGGCTTTACTTTAGTTTTATTTAAAAAAGTGGAATAGAGTAGGTAAAGAGGATTTATACAGTAAATAGGACCAACCTAAATCTGTAATTTTCTTGGCAACCTATTTTGGAAAGACATACTAACTTGCAAACTGTTTCAAGGGAAACAGTTTGTATCATTCTGTTATTTTTTTCCTTTTGTGATTATTATTGATACTAAGTCTCAGTTAAGATTGCCACCAATGTGAACTATTTCTGTTTGCCAGAAAAAAAAATAAAGTTGGCTATGAGTTCATCCCGAGCATTTTTCTCTGAATCTTTTCGACATGTCTCTATATGTATGTAATAAACCCACTTGGTAGATGCAGAGGTTATCAGAACCAGTGTTTCTGATGTCACTACACGCAATTGCACTTTGCTAATGAATCGTCTTTTTCATTTTCTTTCCATTTGACATTACTTTTCTTTTTTTTTTTTAAGGATTTTATTTATTTATTTGACAGACAGAGATCACAAGTAGGCAGAGAGGCAGGCAGAGAGAGAGGAGGAAGCAGGCTCCCTGCTGAGCAGAGAGCCCGATGTGGGGCTCGATCCCAGGATCCTGGGATCATGACCTGAGCCGAAGGCAGAGGCTTTAACCCACTGAGCCACCCAGGCGCCCCTTGACATTACTTTTCTTCATGTAATTTGACTTGCAGTAGTGAAAGGAGACCAAGCAGTTTTCAAATTGATTTTGATGTTTAATAAACTACTACAACCTCCTCAAAGTATTTTTTCTTCAATCCAGTGCTTGAAAAGGATCTATTTTTATTGCTGTGAAATAACTCAACAATTTGCCAGGCATCATCAGATTTCAGAAAATGTAGACAGATTATGGAAAAAAAGAAAAAGCCCTAGAGAAAGCATCTCAAAATTCAATGGGGGAGAAAAGGGCTTTTTTCAAGTTACTAACATTCGTATCAATCAGCTTTTAAATATATTTTTCATTCATTTAGTAATGTCTTTGACAAAATCTGTTGAGCGCCTTCCACTTGCCAAAGCCCTCTATTAGGCATGAGGCCCTGTATTATTATAAGGCATGATCTTGGCCTTGTGGAGTCTCCCAGAGGCTATAGTCCACCAAAGGATAGAGAAAACAAACCAGCAAACAAACGAAGAAGATCCTCACAGATTGTAGGAAGAACAATGAAGGAAATAAGTAACGAAATGTGATACGGAGACCTGGGAAGGGCTTATTTGGCAAGGGTGGTCAGGAAAGGCCTCTCAGCAGTGAAGGTGACCTTTGAATGGAGAGACCTGAAAGAGAAGAGAGAATAAACCTACCTTGTGAAGAGCAGAGAAACGAGTAAGAGCCAAGGCCTTGAGGCAGACAAACAGACAGCAGGGTGTTTAAGGAACAGAAAGCAAGCCAGGATGGCCAGCCCCGGTGACATGGGTGGGGGGGGATCGTTAAAGGTCTTCCAGAGCCTAAAGGGGAGTCGGATAATAAATATAGGGCCTGGAAATTCTGAGAAAGAATTTGGGTTTGATTCTCAGAACAAGAGGAAGCCAGGGAAGAGTCTTTATGAACTACTTTTCTGTGGAAGATCACTGGCTGGAAAAAAAATTACGCAGTGGAAATAAATAAAAATGTGTTTTGCAGAGGTTGTCTAGCTACTCAGTTATTTACATTAAGACCTGAGGAAGAAAAGCTATGTTTGATATGTATGCTAAATAAATAAGTAATTTGGTCTCTACAACTCTTTTTAGATAAGGAGATAGGGGACTGGGAACTCTGAGGTGAATGCTTGAAAAGCAGTTTACTTTCCAGAGTTATATTGTCACCTGTTCCCTGAGGTAAGTTGTCACCAGCCTCATTAAAAATCAGACCATTTTCATCTAAGAATTTGTTTTTCAAAGAATGATGTTTTATTTTCTCATACAAATATGTTTCCTGGGGCGCCTGGGTGGCTCATTTGGTTAAGTGTCTGCTTTCGGTTCTGGTCATGATCTCTAGGTCCTGGGACCCCACATCGGGCTCCCTGCTCAGTGGGGAGCCTGCTTCTCTCTCTCCCTCTGCCTTCAGCTCCCCCTGCTTGTGCTCTCTCTGTCAAATTAATAAAACCTTAAAAAAAATATGTTTCCTTTGGAAGATTGGAAGTTCCATTTGAGTATGAAAGAATACTTAGGTTTTAGTAATGGCTGTGAGATTTTTCAGGGGAGTCTCCCATTTTCCTTTACTTGTTGCCTTCTCTGGAGGTTTTGTTTTGTTTTGTTTTGGTTTGGTTTTTTGGTGTGTGTGATGATTTTTTGAAAGTTTTTATATATTTAAGTCATCCTTACACCCAAAGTGGGGCTCGAACTCATGAACCCAAGATCAAGAGTCACATGCTCTTGTGACTGAGCCAGTCAGGCACCCCTCTCCAGAGTTTTCCAATTGCCATTCTTTGAGAGATTAGGGTTCCTCTTCCATGAGGCTTACGTGAATTTCGATTTGGTATTGATTTTGTGCCCTGAGCTCTTGCTCAAAAGCAATCCAGCTTTGAGGTCTGGTTGGCCCCAAATAGGAATTCAGTCGGTCGTGGACATTCCGCAGGGGTAAATCTGAATGTTATGGGGCATTAACCTGTGAAATAATCTTCAGCAACTCCTGCAGAGTCTACTTCCTACTCCTTAACTTCGCACTCAAGGATTCTTCACGGTTTGAGCCAAGCCGACTGTCCGCCATGTCTTTATCCTTCTCTAACACAAATCCCATGTTGTTTTGAACCGATTTTCTCCAGTTGGGAACTTCTGTGCTTAGCTTCGTTCTTGGCCTAGAGCAGGTTCACAACTGCTTGCTGAATGGATGCCAGGCCATCACCTCTTTGAAAAGCCATCTCCTTTCTTTTCTGTCATTGCAAATCCCAACACCAGTCATGGGACAGTTCAGATCCCTTGCCCTATTTTACACCAACGCCCCTGACCCAGTCTCCTCCTCTGGAGGTGAATGGTAATCACACACTTGCCACGTGGCGCGTTAATTATGTTGATGTGATGCCTGGCTGTCTACCCACGGGCCTCTGACTTCGTGAAGGCGACCTGGATTTGTCTGGTTCTCTCATCATTGTATCCTGAGCACCTGGCTTTTGGTATGCCCTCTATTAATAGTTGTCAGATAACGCATAGACGCTGCCTTGTGAAGTTTCTCCTGTTATTGTTTTGGGTACTTAAATCGTTTCATGCTGTTTCACTTTTCACATATCTGTCAAGTGTTCTCAAGTGGTTTCTGAGAGGACCAGGAGTCCAGTTGTTATGGGCACAAGCTCTGGGCTTAGGCTGTTTGTGTTCTGTTGTTGGCTAGGAGACTTCCTAGCTATGTGACACCGGGCCAGTTGGTTAACCTCTCTGTACCTCCTATTTCTCACCGGTGAGGTAAGGGATAATCGGACTTCCCTCTTAGGGTACTTGTAAGGATCAAATGAGTTACCTAAGTCTCCAAGTTGTTGTTTGCAATTATTAAAATTCAGAAGCTCTGACAACTGGTAAAAATTTTGTTTGGTAAGCGCCCTACGCAGACGGTGGCAAAAATCTGACTTGAACTGAGAAGAGGGTATTTATAGTTTTTATTCTCTTTAGTGTTCATCTTTATTTGGTTTTGCTGTAGAATTAGTAGTATGTTTACGGGGCAGTGCCTCAGACCCTCCTGGGGTATTATGTAATACCTAGTATACACAGGTTATTGCCTCTCCAAAAGCCTGGACATTTCTGGATTTGGAAACACATCTGGCACCAAGGCTTTCAGATAAGGGATTGTATACCTCACGGTAAAGTGCTTAAACCAGCGCCATGCACATAAGAAGTTGTTGCTCTTGGTGGTGGAGATTAGAGAGGTAAATATACAACTGTCGCCTCCCCAATACCTTTCTCATACTGGTTACCATGTAAATAAATGCTGATTTATTCATGCGACAACTCTGAATAGAGGGCTGGCTGTGTGCGCATCGTTTTATCATAGGAAAACAGATATGGGTCATGTGATTGAAATGAGCCCAGAACTCGATCTCTCAATACTCTCTCATCTAGTGCCATTAGGAATCTTTATTTTTGGTTTTGCTTTTGTTATTTAAACCAGAGCACGCTTCTTTAGGGTGAGGCTTTTAGTTGGGGGTAGGGGGAGGATCGAGTTAAGAAGAATTTATTTAATATGATGAGACACTTATACTTTACAGTTGCTAAATATTTATTGAACTCCTCATGTATATGGAAATCAGTATTTAAAAGCAGGAGAAAGGTACAAAACAAATGAGGCATAGTTCCTGCTTTTAGTGGTTCCAGTACCATACACGGTTACATGGGCACATGGTTGTCCATTGCAGTTCTTTCTTTTACTTCGTAAGTTTGAGATCATTAATATTAAAAATGTGCAAAGGAAAACACAATAGGCAATTGATAACTCGTCTTGGTTCCAGTATATGCAATTGGTTTTTTCTTTAGATTTTATCTATTTGCCTGACAGAGAGAGAGAGCACGCACAAGCTGAGGGAGCGGCAGGCAGAGGTAGAGGGAGAAGCAGGTTCCCACGGAGCAGGGAGCCTGATGTGGGGCTTGATCCCAGGACCCTGGGATCGTGACCTGAGCCGAAGGCAGACGCTCAACCGACTGAGCCACCCAGGTACCCCATGGAATTGTTTTTTAATACCTTAACTATGTCCCACCTCCTGAAATATTATCCCTATATGACATCCTGGCAACCTTTCCTTTCTCACTAAATTAAGTACAATATGATTTTTTAAAGATTTTATTTATTTGAGAAAGAGAGAGAAAGAGAGAGAGTGTGAGAAGGGGGAGGGTCAGAGGGAGAAGCTGACTCCATGCCGAGCAGGGAGCCTGATGCAGGGCTCCATCCACGGACTCCAGGATCATGACCGGAGCTAAAGGCAGTTGCTTAACCAACTGAGCTACCCAGGCGCCCTACAATATTATTTTTATTGTTCTCCCTTATCAATATCTGTAAATCGTAATTGATACATTTTCTTTGTCCTTTTGCCTTTGTGGGTTTGAGAGTAATTGTATGTCCCAAAAGATTTTTCGGGAATGTTCTCTTACCGTGGAAGACTAGTTCTTGAAATCATTCTGCCAGTTCATTCAACAGATAGGTGTTAAGTACCTATTATTTCCAGGCATTGAACTAGTTTAAGCCAATGGAATCTCTGCTCAGTACTCTTTCCCTCAAACTGGAGTATACTGGGCATACTGGGTGAGCAGGGTGGGGATGTGCTAGTGTGCCCCAGGAGCAACAAAGTAAACAGCTCGTGTATTCTTTTTTTTTTTTTTAAAGATTTTATTTATTTGGCAGACAGAGATCACAAGTAGGCAGAGAGGCAGGCAGAGAGAGAAGGGGAAGCAGGATCCCTGCTGAGCAGAGAGCCCCATGCGGGACTCCATCCCAGGACCCTGAGATCATGACCTGAGCTGAAGGCAGAGGCTTAACCCACTGAGCCGCCCAGGTGCCCCCAGCTTGTGTATTCTTGAAGAACATTCACTGGTAGCTAATGAAAACTACTTAATGATATTTAAACAGATTCATATGCATTGTGCTTTAGAGTGCAATATTCATGTGAAAATTTGACGTAAAACCCAGTACTTCAAATAAAGTCTCTGCTTGTGCAAGGTCAGCTGTGGTAACCCTGGGGTGACCCTTTGAAAAGCACCGAGGCCACGATATGCCAAGTCTGTTCCTTTAGTCAAATGCCAGGGCATTTTCATAGCCTTACATTTTCATGGTGACCTTCAGGAGCCATAACAGACATTATAAAATTTTTCCACCATGTTGCCCAATTTCTTTTAGTTCAAGAGAACACTCTGGTTGTTTGATAACGATCTAAATCTTAAAATGTGTTGAGTCCTAACAGAGTTTCTAATATTGGTGGGAAATAGCTAAGATGGATAGTGAAGGGCCTGCCAAGGGCCTGGTCTTCAAAAGACAGGCTGTTAGAACACAATGACCATGAACTTGGGGAGCACAATTGATGGGGGGGGGTCACAGCTTTATCCCATCCCATGAGCACTTGCCTGTGTCATCGGTTAAAGTCAACTCCTGCTAACTTTAAAGCTGCTTTCATTTATGACACATACGTTCTACAGGCTGCTTTATTAATTGCTGGCTACCGAAATATTCAATAGCAGAGGAAAGTTGTCAAGGTTCGTGTGCTCTGAGGGTAACAAAAGGTTTCTAGAGTTTCAGATGGTTTTGAAAAGGGGTGACCAGGGCGTTGGAGGAATGCCTGTTACCAAGCGAATGATTTGATTTGCTCTGAATGAGAAAGATGAAGAAAAAGGCAAGTGAAGAAAAGGAGGGAAAGTAACGAAAGTAAGTCAAATGCCGAATGTCTCAACTGATTGTGATTATTGCTGTCCCACTTTCGTTGTGGTTCACAGGGCCTGCCATTGTTGTCTTGTTGTGTTATTGCCCAAAGCTCATCAGGACATAGAAGGGCAATTAAGGGAGGGTGGTTATGTTCTGTGTGTCAAGTGCTTTTCCATTTTACAGTCTTTTCAGGGAAAGGGGATAATAGAGTTGTAGAGTTTGGTTTCTTGGTTCCATTTCATAAAAATGGGCATGCTTTTCTAAAGAACTTCATGTCAGCATTTTTTTTCTGTGCTCCTGTTGAGTACCTCTCATCAGGAAGTCAGTAGAAATCAGTGGCTAAGATCTTGGGCCCTGGAATCATAGGCTTGGATTCAAATCCTGACTCTGCCTCTTGTTGCCATTGTGGTTTTGGGCAACTCCCCTCACCTCTCTGAGCCTTGTTTGGCTCTTCTGTAAACAATCTCATCTGGTGGTTTTAAGGATGATATGAACTAATGCATATGAAGTCCTAAGCATAATTCAAGCTACATGGTAGATATTATTATTTTTTTAAGATTTTATTTAGTTAGTTGACAGATCGTAAGTAGGCAGAGAGGCAGGCAGAGAGAGAGAGGGGGAAGCAGGCTCCCCACTAAGCAGAGAGCCTGATGCGGGGCTCGATCCCAGGACCTTGGGACCATGACCTGAGCCAAAGGCGGAGGCTTTAACCCACTGAGCCACCCAGGCACCCCCATGGTAGATATTATTGACTCTTAGTAGATTTCATGGTTTAACTAGCTAAAATTTGTGACATACTATGGGAGCTTTGCCACTTATATATGAACAAGAAATATAAGGGAAAATTGTGTCTTTCCTTTGTATTGCCTTAATCCCAGCAGGAATGATATTTTTTCCACATATATCTCTTAAACAGTGAACTGACTGCCTAGAAGTAACACTGGTTTTCTGGCAGAGAGGAAAGTTTATGGGAAGTGCTCGGTTTATTACTTATTCAAAGATGGTATCACACTGAATGCAAGGAAACTGTAAATTTTTTAATATGATTGACCCAATATATATTTAAATATGATAGCGTTCAGCTTAGTTGGATTTAAAAGTTTAATCTTCATTTTGAAGGGAAAGGGAGATGCAGGAAAATGTATACAATAAACAATGTTGTCTTTGAAATGAAAATTTTTGGTGTTCTGATACTCAAAGAGGTCATATATTTTCTTGATTTATCTCTATTCCATATTTGAGGTTCTCGCAGAAGAAAATATTGAAATATTTGTAACAGTTAAGGCACTGGGAGGAGGGTAATTCTGTTTGAATAATGTCTTCAGTAGATTTTGAGTTGTGATGTTATCTTAAGCTTTTCTGGTAGTTACTCTGGCAACAAATCAAAGAAGACCTTAGAGATGATGAAAGTTCAGTAGCAGTTTTGAGAAATGGATGGATAAGTCTAAGCAGATCATTGAGAGCAGCTTCTGGTGTTGGAGGGCTGGTGTAGCCTTTTGGGTTGGCGGTGCATGACAGTAGTGTTCCCGCATTCCCCCATTCTAGTGTTCTTCCTTTCCAGTGTCAGCTGATAAGGCAGTTGATCCTCGGGTAGCCGACTTGGTTATGGAATGCCATTGGTATACAGAAGGGAGCAAACCGGGAGACACATTGCTCAGGTAACTGTATATTCGCTCGGTATTTTGGGAGGATTGTTATGATAATACACATTCAGATACTTGAAAAGCTTGGCTCACCATCCGGATGGGATATATTACGGATTAGCAGTGTTACCTGCACTGATCGCCATCATGATCAGCATTGGATTTGAACATGAAAAGACAACATTCAGAAGTATCTTTAGAAAAATTAGACCTATTCTGTCCTTAGGTAAGAAGCTCAAATGTTAAGGATGATGCCACTTACTTACAGAACTAACTTTCTTTTGAAGCATGGTTACTTATTCTTATTTTCTTTGCTTCAGTGGCGTGTGCACAGTGAGGCTGAACGACTTGCAGAAGGTCTCGCCGCCGGAGATGGAGCTGGGAGCCGAATGTAGGGCCCTTGGGTTTTAACGAAGTGCTTGTTCAGTAATAATGGAAAAGACTTGTTACCCAAAGGGTTCTTTCGTGTTGCTTTCTTCCCCCCTCCTTCAATATTTACTTATTTGTTTTGAGAGAGAGGGAGTGTGTATGTGAGTGCAGGCAGGGAGGGGCAAAGGCAGAGAGAGGCCCAAGAAGACTCAGCACAGAGCAGCCCGAGGCGTAGCTCGATCTCAGGACCCTGAGATCACAACCTGAGCCGAAACCATGAGTCGCAGGCCCAACTGATCGCGCCACCCAGGCGCCCTGGATTCTTTCATGTTTCTCGTCTTTGAGCTGACAGAGTGAAATCAGAATTTCGGCAGTGGAGAGTCTGACCGTTTTTTGGTACCTGTATAACTTCTTGCACAATTTGGCATTTAGCAAAGTGAATTGGGGGTTTATTAAGAAATTTTCTAAGCACTTTTGGCATCACAGAGCTGTTTTATTTAAACATTCATGAGCAAGGATTTGTTAAGTATTTATATGTAAATGGGAGTAAGAAAATATATCCACTGCCCTGAAGTATCCTGCAGTGCGGCAGGGGCGAGAGAGGATGTGAAGCACCCTGATGTCAGCCAATACTAATAAATGTCTTTAAAGATTTTATTTATTTGTCAGAGAGAGAGAGCGTGAGTGCAGGCGGGGGGAGCAGCAGGCAGAGGGAGAAGCTAGACGCACCGCTGAGCAAGGAGCCCGACGCAGGGCTTGATCCCACGACCTGAGCCAGAGGCAGACGCTTAACCGACTGAGCCACCCAGACGTCCCAGCCAATACTAATGGTGATTCCAATCCACAATTACTAGGTTGTTATATATTTGCATATTTATATATATATATATATAAAGCACTTACAATGTGTTTTATATGCATGAAGACATTTAAACCATATAACAATGCCGTGAGGTACTGTTATTATCCCCATTATACAGATGAGAAAACTGAGGCAGAGAAGTGAGATAACTTCCCAAGCTTGCACACCTAATAAGAAGAAGAGCTAGCATGAAAATCTATGCAACCTAGTTTTAGAGTCTGTGTTTTAACCACAGTGCTTCCTTTTTATCCTACCTCTGACAGGGGACTTTGTATAAGAGCACGATAGCTAAACAAGGCATGCTAGAAAATGTTCTGGATAAATACAGAGATAGGAAGGATCAGAGCAGGGGGTTAAAGTTGGCAAGCTGTTTGGAATAAGGTACTTTTGAAGCAGTTCTTATTAAAAAGCAAGGAATGTATTCTGAATATTTTAATCCCCAAAGCTGTGTACATGTATGTTGCATGTGTATGCACAGGGGTGTGCATGCGTGTGTGTGTGTGTGTGTCTGTGTGTGTTTATTTTGAACTGGAAAAAAATTGCGAGGGTAAATCACATTGAGAATCCTTTATATTGACAGCCAATCATAGCTCTGTTTTTGTGTACACTATAGGGTTCCGCAAATATGTTTTAAAAGTATGTAAGAGCTTCATAGAGCTATAATTCAACTACCCTACAATTGACCCATTTAAAGTGTACAATTCAGTGGTTTTAGTATCTTCACGGAGTTGGGTAACCATTACCACAATCAATTTTAGAACATTTTCATCACCCCAAAAAGAGAAACAGGTGTTTTGAAACAAATGTAGCCACAAAGGGAATGAGAGTAATGTGTCTGTTGGTACCACTGTTTTTCTAGCAAAATGTTCAGAGAGTCCCTGCTCATTGTAACTCAGATCTTACGCCATTCTTTGTAGCGTAGCTCTAAATTGCTGCAGAATGCCTTCTTTAAATTTCATTTTCATTGTATTTATTTTTAAAGAATATTTATTTATTTATTTGACACAGAGACAGAGAGAGCACAAGTAGGCAGAACAGCAGGCAGGGCTACATAGAGGGAGAAGCAGGCTCTCCACTGAGCAGGGAGCCTCATGTGGGGCTCGATCCCAGGACCCTGGGATCATGACCCAAGCCGAAGGCAGACGCTCAACCAACTGAGCCACCCAGGCACCCCTTATATTTTATTTTAATCACTGACTGGTCTTTTAAAAGATGAGATATTGGGGCGCCTGAGTGGCTCAGTGGGTTAAAGCCTCTGCCTTCAGCCCAGGTTATGATCTCAGGGTCCTGGGATCGAGCCCCACATCCGGCTCTCTGCTTGGCAAGGAGCCTGCTTCCCTCCCTTTCTCTCTCTGCCTATTTGTGATCTCTCTCTCTCTGTCAAATGAATAAATAAAATCTTTAAAAAAAATAAATAAAAAAGATTGTATATTTATCTGATTTTGAATTCTGAATCCATATTAATCGTATAGATTTGCTCATTATATACTTACCACAAGCATATGGATATTAGTGCTCCATAACTAAGCCAGGCTTATATTTCAAAACAAAACTGCTAAAGAATAAAATAAAAACAAAACTGCTTGGGGTGCCTGGGTGGCTCAGTGGGTTAAAGCCTCTGCCTTCGGCTCAGGTCATGGTCCCAGAGTCCTGGGATCGAGCCCCGCATCAGGCTCTCTGCTCAGCAGGGAGCCTGCTTTCCTCTCTCTCTCTGCCTGCCTCTCTGCCTACCTGTGATCTCTGTCTGTCAAATAAATAAATAAATAAAATCTTTAAAAAAAAAAACAACAAAACTGCTTAACTCACTAGTGTGTCTACACCCTCCTTGTCTACACCTGCTTCCATAGTGTGCCAGAGCCAGAGATACCAGAGAAATTTTATGTGTACATGCTGGCATTTTAAAAAATATTTTGGGATGGTGTGTTTTGGAAAATGTCCCATAAAATACATTCCCTGATATTGTGTGCAGGTATTGACAAATAACTAGAACTTTTAAAAAAAATCTGAAGATTTTTCAGCCACTCATGCCTCACTAAAATAGAGTCTGTTGTTACAGTCAAGGACGTTTCTGTGTGTGCTGCAGGAAGGGCAGGCTATTCGCAGTTCTCCATCGGAGTGGTAAGTCACAGTCAGTGTCAACTTTCCAGCTAAAGAGTGGCTATTTACTTTATATTTTATTTTAATTTTTTAAGGTTTTATTTATTTATTCGTCAGATAGAGAGCAAGAGCACAAGCAAGGGGAGCAGCAGAGGGAGAGGGAGAAGCAGGCTTCCCGCTGAGCAAGGAGCCTGACACAGGACTCGATTCCAGGACCTTGGGATCATGACCTGAACCAAAGGCAGACGCTTAACTGACTGAACCACCCAGGCATCCCTATTTACTTTTTATTATTAAAAATAATCTTTGGGGGACACCTGGGTGGTGCAGTTGGTTAGGCGTTAGACTCTTGATTTTGGCTCAGGTCATGAGATCGAGCCCCATGTTGGACTCTGCACTGAATGTGGAATCTGCTTGGGATTCCCTCTCCCTCTCCCTGTTTGCCTCCTACTAGTGTTCTCTCTCTCGTCTATCTGTCTTCTCAAATAAATAAATCTTTAAAAAATAAAAATAAGGGATGTCTGGGTGGCAGAGTTGGTTGAGCGTCTGCCTTCAGCTCAGGTCCTTATCCCAGGGTCCTGGGATCGAGTACCGTATCAGGCTCTCTCCTCAGTGAGGACTCTCCTTCTCTTGTGCTTGTGCCTCTGTCTCTCTCTCTCTCTCTCTCTCTCTGTCCCTCATGAATAAATAAGTAAAATTTCAAAAAAATAAAAATAAAAATAATCTTTGGACATGATTAGATGTCTTGAAGAGTGTAGCTATCTTTCTAAATGAGTTAATCTTGGATTGGTCTCTTCCTACTTCTGATTTCATGTACTTTTTCTTTCAGAATGATTTTGTAATGTTATTTTATGCTTCCTCTGTAGTTTTTTTTAATGCTTATTATATACTTGAATTGAGTTTCTTTTCAGGGGCCAAAGTAGTTTCATTTTAAGTTAAAGTGACTTGATTCACTCAGAATGATTTGCTGTAAATATTAAGTGTGTATGTGTGTGACTATATATATATAATATATATAATATAAAATTTATATATTTTATATATGTATTTAACTGAACTATAGTTGACATTTAATATTAGTTTCATGTGTGCAACATAGTGATTTAACAATTATATACATTAAGAAATGATCACGAAGATAAGTGTTCTTATCATCTGTCACCATACAGAATTATTACAATACCATTGATTATATCCCCTATGCTGTACTTTTCCTCCCTGTGACTTATTGATAAATGGAAGTTTATACCTTTTAATTCTTTTCACCTAATTTGCCCATCCCCCTAAGCGCCTCTTGTTTGGCAACCACCAGATTGTTCTCTGCATTTGTGAATCTGTTTCTGTTTTTGTTTGTTTGCTTTGTTTTTTTAGATTCCACATAGGAGTGAAATCATATGGTGTTTGTCTTTCTCTGACTTGTACTTCACTTAACACTCTCTAGGTCCATCCGTGTTGTCATAAATGGTAAGATTTCATTTACTTTATGACTGAGTAATGTCCAACACACACACACACACACACACACACGCACGCACACACACACTCCCCATCACCCTTATGCATTCATCTATCAGTGGATATTTAGGTTGCTTCCGTATCTTGGCTATGATAAACAAAACTGCAGTAAACATAGAGGTGCCTAGCTCTTTTTCAATTAGTGTTTGGTTTTTTGGGTCAATACCCTGACACAGAATTACTGGATTGTATGGTATTTCTATTTTTAATTTTTTGAAGAGGCTCCATACTGTTTTCCAGGGTGCGCCAGTTTGCATTTCCACCAAGAGGGCACGAGGCTTCCCTTTTCTCCACATCCTCACCAACAACTTGTTTCTTGTCTTTTAATGCCATTCTGACAGGTGTGGGGTGGTAGCTCACTGTGGTTATGATTTTCATTTCCCTGATGAAAAGTGATGTCGAGCATCTTTTCATGTGTCTGCTGGTCATCTGGATGTCTTTGGAAAAAGTTGAGTCAGGTCCTCTTCTTTTAATCAGATTATATCTCTTTTTGGTGTTGGGTTGTGTGAGTTCTTTATGTATTTTGGATGTTAACCCTTTTTTGGATGTACCGTTTACAAATATCTTTGCCCATTCAGTACATTGCCTTTTCGTTTTGTTGATGGTTTCCTTCATTGTTCAAAAGCTTTTTAGTTTGATGTACTTACAGATGTTTATTTTTCTTTTGTTTTCCTTGCCTGAAGAGACTTACTCAGAAAAACAGTGCTAAAACTCATGTCCAAGAATTTGCTACTGGGGCGCCTGGGTGGCTCAGTCAGTTAGGCATCTGACTTTGGCTCAGGGTCCTGGGATTGCCCCATGTCAGCTCTGCGCTCAGTGGGGAGTCTTTGTCTCTCTCCCTCTCCCTCTGTCCCTTGCCCCCAACTCATGTTCTCTACCCTTCTCTCTCTCAAATAAATAAGTAAAATCTTAAAAAAAAAAAAAGAGTTTGCTACCTAAGTTTTTGTTTAGGAGATTTGTGATTTCAGGTTTTACATTTAGGTCTCTAGTCCATTTTGAGTTTGTTTTTGTATATGGCATAAGAAAGGGGTCTAGTTTCATTCTTTTTTTTTTAAGATTTTTTTTTTTTATTAATTTGACAAAGAGAGACACAGCGAGAGAGGGAACACAAGCAGGGGGAATGGGAGAGGGGAAGCAGGCTTCCCGCAGAACAGGGAGCCCAATGCGGGGCTTGATCCGAGGATCCTGGGATCATACATGAGCCGAAGGCAGACACCTAACAACTGAGCCACCCAGGTGCCCCACTTTCAATGTATTGTTCCATTTGGTTGATTACATTTTGTTGAAGTTTTTAAAATCTATGTTCATCAGGAACATTGGTCTGTAATTTTTTTTTTTTGTAGTTTCTTTGTCTGGTTTTGGTATCAGGGTATTGCTGGCCTCATAGAATGAATTTGGAAGGATTCCTTCCTCTTCTGTTTTCTAGAATTGTTGAGAAGAATAGCTATTAAGTAGTCTTTAAATCTTTGGTAGAGTTCTCCTATGAAGCCATCTGGTCCTGGATTTTTATTTGTTGGGAGCTTCTTTTGTTATTGATTCAGTTTGTTTATTATTAGTTGGTCTATTCAGATTTTCTACTTCTTCCTAATTCAGTCTTGGAGGATGTAGATTTCTAGGACTTCATTGATTTCTTCTAGTTTCTCTAGTTTGTTGGTGTATAATTTTTCACAGTAGTCTCATAATCCTTTGTGTTTCTGTAGTATCAGTTGTAACTTCTCTTTCATTTCTGATTTTTTTAAAAAGATTTTATTTATTTGAGAGAGAGAGAGAGTGAGCAAGAGAGAGCATAAGCAGGGGGAGTGGGAGAGGGAGAAGTAGGCTCTCTGCTGAGCAGGGAGCCCGATGTGGGTCTCAATCCCAGGACCCCGAGATCATGACCTGAGCTGAAGGCAGAGGCTTAACCCACTGAGCCACCCAGGCACCCCACTTTCATTTCTGATTTTATTTTATTTTGTGTAGTTCCCTTTTCTTTCTTGATTTTCTTTTCTTGTCTGGCTATGGATTTATCAGTTTTGCTTATCTTTTCAAGGTCCAAGCTCTTAGTTTTACTTACATTTTCACTTGTGATTTTAGTCTATATTACATTTATTTCTGTTCTGATCTTTGTTATTTACTTCCTTCTGTTCACTTTGGGCCTTGTTTCTTCTCCATTTTCTCATTCCTTTAGGTATTAGGTTATATCATTTATCTGAGATTTTTCTTGTTTCTTGAGATAGGCCTATATCATTATAAACTTCCTTCTTAGAAATTTTTTTGCTGTGTTGCAAACATTTTGAACTATTGTATTTCCATTTTCATTTGTCTCCAGGTATTTTCTGAAATTTTTTTAAATTTCTTTTCTTGGTTGACCATTGGTTGTTTTAGTAGCATTTTGTTTGGCTTCCACACCTTTGTGGGTTTTTTTTCCAATTTTTTTCTTGTAATTTACATCTACTTTCATACCATTGTTGTCAGAAAAAGATGCTGGATATGATTTTAATCTTTTAAAATTTATTAGTGCTTGTTTTGTTGGCTAATGTCATCTATCTTGGACAGTGTTGCATGTGCATTTGAAAAGATTATGTATTCTGCTGTTTTTGGATGGAATGTTCTGTATGTATCTGTTAAGTCCATCTGGTCTAATTTGTCACTCATTGCCACTGTTCCCTTATTGATTTTCTGTCTGGATTATCATCCATTGATGCAAGTGGAGTGCTATCCCCTACTGTTACAGTATTACTGTTAATTTCATCTCTTATGTCTGTTAATATGTACTTTACACATTTTAATGCTCTTATGTTGGATGCATATATATTTACAACTGTTTTACCTTCTTGTTGGATCAATCCTTTTATCATATGTAATTCCCTCCTTTGTGGCTTGTTACAGTTTTGTTTTAAAGTATATTTTGTCTAATCTGTTTTTTGTCTAATTTGTTTTTTGTTCCATTTGCATGGAATATTTTTCTTCATCCCCTTCACTTTCAGTCTGTATGTGTTTTTATGTATAAGTGTGTCGGTACCAGGTAGTATATAGATGGACATTGTTTTTTTATCCATTCAGTCACCCTGTGTCTTTTGATTATAGCATTTATTCCATTTACATTTAAAGTAATTATTGGAGACCACTGGCTGGCTCAATTGGTGTAGTGTGCGATTCTTCATCTCAAGTTTGTAAGTTCAAGCCCCCAGGTTAGGTGTAGAGATTACTTAAAAATAAAATCTTTAAAAAGATCAAAATAAAGTTTTTATTATTATTATTTTTAGAGAGAGAGTGTGTGTGTGTGCATGGATGGGGGTGGGAAGGGAGGGGCAGAGGGAGAGGGAGAAACCAAAGAAAGCTCCACGCCCACTGCAGAGCCTGATATGGGGCTTGATCTCATGAGATCATGACCTGAGCTGAAGTCAAGAGTCAGGCGCTTAACTGACTGAACTACTCAGGCATTCCATAAAATATTTATTGATAGGTATACTAATTGCCATTTTTTTAAATTTCATTTTTTTTTTTTTTGGTAGTTCTTCTCCATTGCTTTTTCCCTTGCTGTCTTCCCTTGTGATTTGGTGATTTTTTTCTCTAGGGTTACATTTTTTTTTTTGTTGTTTATGTATTATAGGTTTTTGCTTTGTGGTTACCATAAGGTCCCCATATAACATCCTGTGTATGTAACGGTCAATATTAAGTTGGTGATCACTTAACTGCGAACATATTCTAAAAGTACTATGTTTTGGGGTGCCTGGGTGGCTCAGTGGGTTAAAATCTCTGCCTTTGGCTCAGGTCATGATCCCAGGGTCCTGGGATCAAGCCCCACATTGGGCTCTGCTCAGTGGGGAGCCTGTTCCCCCCCTCTGCCTGCCTCTCTGCCTACTTGTGATCTCTGTCAAATAAAGAAAAAAACTGAAATCTTTAAAAAAATAATAAAATTACTATGTTTTTACTCCTCCCAATAACATTTTATGTATATGACATTTTATATCTTTTCATTTTGCATATCCATCCCTTTACTAATTTTTGTAAGCATAATTTTACTTTTGACTACTCCCTACTTCCTTCTGTTGTTTGTGGGCTGCTGCTGTGACTGCTGTGCATTTTTTGGTAGGCAGAGCTGGTCCCCCTCTTTCTAGGACAAGAGTTGTTTTAGAGGTGTGCTGGTCCTGGCAAGGGCTAATTGTGCCGGGTGTGGTGGAGCCGTTGTCACTTTGAGGGGAGACCAATCTTAACTGGGTCTGCCTGACAGGTGTGGTGGGCTAGGGAGTGCTCTGTACTTGCATCTTCCAGAATGGGGGAGTTGAGTGGGTTGGGCCTGGGGCACATGCTGCGACCAGGTGAGTGGTGTTATTAAGGTAGATGGAGAGTGTCAGAGCTGGCTCCTGCCAATGTCTCACCAGCTAGGCTGAAGGAAGCCAAGAAAAATAGCATCCACCAGCACTTGCTTTCCAGGAGAAAACTACAGGTTCTTCTCCCTTCACCACATTCCCTAAAATCAGTCAATTATTAGTCAGTAAATCTCAGTCGGAGTGATGTATTATGGTGGCCCCTTAAGAGAGGAGTATCAGTTTCCTAGAGCCCTCTGACTTCCTCAGAGTTAAACCCTACCGGTTTCCAAAGCCAGATGTTTTTGGGGCATTGTCTTTCCAGTGCAGGTCCTCAGGGTGGGGTGCCCAGTATGGGGCCTGGTCCCCTTTTTCCTCAGGCAGGACCTCCAATCCTGTGGCATCCCTTCTACCTCTGCGTTGAAGTGCCAGGTGTTTGTTTCCAGAACCTGTCTCTGTGCTCTTCCTACTCTTGTCTTTTCTTTTTAAAAGATTTTTCTTTATTGGAAAGGAGGAGAGCACAAGCAGGGCGAAGAATGTCTTCTGGCATAGGGCAACACTCTCTGATGAGAGGAAGAAGAATAGGAGAGGGGGAAGCAGACTCGCTGCTGAGCAGGGAAGCTAATACAGGGCTCCATCCCAGGACCCTGGGATCATGACCTGAGCCAAAGGCAGATGCTTAACCCACTGAGCCACCCAGGCATCCCAATTGGTTTCCTTTTTTAAACTCTAATATTCTAAGCTATATAATATCCCATGAAAGGTTATGTTTATTTCATTTTTTTAATGATTTCATTTATATGTCAGAGCAAGAGAGCCCAAGCAGAGGGAGCAGCAGGCAGAGGGAGAAGCAGGCTCCCCAGTGAGCAGGGAGCATGATGCAGGGTTCCATCCCAGGACCCCAGAATCATGACCCAACCTAAAGGCACACGCTTACCCGACAGAGCCACCCAGGCGTCCCCCATTCCTACTCTTTGCAGTGAGTGTTTTTCTTCATATTCCTAGCTGGGGGAGACCTCTTCTCATAGTCTTCAGTCACTTGCAGAGTGTGTTGCATTTGAGGTAGTTGCAGCCTCAGGGTGTGTGGGGGGGAGCAAGCTCAGGACCCTCTGCTCTGCCAGCCTCCCTGTAAGGGTGTTTTTTAATTCTTAAATGGATGCTCTGTTCATCATGTGCGGGGCTGGTGTCATAATCTGGCAGCTCGTGGGTAGAATGGAATTAGAAAAGGTAGCACTGCTTGCACTGGAAGAAGAACACTAAGTATGCCTTTATGTTAATTCGGTGGAAGCACATCTTTATCATAGAGATTAATAGTTCACATCACCTGGAGTTAGGATAGGAGAGGCTGTGGAGTGAAAAACAAAAAAAAAAGAAAAAAGGATGCTTGACTTAGGAGCTTAGGTGTCTGTATTTTGATGCTGCCCTTTTTTTGTGGCTAGTTTTGTTTATTAAGCCATTATGACATGGAAAGGGGTCAAATTTGCTGATTTAAGACAAGCCAGACCGGTCTGGTTTCAGAGGGCCGTTGGGACAACGAGAAAGTATCGCCCATTTAGAAAGGAGGATTTAGAGTAATGTGAATAATCAGTGTTCTATGACTTAAGATGTCATTCGCTGATAATAAAAAATGAACCCATTACAGTATACTCTGAAACTTCACAGTAGTTTGATTTTCTGCTTAATTTAGTGCCAAAAATGGTGGAGACGCCTTAATCTTTTAGAATGGTTCTGAGTGACTGCATGTGGGTTAGGTCCATCCACCTGTTTCAAAGATGAATCTGCTTTCCCTGCATATACAGTAGACTTACTGGCTCTAGTTAGTCTTCTGGCATAGGGCAACACGCTCTGACGAGAGGAAGTGAGTTGTTTCATGTAAATTCATTCAGGAAAACTTAGTGAGCATCTTCTGACCCACGTCCTGGGGATGCAGGGGTGTATACAAGGCAAAATTCTACTTTTCTTCCCAGAGGCAGTTGCAGTATCCTGTTCATTTTCTTTGTTCTTCAGAATGCAATGGAAAGGCCTTAGAAGGCCGAGTGAATCTCGCTCGGCACTCTGGGTTTGAAGTCGTAACTGGAAGGAGGAAGAGGATAGTTGGTCTCTGCCTCCATCAAGCTGAAGCCCTGCCCTTAGTTATAAACCCTTGTTTAATTCTTGGAAGCCCAGAGTACTTTCTTGGTTGTTCCTTGTATCCCTTCCCAGTAACTTAATGGGGATTATAAGATCACAGTTGTGACCAGCATCATTTAATTTTCAACTGGAAAAACAGCGGAAATATAAGCTGCTAAGGGACTGGTACAGGAATAGGTAATTTCCATGCCATAGGATGACATGACAGGCGCCTGATGGTCCTGCCTGTTTGAAAAATGTCACTTCCACAAGTACTGAAGTCTTAACGATTTGTCAGACATTTCCACTATTTGGTGAGACCTGTGGCTTTTAAAGATTTTTGTTTTAGTTAACAGAACCACTTTTTTTTTTTCCTTAGAGGGCATGGGGAGGGGCAGAAGGAGAGGGAGAGAGAGAATCTTGAGCAGGCTCCATTGCCAATGTGGTGCCTGATTCAGGGCTTGATCTGACGACCCTGAGATCATGAATTGGGAGTCAGACACTTAACTGATTTAGCCACCCAGGTGCCCCAACAGAACCACTTTTTTTCTTTTTAAAGTTTTTTTTAAAAATTTTATTTATTTGAGAGAGAGTGAGAGATAGAGAATGAATGAGAACAAGAGTGGGGACGGACAAAGGGAGAAGGAGAAGCACAACCCCCTGGTGAACAGGGTGCCGGACTCGGAGCTCAATCCCAGGACCGTGGGATCATGACCTGAGCTGAAGGCGGAGGCTTAACCCACTGAGCCACCCAGGCATTCCCCAACAGAGCTACTTTTAAAAAAACAGTCCGACCAAATGAAAGTTAGGCACTTTTGCCATAGCAGATCAAAATGGGTTTACAGACAGTCTTGGTGCTGTCTTCTCTAAACTTACTCATTAACATAGAATAGTTAACTTGATATGTAATTATTGAAATATACTAAGAACCTGACCATGACCGTAAATTTCCAGTAGGGTAGGCATGGAGGGGAGGTAGATATCAACCATAGAAGGCAGCATGGGATGTTGGCTGTTCAGACTAAGCCATAGTGAGGTATCTCCGAAGGGCTTCTTGGGCTCCTGTGTATAGGTTGTGTGTTAGGAATGTACTAGAGGACAATCTGAGATTCCTGAAGACCTGTCATACTTACTCACTTTTACCTAATTAGTTTGAGAACCTCAAAGATCAGTTTCCTTAGTTTGAGGGGCATGGGTACTGGTAAATTTTGGTATAGATCTCTTACTTCCTTTCCTGTATTATGTTTGTTAATGGAAAATTTTCTATCAGTTTAAAAAACTGATTTTGAATACTGGAATAATAATTGTAGGACCATGAATTAACACGAGCCCATCGCTGTATTGTCCTGACCACATTAGGCAAGTAATGCATGTTGACAACCTATTTTTGTCTTCTTTTTTTTTTTAAAGATTTAATTTATTTATTTGACAGATCACAAGTAGGCAGAGAGGCAGGCCGAGATAGAGGGGGAAGCAGCCTCCCCGCCGAGCAGAGAGCCCGACGCGGGGCTCGATCCCAGAACCCTGGGATCATGACCTGAGCCGAAGGCAGAGGCTTTAACCCACTGAGCCACCCAGGCGCCCCCTATTTTTGTCTTCTAATTGTGTTTACTACTTAGCATGGTCTTAACATAATGACATTCTTTTTAAAATTTAAATTCAACTAACTAACATATATTTTTGGTTTCAGAGGCTGAGGTCAGTGATTCATCAGTCTTATATAATACCCAGTGCTCATTATGTATGGTGCCCTCCTTGATGCCTATCACCCAGTTACCCCGTCCCCCTATCCCTTCCCCTCCAGCAACCCTCAGTTTCTTTCCTATGATTAAGAGTCCCTATGGCTTGTCTCCCTGTCTGATTTCATCTTGTTTTATTTTTTTCCTCTCTTTTCCTATGATCCTCTGTTTTGAGGGTATTATGCTAAGCGAAAGAGGATATTATGCTCAGTGAAATAAGTCAGAGAAAGACAATTATATGATCTCACTCTATGTGGAATTTAAGAAACATAATGACATCCTGATAACCTCTACATGCTCACTAAACTTGAAAGACGTGAATTCTAGAACTCCTTATCTCTCTCTCTATTGCGTATTTATTTTTAGAACTCCTTTTTTCTTGTCTAGTGTTATTGGTAAATATGAGCGGTTCTTGAATCCTTCTGATGCAGTTTTAAATTCCATTGTATGTTCGTGTAGATAGAAGTTATCTGCTCTAACAGAGGCCCCCCAGATAGAGTACCTTAAACAAGCTTGCTCTTTCCCACATCAGGGTCGGATGGAAGCTCCTCAATTATTAGGTACCCAGATGCGTTCTTCTCGTTCTGCTGTCCTCAGAACGTACCTTCCATGTCGTGATTTGAGCTGGTTGCTGTAACTCACTGTCCCATCCTTATTGTAACCATAGGGATGGCAGAAGGAGCAGGAGATAAGATACTCCTTCCACTTAAGGATCGAACTTAACAGACGTGTGCACCGGTTGCTAGTGTAGCCCACTAGCCAGACCTTGTCATACGGTGACACCTAGCTGTCAGGGAGGCTAGAAGATGTGGTCCTGAACTCTGGGGCCATGTGCCCAGTTAAAATGATGATTATGTTCTTAGAAGGGAAGAAAAGATGCTGGGGGACAACTCACAGTCTTTGTCGCACACGGTTTCTCATGTACAGCTTGATGATTTACGTACAGATATTATTTTCATAATATTCAGTGCCCAGGCACTTCAGGTCCTCTGTTACTAAAGGATTAGAGTCCCAACAGATTTTGGCTCCTGCCCGTCTCTCTAGCTCCTCTGTCACCCCTCCTAAAGTGGTGCTTTAATTGTGCTTCCGCAAACTTTCCATGTTTCCTTTTGTAGTTGCTGCTTTTCCTGAAATGATGACTACTTTTTGTCCTTCAGGACTTTGTCACCCATCCTGGGAACATTTCCTTGGGCCTCCTCTACTTCACAGCTGTTGCCAGTTGTTTCTTTCATATATTTGTATAGTATCATTTGTGCCTTTCTTTAGCAATCTTTATTGTGATGAGTGCTTTTACTTCTTTGTGACTCCCATTGGATTGTGAGTCCCTTGAGGGCAAGGGCCAAGTTAGTTACCTCCGTGTTGTCTGATATGGCACTTGACCCTGATTTTTTTTTTAATAAAGATTGTATTTATTTGTCAGAGAGAACAAGAGAGCCAGTGTGTAAGCAGGGGGAGTGGGAGAGGGAGAAGCAAGCTTCCCGCTGAGCAGGGAGCCCGATGTGGGGCTCCATTTCAGGACCCTGGGATCATGACCTGAGCCAAAGGCAGACCCTTAACCAACTGAGCCACCCAGGCATCCTCTGACCCTGCTATTTAATTAATGTTTGTTGAGTGAGAAAACAAATAAATGAATATTTAGCTTACTAATTATGGCTGTTTGATTAAGCTGGCAGCTTTTTTTTTTTTGCCATTTGGAAATTGTCATACTTAGAATATTATCCAGTAGACAGCACTGGGTAAGTTTATAATAGGTGTTGGTAAACTCAAATAGTTTGAAATATTTATCAGATGACTAAAATACACACATGATCGGGGATGCAAGAAACAGATGTGTAATATTTCATTTATTTATTTATTTTAAGATTTTATTTGTCAGAGAGAGAGAGAGAGAGTGCGCACACAAGTAGGGAGAGTGGCAGGCAGAGCAGAGCAAGGAGCCTGATGCAGGACTCCACCCCGGGACCCCGGGATCGTGACCTGAGCCCAAGGCAGATGCTTAACAGCTGAGCCACCCAGGTATCCCCAGATGTGTAAAATTTTAGAGCAAGGAAGAGCCCTAGGTATCATTTCATCCAACCCTACTGATTTTAAAAAGGTATTTAATGTAATGGAGAAGAAAAAGTTAAATCACTTGCTCAAGGGCCTCTGTGTTCAAGGAGCCTGCAGTGACATAAAAAAGGTGATTGCTAAGAAAGTGCCCAAGGAGCAGAGAAGCCTGGACTAGTCAGGGTAGGTTCAACTACAGGCTTGGGTTTCAAAGAGAATCTTGACGGCTGGGAAGGATTTTGATATGAGAGGATATTCCAGGTGAAGGGAAATTGTGAATAAAAGTGCACATATAAGAGGCGCCTGTGTG
The DNA here is from genome assembly GCF_002288905.1 of Enhydra lutris kenyoni. Taxonomy (NCBI): domain Eukaryota; kingdom Metazoa; phylum Chordata; class Mammalia; order Carnivora; family Mustelidae; genus Enhydra; species Enhydra lutris. The sequence goes on along the minus strand of NW_019154137.1, from coordinate 1,625,738 downwards.
GCTCAGTCGGTTAAGCCTCTGACTGTTGATTATGGCTCACTGGGTCATGATCTTAGGTTCGTGAGATCAAGTCCTGCGTAGGGCTCTGTGCTCGGTATGGAGGCTACTTAAGATTCTCTCACTACCCCTCGCCCCCCTTAAAAAAAGTGCACATATAAGGATGTGCAGGTGACTGTTATGATCTGTTCCATTACATGGTATTTAGTAATAAGAGAGAAAGGAGAAAAAGAGTCAGAAAATGGAGGGACTTGAATATCATGCTGCAGAGGGAGACCATGGGCACTTTTTGAGTTAAGTGACTGATACAATGAAGGCGATTTTTGCATGTTTTATTTGACTGGTAGGTGGACCGGGGTGAAGGCTAAATGGGTCATGAAGCTGGCACATTGTCTAATACGGCGATTAAAAAATATGAACTTATTGGGTTCTAAAGTTATTGCTCAGTGATGAAAACACGAAACACCCCCAGTTTCTGTGATAATTAACATGTCGGCTTTCTTCTTAATGGAAAAAGCAAGCCCAACCTATAAGCTTGTGATATCGTAATGTGCGTATGTTATTCATGACATGACGTACTGTAGATAATTGTATAAACTCTCATGTTACCCAGCAAACTGTACAAATTGCGGAAGTAACTGAGAACGTGGGAGCAGCTGCAGTGCCAGGCCTCGCTGCTTTGCCGGTCCAGCCAATCAACCTGAAGCAGCAGGAACCCGCTCGATGCATTTGGAAACCATTTTGTTTAAAAATGTTATCTTTAGGAAACTAAAATGAAATATTGTCATTTTGGTGCAAAACAGAAGCAAAGAGGGAACACTGGTCAGCAATATATACTAACTTAACCTTTATCCAAAAGTGAGAAGCATTTTTTGTAGTCCTGGATGAGTGTATATCTTTAAGGGCAATAAATGTGTGGATGTGAAGGGAACCGTGGATGGGCTTCACGTAGGCTTTTGAAAGTGTCTTAGTGTATAGCTTCAGAAGCGTATCTTGAGTACTTTATTAGTTTTTAAGGTCCTTAATCTTTCTCCGAAGAATTACAGGGAAAACCCCCAGTTAAAGGAAGATTCATTTAAGTTGTGTTTATGTGAGCCTAGTGTGTTTGTGAAACATTTTTAGGAAGCTTACCCCAAAAATATTTGTTTCAGATGTACAATTAAAGGTATCAATACCTAACCTATAGTACTTTTGTATTTCACCATGATTTAAAGTTAGCTGTGTGTTGGCTTTTGAAAATTTAAAGTGTTTTAACAACTAAAAGAGTGTATTTTTTCTCTGACCTCGCACCCCCCACTCTGTTAGACAATTTGGTAAACTTGATTATTTTTTTAAAAAAAGATTTTATTTATTTGGGAGAGAACATGAGAGAGAGAGTTGAGAGCACAAGTGAGGGGTAGGGGAGGAGAGGGGCAGAGAGAGAGGGAGAAGCAGACTCCCTTCCGAGCAGGGAGCCCAATGTGGGGCTTGATCCCGGGACCCTAAGATCAAGACCTGAGCCGAAATCAGGTGCTCGACCGACAGAGCCACCCAGGCGCCCCAAATTTGGTAAACTTTAGCCCATCCTAAACTTCTTATGCCTTTACAAAAACATGAACATCTGTAACAACCAGTTTCAGCATCATACACTATTTTAAGACTTACTATCATTGTAGGGAAGTCATGGTATTGAATGTGCCTTTAAGACATAAACCCAGTTCTTGTGATCTCTTAGCTATAATATATTGAAAAACATTTATTTGTTCTAGTTCCCAATGTGATTGAAATCCTAATTGGAATAATTAAAATAATAATTTGCAGTGCATTATTTAGTAGGAATCATTCAATAGACATCAGCACACATGCTGTCTATCTATTATATAAAATAGTACTTAATCATTGTGGACTTAGGAGTTATAGTCATGGTTAGGAGTATCAGCTTTAAGCTTGACTTGAAATTAGGCTGCCATTCCTTCTTGTGTGTTAATAAGCAAGTTACTTAATTTCTTTGAGTCATGGTTGCCTTGTCTCAAATGGTGAAAACATCCTTGTTTTATAAGAATCAAATCTTATTTGATTTATTTATTTTGATTTTATAAGAATCAAATCTAGGGGTGTCTGGGTGGTTTAGTGGGTTACAGGTGTGACTCTTGATTTCGGCTCTGGTGGTGATCTTGGGGTCATAAGGTCAGCCCCATGTGTCAAACTCTGCACTTAGCCGGGAGTCTGCTGGAGATCCTCTCTCTCCTTCTGCCCCCACCAATAAATAAATAAATCTTTTTTAAAAAGAATTAAATAAAATAATGCATGTAAAAAATTAGCACAGTGCTTACAATATTCTAAGAGTCAATGAATGCTAGCTACTATTATTTTATATAAATAGTATAATTTGATTTTCAAAAGAATTTTGGCTGTTTAAATTTTTTCTAGCTATTTTATTTAAAGCAAACATCTATAGAAGAAAAAAAATCAAAAGAATGAGCTAAGTGACAACATCAGCAACTTAGTAGTTACCAAAGAATAGGGGACATTTTTATCTTGATATTGTTGTCAATTATTTGGACAAATGACTAAAGAAAATGACAAAAATTAACCACCAGGCTTTGAATGACTTTGCCTTAGCTCTTACTGGTGGGATTTCTTTTAAAGTGCCTCACTATTACTTAGGAAATAACCTGATTTTAATTAGACTTTAAGAAACTTTATTGTTAGAAAATTTTATTGTGAAAGAATTACTGATTCACGGGCACTGGCAAAAATAGTACAGAAAGAAAGAATGTGCCCTTTACCTTGCTTTCCTCAGTGTAACTATAGTAATTTCTCAGAGCCTAAACAATTGACATTGGTACAATGTGTTTATAATTTTACAGCCTTTTGTCACTTTATATATGCATCTAACCACTTCCGCATCAAGATATAGATCTATTCCATCTCCATAAACCTAAGTTAGACAACTCAAGAGAATAAAAAGGAAAGAAAATCTGTTGTATTTACCCATACTTTTCTTACCATGTTCTTTTTTTCTTCCTGATATTATGAGATTCCTTATTTTATCATTTCCTTTCAGTTGAGACATCTTCCTTTAGCCTTTCTTTTAGAGTAGGTCTTGTGGCAACAAATTCTTAGTTTTCCTTCATCTGAGAATAGACTGATTTCTCCTTCATTCCTGAAGGAAATGTTTGCTGGATATTAGATTCTAGGTTGACAGTTCCTTTCTTCCCACATTCGAAAAATCTCGTATGCCCCTTCCTTATGGCCTCCATGGTTTACTGATGAAAAATCTGTCATGTGAATTGTTTCCCCTTGTAGGCAAGGTGACACTTCTCTGCCTCCCTCTGATTTCAGGATTTTTTTATGCATCGAAGTATGACTATGATATATATTAGATAAGATTTTTTCAGATTTACCCAGTTTGGGGTTCACACAGCCTCTTAAATCTGCAGGCTTTTTTCTTTTGAAATTTGGGACATTTCCAGCCATTATTCCTTGGAGTACCTTTTCACTGGCATCTTATTTTTCTCTCCTCAGACTCTGGTGACATGAATGTTAAATCTTATTTTATGGTGCCCCACGTCCTGATGTTCTGTTTGTTTTTTCTCTCCCTTTTGTTTAGGTTGGGTTATTAGTGTTATTCTGTCTTTGAATTCACTATTTTCTTCTGCCCCTTTCATTGTGCTGCTGAGCCTATCTGCTGAGTGTTTTCTTTTCAGTTATTGTATGTTCCAGTTTCAGAAGTTCCATTTGGGGCTGCTTCATATCTTCTATTTCTTTTCTGTGACTTTCTGTTTCTTTGCTGAGACTCTTTTTTTCATTTGTTTTGAGCATGTTCACAATTGCTTATTCAAGCATTTTTTATGATGGCTGCTTTAAAATCTTTGTCACATGTTGACATCTCTGTCATCTTGACATTGACATTTATTTTGTCATTCAGCTTGAGTTGGTATGATGAGTGGTTTTTTGGGGGGGTGTAGACTTGGACATTTTAAGCATGTCATGAGATTTGGAGTTTTATTGATGTTTTCAGTTTTAGCCAGCTTCTTCTGGTACCACTCCGTCAGGGGTGGGGACAGTGGTGACTCATTACTGCCAAGTGGGTCTCAATGTCTAGATGCCCCAGTTGACCTCTGTTGATGCTTGAGGGGTCAGCTTCTCATTAACGCTGGGTGAGGGTGGGAGTACTGGCTCCCCATTAGGCCTTCAGTGGTACCTCCCTGACTGAGAAGGGTAGGAGTGCATTGTTACTGCTCTGTACGTGGCATCCACAGATGCCGTGGTGGAGGATAGCCACATTACCACTGGGCAGTGGGGCAAGTTCGGACTTTCTTGTTAGCCTCTTGACACCACCCCAGCTGGGGTAAGTATGCCTCATTACAGCCCTGTGAGGATGAACGTTTAGGTTCCTAAGTCTTTGTTGATGTGTGTATCATTACAATTTTTTCCGTGGTGTTGGGCTGGAATAGAGCAGTTCTTATCTAAAAGTATTCTGTCCTGCTAACCTGCCCCTTTCCTGATCTGTTGGCTAGGTGAACAGGGTTTCTTTTTTCCTCTGTGCTCATTGTCATTTCTTGGTTTTCTGCTTCTTCCGCCTCACAGCTAGCATATATGGGTTTTAGTAGAAAACCCATGGAACTCACCACTGTGTTGTTCCTTGGGTCCTGAGTTCCCTGGCCAGTCTGCCTCTTCTCTCCACCTTTCAGAGCTTTCTTGTATTTGTTTTATATATGATGTCCATGGTTTTTAGCGGCACTTTGTAGGAGGAATAGGGAAACACACATCTACTTCATCTCTTCCAAAGCAGAAGTTTGACTTATTTTTGGTATTTCTGAATTCTTGCCAGTGACTAAGGTTTCGTTCTATCTCCTAACTTGGAACTGGAGAATTTTTGGAGTAGCTTTGTATGCCATCTTTTATAGGCAACATTTCTTTAGTTTGTAAGGCAAAGTGCTAATTCTAAGAAGCTGGTACCTCACATTCGAGAGTCTGTCATACCTTTAAGAATTTACATGTATTAAACAAATCTGTCTTGAGGTAAGGGCAATAAAAGAGGACGGATGTATAGATGACAGATTTCACAGAGAATAAAATCTTAGAGTGAGAGTGTGGGACTAGTGTCAGACTGAATTTAGTAATGCAATTATAGTGCTTAAGTAATGATTAAACTTGCATGTTATTGCAGCATTAGTTAACTAGCAAACACATAACTCTCCTTTAAAATCCGTTAGAGACACACTGTATTGGTGCACATTATTGTTTTACGTGTCCTGAAACAGTAAATATAGATTGAACTGATTGAAAGATTTTCTGCTTTGTGAATTTCCTCGGTGCTTCAGTATCTGACTGTGATTTTACTTTGGCTTTTCTGTTGTTTTCCTCTCTCTCTCTCTCTCTCTCTTTTTTTAAGATTTTATTTATTTAGTTGAGAGACAGAGAGAGTGAGAGAGAGCACCAGAGGGGAGAGGGTCAAAGGTAGAAGCAGACTCCCCATGGAGCTGGGAGCCCGATGTCGGACTTGGTCCCGGGACTCTGGGATCATGACCCAAGCGGAAGGTAGTCACTTAACCAACTGAGCCACCCAGGGGCCCTCTGTTGTTTCTCTCTTAAGGAAGTTAGAGAGAACGGCTCCAAGATATATAGTGGCAAAGCCTTCCTTTGCTCCTGGAGTTGAGGTACACTACTAAAGGGCTAGAAGGGGGTATGGATGGCCCCAGAGTTAAAATTTAACTTAGTATAATGAAATATTGAGTGCTGAATGTGAACATATATATCACCCCTCTCAGTTTAGAGACAAAGAACTTGAAGCCCAGAGATGTTGTCAGACCTGGGAGAGGTAACAACTACTTGGAAAGAAATGGTGCTCAAAGTCAGATGCCCTGATCCTAGGGCCATTGTGTTTTCCATTAGCTGGTATAGCGATGGGAGACTGAGACCCAGAGCCCACCCTCCAAAATTCTAGTGCGGGAGATGGCAAGGACAAAAGTAACTAGAGAATGTGGTAGAAAGTTAATGCGCTCATAAAAGATGGTCAGATAATGTTCTGTGAAATCTTATTCTTCAGTCATTTAAAAATATACGTTAGTTCAAAAAAATAGACTTCAGGGGGCCCCTGGGTGGCTCAGTTGTTAAGTGTCTGCCTTCAGCTCAGGTCATGATCCCAGGGTCCTGGGATTGAGCCCTGCATCGGGCTCCCTGTTCTGCCTGCTTCTCCTTCTCCTACTTCCCCTGCTTGTATTCCCTCTCCCGCTGTGTCTCTCTCTGTCAAATAAATAAATCTTTAAAAAAAATCTGTGTGTGTGTATGTGTGTGTATATATATACACATACCTATATATATTTCAGTTCTTTTCTATGAATACATAAAGAAAAGGAACAAAGTCAGAAACCTTGCTTCTAAACTCCTTTAGAGAAAGAGATCCTTAAACTTACTGGTTTTTATTTTGAAAAGTTATGCTCCTAGGATAAAAATGTAGACAGTGGTGCTTGGTTTAGAGCTTTTCATAATTTATTTAACCCAACATAAAGTGTTTATATACAGGCACACCTCATTTTATTGTACTTTGCTTTTATCACACTTTACAGATAGAATGTTTTTTTTTAAAAAGATTTTATTTACTCATTTGACAGACAGAGATCACAAGCAGGCAGAGAGGCAGGCAGAGAGAGAGAGAGGGCGAAGCGGCTCCCTACTGAGCAGAGAGCGCGATGCGGGGCTCGATCCCAGGACCCTGGGATCATGACCTGAGCCGAAGGCAGAGGCTTTAACCCACTGAGCCACCCAGGCGCCCCAGATAGTGTTTTATAAATTGAAGGTTTGGGGCAGCCAACCCAAGAGCATTTCCCCACTGCATGTTTCTGTGTCATGCTTTGGTAATTCTTGCAATTATTGCAGGGGTTTTTTCATGATTATTATATTTGTTACAGTCATTTGTGATCAGTGGTCTTTGATGTTACTATTCTTATTATTTTGGAGTGTCATGAACCACGTCCATATAAGATGGTGAACTTAATTGATAAATATTGTGTGTGTTTCCTTTTTTTTTTCCTTAAGATTTTATTTATTTGACAGAGAAACAGTGAGAGAAGGAACCCAAGCAGGGGGAGTGGGAGAGGGAGAAGTTGGGTTCCCACGGAGCAGAGAGCCCGATCGGGACTTGATCCCAGGATCCCAGGATCATGACCTGAGCCGAATTCAGATGCTTAATGGCTGCTCCATCCAGGCACACCTGTTCCATGTGTTCTGACTGCTCCACCGACCACATGTTCCCTAGTCTCCCTCTCTTGGAGGCTCCTTATTCCGAGACAATACAGTATTGAAATCAGTTTAAATCAGTGTAGGGTTAAACTAATAACCCTACAATGGCCAGTAAGTGTTCAAATGAAAGGAGTCACATGTCTCACTTTAAATCACAAGGTAGATGATGAAGCTTAGTGACGAAGGCATGTCTTAAGCCAAGACAGGCTTGGGGGGGGGGTGACTGCAACAAAAAAAAAATTGCAACTTCTGGAAGAACCATTTATTCTTGCAGGTCTTGTAAGTCCCCACGAACTTGACCTTGGCCTCTCATGGGGCCTTGCATTGAAGAGCAGGGTCTCTGAAGACATCCTTGTTGACGACCATTTTGTCCAAGGGGATATCCACAGAGTACTTCGTGGGCATGGGATGATTGTAGTTATAAACATTCGCAGAAGACTTGATCTTTGACCTCTTGGCAATTTCTTCTTGCCCATGGCAGCTGTCACTTTGCAGGGATAGGAGCCCATTCCAGCCACCTAAGCATGGCTGTAGGGACAGTCTGAGGTGCTATCATCAATGTTCTTCACAATGACCACTTTGCGTCAGAAGTACTGTCCAGCTAGGACCAGCACCACCTTCCCGGGTTTTATGAACTTGCCCGTCTCAACACCAGCCACTCAAGCCTACAGCAGCAAGAAGGGAGATTTTCTAATAAAGTCCTTGAATGGTGGAATGAGTCATCTCAGGGTACAGGGACTTGTGTCACTGGAAATGATTAAGGAAAGGCTCAACAACGTCTTGACAGGAATGCTGGTTTATAGGAAAATTAAGCATTGTGGAGGTGGTGGGATCTAGATGATCTATTAAGTTCCCCTTGTACTCTAAGATTTTATTATTGAAATTATTTGAATTGCTGCCTCAGCTTTGGAGATATAAGCATAGTTTAAATATTTTATTTATCTCATTTGATACAGGAGAAATCCTATGTTTTTTTATTTTTAGAGAATGAAGCTGTCATATCCAACAGTAGAAAAAATCTATCACTGTGGAGTAACATTCTCATTATCAGGATTATATATTACATTAGCCAACACTGTATTTCATCAGAGGTGTCTACAGAACTAACATTTTAGTCCATGCATTTCTCATGGGTAGAAGAATGAAAGCAGAACACCAGATTTAGTCTGTGTGCTGGAGATTTCCCACTATAAGAGGGTATGAATGTGTTTTAATTTCTAGTAGGGGTCAGTACAATCATGTCCAATGTCCTTCTCAATACAGATATTTCAGGTGCTTTCTAGTCTTTATTATAGTGTAACATACACGTAGCAATACACTGAAAACAACAACAACAAAAAAGTACCCGTGAAAAAGAAGTCTTCTCTCTCTAGTGGCAGACATTGTTAGTTTTTTTATTTTTGTCTTTATGCGTACAGATGTTTTCTATGCAAATAAAAGTAGGTACATATATCCTCTTTTTTTTAAGATATTATTTATTTATTTGTCAGAGAGAGTGAGCACAGGCAGACAGAATGGCAGGCAGAGGCAGAGGGAGAAGCAGGCTCCCAGCTGAGCAGGGAGCCTGATGTGGGACTCCATCCCAGGACGCTGGGATCATGACCTGAGCCGAAGGCAGCCGCCTAACCAACTGAGCCACCCAGGCGTCCCCATATATCCTCTTTTTTTTTTTTTTAAGATTTTTTTTATTTGACAGAGAGAGAGAGAGATATCACAAGTAGGCATAGAGGCAGGCAGAGAGAGAGGGGAGGAAGCAGGCTCCCTGCAGAGCAGAGAGCCCGATGCGGGGCTCAATCCCAGGACCCTGAGATCATGACCCGAGCTGAAGGCAGAGGCTTTAACCCACTGAGCCACCCAGGCGCCCCTATATCCTCTTTTAAATACAAATGAGAACATGATAGAAACTGCTCTTTGCGTGCTCTTTAAAAAATGATTTAACATATGTTCAGATCTTCCCATGTCAGGACATAAATAACTACTTTATATAATTTTTAACAATTGAGATATAATTCACATAACATAAAATTTGTCCTTTTCAAATGCACAATTTAGTCTTTTTTAAAAAATTTGTTCACAAAATTTTGCAACCACTACCACTCATTACAGAACATTCTCATCAAAAGAAACCTTGTATCCATTAGCAGACACTTAACAACACTGCCCCCCCCATCCTTGGCAACCCACTGCTGTCTCTGTGGATTTGCTTATTCTGAACATTCCATATAAATAGAAGCATACAATATATGGCGTATTTTGTCTAGCTTCTTTCACTTAGGACAATGATTTCAGGGTTCCTTCATGGTCTCTAACATGTATCGGTAGTTAAGTCCTTCTATGACCGAATAGCATTTTATTGGATAGATACTATAAAAATTTTTATAAAAAAATAAAATTTATAAATTTAAAAATTTATTAAAAAATTATAAATTTGTAAAATTTATAATTTTTTTAAATCCATTGATGGGATAGTTGGCTTGTTTCTGCTTTTTGGTTCGTATGAAGAATGCTGCTATGAATGTTCATGTGCACAAGTTTACGTGGCGTGTTGCCTTCCTATTTTTAATAACTTCATAGTAACCCATGACGTGGGTGCTCTGTAGTTTATCTAAATTTGTCTCCTACTCAGGGCATTTGGATTAGGTGTAAGCACTGTAATTAAATCTCTTGCAAACTGTCGTGCACGTCCATATCTGTGCAGCTTTGTGAGACAACAGTGTAAAGCAGGGGAATTACTACATCAAATGATATGTGTAATTTTTCATTTTGATTAATATATTGCCTCATTGCCTCCTGGAAGCATCATTTGAGGCTTCCATATATCTGTTCCCTCGTAGTGTTTTCTGTTATCTTTTTAATCTCCCCAGCATTTGTAATGTTCACTTTTATTCCTAATATTTTATGCTGACTCTTTTTGCCAGAGGTTTGGCCCTGTGACTAGGCTATCCGCCCCTGTTGCCCAACACCCCAACTCTTGATTTTCTTGATTTGTATTTTGTCTTCCATTTCGTTTATTTGCGCTCTTTATTATTTCTATACATTTTGAAATTTTTTTTTAAGATTTTATTTATTTATTTGACAGAGAGATATCACAAGTAGACGGAGAGTCAGGCAGAGAGAGAGAGAGAGAGAGAGAGGGAAGCAGGCTCCCTGCTGAGCAGAGAGCCCGATGTGGGACTTGATCCCAGGACCCTGAGATCATGACCTGAGCCGAAGGCAGCGGCTTAACCCACTGAGCCACCCAGGCGCCCCTGAAATTTTATTATGTCAGGGTTTGTTCTAGCTTATTATGTTGGATGCCTAGTCTATTTTTTTGGCCTTTCTTATTTAACGTAAGCACTTAAGGTCATAAGCTTTCCTCTAAGCTTTGCTTTACCTGCACCTCACAAGTTTTGCTATGTTGTGTTTGTTATTCTTACATTTTAAGCATTTTCTAATTTCTTTTGTGATTTCTTCTTTGACCCTATGTGTAATTTAGGAGTGTTTCTTGATATCCAAACTTGGATGGCTTTAGTTATCACTTAGTAATTTTTAGCATAATTTCATAGTGAATATAGAATATACTTTTTAAAAGAAGATTTATTTATTCGAGAGAGAGAGAGACAGAGTGCACTAGCAGGAGGAGCAGAGGGAGAGAGAGAGTCTCAACAGACTCCTTGCTGAATGCAGAGCCTGTCTTAGGGCTCAATCTCACAACCCTGAGATCAGGACTTGAGCTAAAACTAAGAGTTGGATGCTTAACAAACTGTGCCACCCCGAGAATATACTTTGATTTTCAGTCCTTTTGATATTTGTTGAAACTTACTTTATGGCCTGGTATGTGGTCAGATTTTGAAAATATTCTGTGTGTGTGCTTGTGAAAACAAGTTATTTTCTCCATTTGATGAAATAATGTTCTATGTATACTTAATAGATTAAACTCAATAATTGAATTTGAAGTATGTGTAACCTTACCAGATTATTTTTGTCTGCTTGTTTTGTCTGCAGTTACTGAGAGAAGTGGTTTAAAATATTCTCGGGGCACCTGGGTGGCTCAGATGGTTAAGCATCTGCCTTTGGCTCAGGTCATGATCTCCAGGTCCTGGGATCGAGCCCCACGTCGGGCTTCTAGCTCATTGGGGAGTCTGCTTCTCTCTTTGCCTCTCCCCCTGCTTGTGCTCTCTCTGCCCCTCTGTCTCCCAAATGAGTAAATAAGATCTTTAAAAAAAGTTCTAATCTGTGAATTTTTCAGTTTCTTAGTATTGTTCACCCATTTTTTAATATATGTTTCGCAGCTGTGTATTAATGGCATAAAAGTTTAGAATTGTTTTGCCTTTCTTGTAAATTGAAACTTTTCTCCTGATGTGGTCAGAAGGAGAAAGAATCCTATATCCCTCTGGCTTTTTTTCTTCTCCTTTTTACCCCAGGAACATCCTCTCTACACACACCTGGCTGTGGGAGTAACAGTAGACCACTGGAAATTCAAGTCTATCTGTTGGGAAAAGCAACCATGTTATTTGTAATTCAATTTCCCCCCAATATGGCATGTAACCATAGAAAGTCCTAGAAGAATGAAGGAAGAAATTCTGAAGGTTGGGAGAAAGGGTGTTTAGAAACCAATGGCTAAAACTTCTTAACTAATAATATTATGTTGACTCCTTATATCCAGTAAAGATTTTTACTCACTTCTACCAGCTGTCGGTACCCATTTGTCTTCCTTGCTGATAGTTTTCATGTTTGCCTGTTTCTCTTCCACCTCCTGTGTATTTGTCAGGGAGGTCATCTGGTTTCAAAGCTGGAAGGGACCTTAGAAGATTTTTTTCACTGTCTTTTCTCACCCCAAGGACACTTGATAGAAGAAGAAGCTCAGCTCTTCGTAGGTGAATTAAGTTTTTCAGAGTTAGACCTTTTAGCAGAGTGGAGATGAGAAACAAAGTCCCGTTCCTGATTTCCTTGTCTTACACTTCCTACTTTTTTCCCCACTTGAAGTTCTCAGGATAGTTGAGACTGAGCAACCTGCTCAATTACTGGAATGTTCTGCCTATATAAGCTGCTGTAAACGATTTCTTCTTTGGACTGTCTTGGGTACAGAGGACACTATGACCTCAGCTGAAATGTGGATACTACTGAAAGATTTGCTTGTTGGAGTAAAAATCTCAACCGTCAGCTCTTTTCAGTTTCGCCACTCTTTTTTTTTTTTTAAGATTTTATTTATTTATTTGACAGACAGAGATCACAAGTAGGCAGAGACACAGGCAGAGAGGGAGGGGGAAGCAGGCTCCCCACGGAGCAGAGAGCCCGATGTGGGGCTCGATCCCAGGACCCTGGGATCATGACCTGAGCCAAAGGCAGAGGCTTTAACCCACTGAGCCACCCAGGTGCCCCCAGTTTCACCACTCTTGGAGACTGGGAACAAACTGGTTTCCAGAGGGTCCAGAACCTCTTCAAATGCGTATTTCTGAGTCTGACCTGGCAGCGGATGTTCCTACATATTTCCCTGAGTGCAGTAAGCGTGTTGGCTTCATCCCGTTGTGGCGGTTCCGCTGTACGGGTCGTAATGGTCAGCTTTTTCTTCAATTACACAACTGCCAGCATCTACCCCATGGATGTTCTCACTCCTTGGGATTATGCCACTGGTTGGTAGTACGGTCTTGTGGGGCCACATGGACTTCCCTCTCTGGTGAGTTCCCTATGTCCTTCAGGCTAGTTATGGAATTGATGACGGTGACAAACATCTTCCACTGGTGATTTTATAAGAATTTCTCAAGTTGTAAGCGTCACAAGCTCTTTACCCATAAGTATATGTGTTTGAAGGCTGGACTCTAGTAAATCCATATATATTTTTTAAAATTTTACTGCCCCCCCGCTCACGACATAGAAGTTGGTGAAGGTGTCTGTGGGTTTGTGTAGCTGGTTCCCTTTCTTTGCTTTTTTTCCTCCTGCCCCACCATATACACGTTTACTTTTCTTGGTCTGAGCTTCCCTTTACTTTCTAGAGGGTCACGGCGTGTGTTGAGAGTTGCCGATGGAAGGCACTACAACGGTGAACAGTATGACAGAAGATAATACCTTGAGAACTACTGTCTATGCTCTTTGGATTGGAGGATTGTTTCCATGGTCTGTGTTAACCTTAGAAATAACACTGTCACATGTGTTACCAACAAAAATGGGTTCATTCAAGGATGGCAGAGAATTACAATTTGGGATGAGCAAGCTGAAGCAAAACTGTAGGCAAGTCTGGAGAACAAAGGAGAAGAATGCTCTTTTACAGAAGGAAGGGAAAGGTTGGGGGCGGGGGCTGTTATAAACAAAAAGTCTGTTGGAGTAAATGGTGTGTTCAAGGTGTAGTGGCTTTTCATTGACTGAGCTGTGACAATCTCTCACTGACTCTGCTGTGGTGGTGGTGGTGGGGGAAACCTTTCTTCTTCATTTTGGGGTAGTAAAGTAGCTAAAGTAGTATCAGCTTGTAAGGCAGGTCTCTTCCTTTGTCGCAATTGACCACCACACGTAGGGCACAAGAGCTCCCCCTTCTGGCCTCCTGGCTCCTTTCTAAATGAGGTTGCCTTTTATTAAGTTTCACATCTATGAGGCTTTTAGTTTGAGTATCTCTGATCCTTGCTCCTCTCCCAAGCTCAAAACACTACAGTTCATCTTCCTGTGTCCTTAGAGCTTTTCGTTAGTGATGAGGACGGATTTCAGTCTGGACAATATGTAGGAGTTAACTAGGTATTCTGGGGGAGGGAGGGGCTTTCCAGGGTTGAGTGAACCCTCTAAGGGAGGTAAAACGCGAACCAGAGCTAGGCACTCTGTGTGCTGGCAGTGGAGAGAGATGAGAATTAGCAAGTGACCAGGTCCTCCCTAAAAGGTTTATATGTAACTCCAAAGAGATTAGTTTTATACTGAGGAACCATTGCGATATTTGTCAGCAGAGAGGTGACTTCAGAGTCGCCTTTTAGCCATATTAGTCAGGCTGTAGCTCGTAGAGGTAACTGAAGGAGGGCAAGTCCCAAGATTAATCAGGAGGTGAGTTAGAAGGCTGATAGAGTAATTCAAGCCAAAATAATGTGTCTGAACTAAGATCTCATAGAAAGGAGAGAGAGGACGAAGGATGGGTTTGAAAGCCAGTAGAAGGCTTTGCAGCTTGAATGGATGAAGGATTGAGAATGTGGGAAGGAATAAAGGGCAAAGCCCCAGGTTTCTGGGTTGCACTGACTTGGTCAAGGACCTGACATTCCCAGGGCCATAGAATACGACAGGAGTGGGGGAGGCAAAAAGCCAATCACGTAGGCAGGGTGATGAGTTCAGTCGGAACACACTAAAATGAAGGTGCTCCCGTTCCACCTCTGTGATCTAGGAGGCAGTTGGCTGTGTGGTTCTGGATCTCAGAAGAGGTCTTGGCTTAAAATAAAAGAATTTTATGTTACATGTTTTTGACCACAATGACAAATAATTTTAAAATAACATAAATGTTGCAAAATTTTTAGTTTAGAAATTACCAGCAAACGGGTGGTAGTTGAAGCCAGGGAGTGCATGCGATTCTTGGCTCTTAGGTGGGCTCATAAAGTGAGAAGGACAGAAATAAGTGAACCACCAGCTTTGTAGATAGAGCTGGGCAGAGAAGAAGAGATCTAAAATTGTGCCGTCAGGAAAATCAGGAGACCAAGCCCGCGTGGATTTAGAACATGGTGGAAGAGATGTTTAATATTTAATCTAAAAAGTAGTCTTCCATACCACACTCCAGCGATGCCAGGTCAGGAAGGAGCGAACATGGTCAGTGACGTGGATTTAGCTACTACAGCCTGTTAGTGACTTTGGTGGGTGAGAACAGTTGCCTGTAACGCATTCGTTTGCAATTATGTTTTTACCTGGTCTTCTCCACTGGAGACATCTTTATGTAGTCCACAGTACCTGACACATAGTAAGCACTCAATAAATAGTTGTTGCATTAATAAATTGGAATGTGATCATCCTTACGACCAAGAGAAATCCTGATTGAGATCTGGGTCTGCTCTGCTCGAAGTTCAGTGTTTGGTGGGTAGAGTAATAGTCTATTAGATTCTGCTTCTGTGTCACAAGATATTTGTGGATAAACTCTTGAAAATTCTTAGTTAAAATAGTTAAGACAGTTTCTCACTTTGTTTTTCTTTGTGCATCAGGGGATTTTAGCATTCAAGATGATTGATACTTCTTTATTTTGCAAGTTTTTCTCTTTTGTTTCTTCCTCCTTGATATGTTGAAACCTCACTTTCTGTTGAGAAGGCTTGTACCTTATTTAAAAAGAGCAGCATAGGAAGAGAACGTTGGGTTGTGTTGTAGGAGTCAGGTTATTTTGAAATGAACTCTGACTCTTTAGAAGGTACTGCAGCGTAACAAACTAGCATCAGTTGCAATATAAATCATTCACAATTTAGGTTTATCTGCGAGTTTAAAAGAGCCTTTGAACATTTCATAATTGGATAATTTGTTTGTATTACATGGCCTTAGTCATTTGGGCTTCTGGAATATTATCATTTGTTAGAACCTAGTGGGAGTTTGTATAGCTTCCCTTAAATAAAACTGTTTCTTTTTTAAAGGAAATGGCTTCCTCTGTGGTAGTAGCACTGGGGAGAAGGACTGGGAGGAGGGAGGTGTGGAGTAGTATGTAGGAAAAAGGGGGTGTTAAGATGAATTTTCTATGTCAATTTGGCTATTCGCCTACACATTCTACATGTTTCTTTGGAGGTATTTTTAAATGAGTTGAACATTTAAATCAGTATATTTTACTGTGTAAAGCAGGTTACCCTCCATAGAGTGAGTGGGACTTATCCAATTATTTAAAGGACTTAATAGAAAAAGACTGATCCACCCCCAAAGAAAGAATTCTGTCAACCACCTGACTACCTTTGGACTCAAGCTTCAACATCAGCCTGCCAGCCTCCACAGTGGTGTGAACCAATTCCTTAAAATCTGTCTTTCCCCCTCCCCCATGCATGTGTGTGTGCATGTGTGTGCACGCGCATGTGTGTGTGTTTTATATTTAAATATATAGGGGTGCCTGGTTGGCTCTGTTTGTTGGTAGAGCACGTGACTTTTGATTTTGGAGTTGTGAGCTCAAGCCCCAGATTGGGTATAGACCTTACTTATAAAATTATATATATATAAAATATATTTTTATATTTAATATTTTGTGTGTGTGTGTGTGTGTCTGTGTGTCTGTGTCTGTGTATACTCTTACTGCTCCTTTTTCTCTGGAGAACCCTCACTAGTGCAAAGGAAAACACAGTTTTGCTTCATTATTTTAAAATACTTTTGCTTTCCGTGTCTACCTCTGTGTCTCCTCTTGGTTTGGTGCTTTCCGGAAAAGCGAGACACACTTGATCACAGACGCAGGTCAGTGAACATGCTGGGACTTCCCTGGGCATCGAGTAAGGTACGCGGCTCCCTCTTCGCTGGCTCCCAGCTGAACGAGGCCAGGTCTCTGCTCTTGAGGAGTTTAAGACCGGAAGTGAGCAAACATCTGGGGGACAAGGCCGCTCGGGATGGGTTCTGTAAGAGAAAGCTGCACAGCATGCAGTAGAAATCAGAAGGGACTGCTGACTTCTGAGGGGCTGCTTGGGGAAGCTTGGGGCTGGCCCTTAAGGACGATGGGGTCTGCTTACTGCCTTGGGGTGGAGAAAGCGCGGTCGCACAGGCGCATCCCAGAAAGAGGTAATAGGGTGACCGAAGGCCCAGGACTCGGGAAGTAGGCGGTACACTGGGGATAGGGAAAAAATGTGACTCTTATTTTACAGGAATACTCTCTAGCGAGATATTTTCAGCATGAAATGGACCCTAGAAAAGAGACAGCTTGCCGTTTCCTCCCAGCAGCTGTGGGCAGGAACGAAGGCAAATGTGCAAATGTTTGTATAGCCCCGTGCCCGGTTTCTTCCACCGGGGTTGCTTCTGTTAGAGACACCATGGCCGTGTCCTCTAATCTGGTCTCTTCTGCTATCTGGGACTGACTGAACTTTCCCTCCGGGCTCAGCATCCCTCAGGGGATGGAAGGCAAATGAAGCTTGGGGGTTGGCAGTCCCTGCTTCACAGCTGTGCTCGGAGCTTGCCTCACGTTGGCCGGGCTTGCTGCTCCCTGGGAACGTGGCTGGGGGTGGGGGAGCCCTGTAAGGTATTTTGCTTGTCGTTAGTGAGGCATTCTTTGCTCTGAGGTGTTTTGTAATAACTTCAATGAGGTGGAGTGTATGAAATCACTTCGTAAACTGCAAAGCTCTGAACAGATGCAGTCATTATCATAAGTCTTTTCTCTCTACAGACAGTGGATGTTATGTTAGTGTCATATTTAAGTTTTTGAGCAGAGGCCTTAACTCTTAACTTTCTGTAATCAAGTATTGGTATAACAGCTTTTTTAAAAAAAAAAAAGGTTTATTTATTTGAGAGAGAGAGAGAGAGAGTGTGTGTGCGCGTGCGCACAGGGCGCACGAGCAATAGGAGGGGGAGAGGAAGAGGGAGAGAGAGAATCCTCTGGCAGATTCTCCGTGGATCGCAGAGCCGGATGCAGGCTTGATCCCAGGACCCTGGGATCATGACCTGAGCTGCAATGAAGAGTCTGACACTTAACCCATCCAGGTACCCTGTAACTTTTTTTTTTTTTAAGTTACTTTCATTTTCCTGATGGGCCGTTTTGGAACCTCATTCAAAGGATTTAATTAGGAGAGGCTGCTAAAAGAACTCCTTTGTGTCACCTGCGGCAGTCCTGTAGCACGTTCTTATTTCGTAATCCCTAAATATGGGTCCGCTTGAGTGGAGTAATGGACTTGGGTAATCTAAGTCACATAGATTTAAGTTTTAGACACTTTTGATTAAGTTTATTGAGGTATAATTTACATGTAGAAAAAAAATTCTCCCCCTTTAGTGTACAGTTCTGAGTTTTGACAAACCTATAATTGTCACATGACCACCACCACCACGATGAAGATACAGGACAGTCCTGTGACCACCCAGATTCGCCTGCTGTGTTGTCAGCACGTCATCTCACCCTGGCCTCCAGCAAGCACGGATCTGTTCTCTGTCCCTAAACTTTTGCCTTTCCCAGTTAGTCATATAAATGGAATCATACAGTATTTAGTCGTGTGAATCTGGCTCCTTTCCCTTACTTAGCTAACATCTTCAAGACTCGTTCAAATTGTTGCGTGGATCAGTAGTCTGTTCCTTTTTACTGCTGAGTGTTATCTTTTGGTGTGAATGTACCACTGTTTATCCATTCACCACTTGGAGGACACTTGGACTGTTTTCAGATGGGGTTGATATCAATAAAGCTGCCATAAACATTCTTTTATAGACTTTTGTGTGAACCTAAGTTTTCTTTTCTTAGGGTAAATATCTTTGGGTAGCCTTGATGGATCATATGACCAATGTATGTTTTAACTTTATAAAAAGATGACTGACTGTTTTTACCAGCAATGTATGAGAATTTCAGTTGCTCAGAATCCTTGCCAGCCCCTTGGTATTATTGTATTTTAAAAAAATGCTTAGCCATTCTGTAGGTAGTAAGATAACTAATTGTATTTTCTTAATAAATGAATTTTTTTAAATTTAAATTTTATTTTTTTAAAAGATTTTGTTCATTTCATTTGACAGAGAGAGAGAGAGAGCACAAGCAAGGGGAGCAGCAGGCAGAGGGAGAGGGAGAAGCAGACTCCCCGCCAAGCAGGGAGCCCCATGTGGGACTCAATCCCAGGACCCTGAGATCATGACCTGAGCTGAAGACAGATGCCTAACTGACTGAGCCACCCAGGCGTGCCTAATGAATGAATTTTGTATGTAAATTATACCCTGGTTGGTGATCATTTTTTGAAAAGTACCAGCAACAAAGTAGGAAAAAGCAATAGTAACATATAAAAATGACTAAGGATGAATATCTAAGGTAGAAAAGGAAGTCATAAAATTAAAAAGAAAATCACAAACAATAGGTATATGATAGAAATGGTAAATTCACAGAAAAAGATGTGTGACTAGCCAGTAAGTGCAATACGGGCTCACTAAGTATCAGGAAATTCAGTGGGGCTTTTCTTTTCTTTTCTTTTTTTTTTTTTTAAAGGAAGTTCAATTCCTTATTCTTTCTGGGAGTCTCAGTTACTATGGGCTTTGAAACAAGTTGACAGTGTCCATAAAAACAATACATATACCCTTCATTCCATTGATTCTGCTTTGAGGACTGGATTAAATAAAGAGTATCACATGTGTGCAAAGATGTATGACAATGTTAACCTTAAAAATAAAACCGTTATTTTACCATTAAAAATGGGTCTATTTAGGAAGAATAGCAGAGAATTGCAATTCAGGACATGCAAACATGGCAAAACCTTAGGGAAGTCCAGAGAACAGAGGAGAGGAGCACTCTCACAGAGGAGAGGAGGTAGTTGAGAGGTGCTCTTATAAACAAAGTGTTCATGAGCGCAAAATGGGTGATCAAAGTATAGTGGCTTCTCATTGGATCAGTCATGACAATCTCTCATTGGCTGGATTCTTGCTAGGGGAGGAGGAAACCTTTATTCCTCCTGCTGGGATAGTAAGGTAGTATTCACTTGGGACTTAGAAGGTATGTCTCTTCCTGCTGGGGTCTACAACTGAGGAGAGGTAACACATGAGACCTTGTCCCTTTTGGCCTCCCAACTTGAGTTTAATGAGGTTTCCCTTTATTAATTTTCACAGTAAGAATGTTTATATAATATTACTTGCACGAGGAACTGTTGAAAGCTCTCTAAATATGTACCAAAGGAGAGAATGGATAAAGAATTACCAAACTGTGTTAATTTGCATGTACCTAATAACTAATGATTTCGAGCACCTTTTCATGTGTTTCTTGCCTACTCCTATGTTTTGGTTAAGTAACAGTTTGGAACTTTTGCTCATTAAAATTAAGTTGTCTTTATTGTCAAATTGTAATTGTTGTTCTTTATTTTATTGCTATTTGTAATTCCCGTCCCTCCCCCCTTGTAATTGTTCCTGAAAGATCATGGCCGCAAATTCTTTATCAGATATGTGGTTTGCAAATAACTTTTTCCTAGTTTGTGGCTTGTCTTTTCATTCTATTGATAGTGTCTTTCTCAGAACAAGAGATTCTAATGTTGATAAAGACCACTTTTTTCAGGTTTTTAAAAAAGATTTATTTATTTATTCATTTTAGCCCCTGATGAGGTTTTTTGGTTAACATTTATTGTGCTTTTCATGCATAACTATAAGATATCTGCCTACCTAAGATCCTGAAGATTTTCTTTTTTCTTTTCTTCTAGAAGTTTTATAGCTTTGTATTATATATTAGCTTGTGATCCATTTTGAGTTAAAGTTTTATTTCCTTGGAATGATTTAATTTGTTTTAACTCAGAGAACAAATGTAGTATAGAAGTGTAATTGTAGGACTCATTGTCTCTGGTTGGTATTTTGGAAACATGGCTTTGTCAGTGAATTTCAAGCTCCTTGACAAGCAGTAGGGAATATAGTGACTTAGTTATTCAAAAGTATATTCATAAAACCTTAAACAAAGGTTTTATGAAAGAAAACTTATCCTGATACCAGTATTTATTCTTACTACGTTTTTCCTGCACTTCTGTGTCATTACAAATGCATGTCCTGACCTATTAAAGAGATTTCATATCCCGTTAATGGGTCCAGATCAGTGAAAAACACGAGCTTAACTCTTAGAACTTACAACCCTTACCACCTCCAGTCACAAACTTAACTTGTTTTTACCATTTTCTTTCTGGTAAGTAATAATCCTACTCAGTTTTTCTCTAAACACAATTTTTGTCACAACTGAAAATAGTAGAAGGAATTTACTATAAACGTGGTGATTTTTCTCTGTTATTTTAGTTGTGATAAAATCTTAGTATCTGTTAAAATGGTGATGCTCAGCCCCTGGGGAGCTATAAAATTTTGATGTTTGTGTTTCACTGTCTATGCCTATCTTAGTCAAGTTTTTTTTTTTTTCCTTCTGAGTAACAGAAGTTACCAGTGGGTTAAGGAACGGTTTTATAGGGTGGAGTCCAGGGCAGTGAAATGGCAAATCTCAGTAACATTGCAACTGTTGTAGCATTTGTGTTTTGGGCTACACTGGCTTCGTGTTTTTTTTTTTAAAGATTTTACTTATTTTAGAGAGAGAGAGAGCATGAGTGGGGGGAGGGGCAGAGGGAGAAGCAGGCTACCTGCTGAGCTAGGAGTCCAAGGTGTGACTCAATCCCAGGACTCCGAGATCATGACCTGAGCCGAAGGCAGATGCTTAAGTGACTGAGCCACTCCGGCTCCCCTCCACTGGTTTCATTTTGCTTCTTTCTGTGTGATTCCTTCATCCCTCTCTCTCTGAAGACTGCCTTTCTCTGATTCTCTTTGCACATGGCTGCCCCGAGACCCTGAGTTTACTTCAAACCAGCCTAGAATTACTTGGCTGCAATGCCCAGAAAAGACCATGTAATTAGTTTGGGGCAGGTTTCACTGGTCAGTTTGCCCAGGTGGGGTGGGACCAGAAAATACAACCCTAGTCTCCTGCTGTGCATAGAAGATATGCAGTTCTCAGAGACTGAGAAGAGTCTCCCACAAGTTCAGTAAGGCTGATTGGCATACATTTATCTTTTAGCATGTATGTGTGTATTTATTTTAAAGATTTTATTTATTTATTTGACACAGAGAGAGAGACAGCGAGAGAGGGAACACAAGCAGGGGGAGTGGGAGAGGGAGAAGCAGGTTTCCTACTGAGCAAGGGGCCCTATGCAGGGCTCTATCCCAGGACCCCGGGATCATGACCTGAACTGAAGGCAGATGCTTAAGAACTGAGCCCCCCCCAGGTGCCCCTTTTAATATGTATTTAAATTAATTTGGTTTTCAGAATGCAGAAGTTCAGAAAAAGTTTGTAGGTATTAAAAAAAAACAAACTAAAGTAAGTTAGGGATTGCAAGACCAGAAAATTCACAGCATCATCCAAGAATGACTTTTTATTTCCTTCATTTTTTATGTATTTCTTTCATTTTTATGTAATTGAACTTATATAATACATAGAAATTAAGTTGAATGTATTGAGTACAGAGTGCTCTTAATTTTTATTTTTATTTTTTTAGAGAGAAAGTGTGAGCGCGGGAGGGGTTGGGGGGAGAGCATCCTAGGCAGGCTCCAGCGTGGAGCCCAGTTCGGGGCTTGATCTCACAACCCTGAGTTCATGGCCTGATCTGTAACCAAGAGTCACATGTTCCACCAACTGAGCCACCCAGGTGCCCCTGGGGTACTCGTTATTTTAAAAGATGGCAGTCATGAACATATAAAATACCTGTGGGTTCAACAATTGACAGAGTTGGAGGTTAAGGAAAATCGAAATCGAAAATACCAAACATGTATTACAGATTGAAATTGCAATAAGTTTTTTCTCATGGCTTGCATGAAGGCACTTTATTTGAAGCGTTTTCATTTTGATATATTAAAATTCAAAGTCATCTCCAAGTTGGGAGAGGGAGATAGGAGACTAACATTTATTACCATTCTGCTTAGTCAGGCACTTAACATTGTATTATTCTAGTCAGTCCTTAAAACCACCCTTTGAAAAGTAGGCTTTATCATCCCATGGCCAATGAAGAAATTAAATCCTAGGAGAAAGAAGAAATTTGAGACCAGGCTACGATTTAAGCTCAGGTCTTTGTGACTTGAAAGTCTCTTTTCTTTCCACTTTACCATTTAGGAGTAAGAAAGGATTATTGGCAAAACCATTCCAAAGGAGGCTGTAAGTAGGACTATACAGAAACTACCTAGCTCGTTTTTTTTTTTTTTTAAGATTTTATTTATTTATTAGAGAGAAACACAGCGAGAGTGGGAACATAAGCAAGGGGAGTGGGTGAGGGAGAATCAGGCTTCCTGCAGGGCAGGGAGCCTGATGTGGCCTAGCTCATTTTCTTGTCTGAGTACTTAAGACTCAGTCTCAGAGTTAAACATGTGGCAACCATTTCTCCAATATCTGGAGCAAAAAGAGAGTCCTATCAGTTATCTAATTAATGTTAGTCACTTAAGCACCTGGATTTTTCAGAGATGACCAAAGGGATAAGTCAATATTTAAAAATAGCAGTAGCTTCCTCAGTTTAGAAAAAAATTGTCTTTTAACCTTATATTCTAAAGATTAATGCATGCTAAATTGGGAATTGGAGGCGAAGAGGGAAAGCTGACCTTTCTTTTCTCATCTGAATAAACAGGAAGAGGAAAGCAAAGACTGGCTAAACAGTATAAAGCGGTATTTCCAGTTTTCCTTTTTTAATGTGAAAAATCAAAAGAAATATATGCTTCAGAAATATTTGTTGGAGACATATATTTATAACAAAAATGTTTTACGGTGTAGCTAGGTTGAACAAATTTAAATTGGTTGTTATTGATGAGATTGAAGAGGCAAAGCTATCCTTCAAATATTCATGATTTTTACCTGTGCGTTAATGAGAGTTTACCTTTGAATTTATCAACCTAAATGGTTTTGTCAAGTAAAATGAAAATGAATCACATTTGGTTTCTTGTAATTTCAGACTCAGACTGAAAAACTTTCAAACCATGGCAAGGGCGTAATTCCTAAAATAACGAATTTTTGTCTTTTGGGTGGTGAACAATATTCATTAAAGTTCTAGCAAAACATAAGAATATGCTCTCTTTGTAGGTAATCTAATCAGATGTGGTCTCCCTGGTTTTTCACTTAAGATTAATTTGATACGAATTAAATCTAGCCTAATGCTTTATTTATTAAGAATTCGCAGTGACCTTTTTTTAAAAAAAGAGGGGTGGGGGACGTAGATGAGCTCTGATGTCCCAGATATGAAGAGTGGGAATGAAGATTGTCTAGTTCTTTAATTGTCTGGCCGTTCTTTAGGAACTATCTTTTCTAGTTAAGGGACAAACTAATATAGCATGACATGCTTCAAGCGTCAAACATCAGAGTCCAGACCAAACTGTTTTCAGCATTTCTGTTCTAAAAGTACCTAATTAAAAGTAACCATGAGTTACTGGCTCAGACATTAGCCCAGGGTTAGGGAAAATGAAGCACACTTAAGAGTCAATGGGTTGAACCAAATGTCCTCTTCTCTTCAGTACCCCTAATGTTTTTCTCATTGGTATACCTAGAGCAGGCAATGGAAACTTCTTAATGACAGGATTTTATTCTTCTCAAGCTAAACCTTCTTGGCCTCTTCACCTTACATTCTCTCTGACTCCTTGACCCCCTTTTCTTACTCGCTGAAGTTCAGCACACATACAGGTCAGTCAATTTACAACTAAACTTCCGCCTCGTGGTGAGCATGTTATGTGGGTCATAGACTTCTTTTTTTTAAGATTTTATTAATTTGACAGACAGCGAGAGAGGGAACACAAGCGGGGTGGGGGGGTGGGAGAGGAAGAAGCAGGCTTCTTTCTGAGCGGGGAGCCTGATGCGGGGCTCGATCCCAGGACCCTGGGATCATGACCTGAGCTGAAGGCAGATGCCCAACAACTGAGCCACCCAGGTGCCCCTCACAGACTTTATTTAAGGAATTAATCTGTCGGTCAAAGTCAGCTTCTTGCCACCCTTTCAGGATTGAAATTCTAATTAGTCTGTCTTAAGACATCCTTTGTCTTAGACACCTAATTCCCCGTGATACTCTGGTTGCTGCCGGGTTAGAGCTGAGACCATTGCCAGGGGTCAGTTTTGCATATCCACACTTAATTGTTGGCTTTCTGATAAACTACTTCTCTGCTCTTTCTTTGACTTTTTTGCTTCCAGTTTCTGTTTCTTAGTTCTGTTTGCTAAGCTATCCCAGTATCAGTGATAAAGAACATTTACCTTTTCCTCTTGACCAGATTCAGGACCAGTTCCTGATTTTTTTCAGATGTTTACAAGGCACTGTACGTGTTCTTATCCATCTTGGACCCGTAAATTCCCCCTGCTTGTTTTAGAGAAGCAGGAGGGGAGAAGGGAAAGAGAGAATCTGAAGCAGGCTCCTTGCCCAGCGTGGAGCCCAATGCGGGGCTCGATCTCACAACCCTGAGATCATGACCTGAGCTGAAATCAAGAGTCGGACACTTAACCAGCCACCCAGGTGCCCCACATCCTGCTTTTAATTTAAAATTTTTAATACTTTCTTAACCAGAAATAATGTTCATAAATGATATAACCTGCCTTTCTATATAATGCCATGATTGTAACATAAAGGGCAAGTGTATGTAATGTCTAATAACACAGCATGTGTTCCAGGAGGTGACTGTGAAGGCACAGTTGTCCCAGAAGGTGGAATGAAGTAATGGATGTTTGTACCTACTTCTATAGAGTGGGTTTGCATTTGTGAGAGGTGAGAAGATAATTCTGTATAAGAAGCCAGGAAAATAAAAAATCAGTGATGCACATGAACCACAAAATAAAAATGTTAGGACAACTGAACAGACTTTTTTGTGTATGATAAGAGAAAGAAGGAATTAGCTGAAGTAGAGAAAGCATGCCGGGACTAATGATAGGCTGTCAAAATGGGGAAAATGAGGAAGTACGATCATTCTCAGACCTGGGCCATATTTATAAGTCTAGTGACAAAATAGCTCCCTTTGTTGTGATATGGGACAGGGGACGGTGGGGAATCCCAGAAAGTGTGTTCTGTATTTTCAAATACTACCACCTATCAAGGCATATTTTAGGATCTCAGCACTTCAAAAAATCTTGAAGACCGTATCCTTCTTTAGGTGGTGAGGAATAGAGGATGGTTTAAGAAGAGAAATGGTCAAATAAGAAGATACACAGAAGTCGAGCAGTAGATGTCTGTGCACAGAGAAGATGGAAAAACACCACGCAGCTCCTGGGTGCTTCCCATATGATCTCTCAGAGCTGAGGTTTTTAGTGTTAGACTTTTTTTTTTTCTTTTAGCGATTTCTTTTTTTTCTTCAAAGTTCTTATTTATTTGAGAGAGAGCAAAAGCTAGAGAGAGAGAAAGAGGGAGAGCATGAGTGGGGTGAAAGGCAGAGGGAGAAGCAGACTCCCTGCTGAACAGGGAGCCTGATGCGGGGCTCGATTCCTGGTCTCTGGGATCAGCACCTGAACTGAAGACAGATGCTTAATCAACGGAGCCACCCAGGTGCCCCAAAATTTTTTAGAAATTACATATAGTATGGGGCGTCTGGGTGGCTCTGTCAGTTAAGCATCCTACTCTTGATCTCAATCAGGTCTTGATCTCAGGGTTGTGAGTTCAGGTTCTATGTTGGGCTCCATGCGGGGTGTGGAGCCCAATTTTAAAAAATGCATACATATGCCCATATATACATGTATATAGCATAATAATCTGAAATATTAAAAATAACTTTTGAGAGCCATGTGGTTTATGTGTCTAATGACATTTTGTTTGAAATTTATTAAAAAGGAAGCCATAATCTCGGACATTGTTGCAAAAGTTTCATTGTTTTTGCAGTAATGCCTCTATTGCCCCAAAACCCTTTTCAATAATGGGTTGTTGAGAAATGCTTTACTATAGAGAATGTGGAGAGAGTACATCATATAATTTTGAGACAATGTCTTTGATTCAAACTTCTATCTCCATAAAGACTTTGCCTTGGGGCACCTGGGGGGCTCAGTGGGTTAAAGCCTCTGCCTTCGGCTCAGGTCATGATCTCAGGGTCCAGGGATCGAGTCCCGCATCGGGCTCTCTGCTCAGTGGGAGCCTGCTTCCCTCTCTCTCTGCCTGCCTCTCTGCCTCCTTGTGATCTCTATCAAATAAAGAAATAAAATCTTTAAAAAAAAGACTTTGCCCTAAATTATTAGGCTTTTCTCTTACTATTTTTAAAAAACATTTATGTATTTGAGAGAGACAGGGAGTGAGCAGGGGGAAGGGCAGTGGGAAAGAATCTCAAGCAGACTCCCCACTGAGTGTGGAGCCTGACACTGGGCTTGATCCCATGACCCTAAGATCACAACCTGAGCCGAAATCAAGAGCCAGACACGTAACCGACTGAGCCAGCCAGGCACCCCCTCTTAGCTTCTTATAAAAGCTACCTAGTGTTAGTATACACGAGACTGTTCCTCATACCATGTGTGTTGGATTTAGTCTGCTAGAACATTCCTCTCTTTTGGGATATGGGGCAATTCTTTGCTGCGTGGGACTGCTCCAAGCATTCGTTGACTCTGGTCTCTGCCCACTGAATGTTAGTGGTGTCCCCAAATAATTAGGAGTTGTAAAAGCACATCGATGCATTTCCAAAATCTTGATGTGGGCCATCCCCATACTGGCCCACAAGGGCCACAGTGTAATTGAGGGGTGGTCGTTCGTGTGTTCAGGGTTAGAATCCTGACTCATCCACTTCGTCATAGTGACCTTGGGCATGCTAACCTTCTGAAGTCTCTCTCTCTGTTTTTTTTTTAAAGATTTTATTTATTCATTTGAGATAGAGGGAGAGCACGAGGAGGGGGAGAAGTGGAGGGAGAGGGAGAAGCAGATTCCCCACTGAGCCAGGAAGCCCGATGTGGGGCTCGATCCCAGGACTGGGAGATCATGACCTGAGCCGAAGGCAGACGCTTAACCAACAGAGCCATGCAGGCGCCCCAAAGCTCCATTTTTTTATGAATAAAATGAGGCTCATCATACCGTCGTCACTGGGTTGTTTTGAGGATTAGGTGAAATGACTCCTGTAATGAGCCCGGCACATAGAAGACTTCTATAAATATTAGTTCCCTTTTCATCTGCCTCCACTTTTAGATCGGTTTTGCATTTTCTAAAAGGATGCGATGGATGGGAGACAAGCTTTTCTTGTAGGAATTGCAGGCTGCCTGACTGCTGGATGGGGGAGTTGTTTGGGAGCAGTTGGGCTTTTTCAGCGCCCCTGTACTCAGTCATGTGCTTAGGATGCTTTGTAGTTTACCAACACACAGCAGCTACACGCGATGCACAAGGATTAACCCTAATTGTGCCTCAGGAGATATTATTGTAGCCTTTGTTTTGCTTGTCTAACTTCATTTAAGACACAGGAGACCTGTCTCCTGGGAATTCCATCAGCCGAAGTCCTCTTCCTGCGTCCCGTAGCACCATAGCTCGCATACCTCTATTCATAACGCGGATCTGCTCTATTTTGATATTCTGTTTTCCCCGTGCAATTGAGTTCTCTGAAAGTGGCGGCTCTTCCTTTCCACCTTGATATGCTTGCTGCCCTGCACAGTGCCTGGTTCTTTGTACGCATGCTATAAAATCTGTATCACTAACGGTTTTCGAGTGATGTGAAGCACAAGGTACTTTTATTTTGTATTTATTTATTTTTTGCCCCAGGTACCTTTAATGTCCACTTGACATTGGGAATTCTGTGTTCGGGGTTACATGACTCATAGGTAGAGCTAGCATCTGGGCTCAGGTCGGCTGTCTGAGGCATCTGAGCTCTTAACCATGATGCTGGAATGTGTCTCCCCCCTGAGAATGGAAGGGTTGCCATCTGGGACAATGTAGGGCAAGGTTAGCCAGAGAGAATGTGGAGCGTCTCCTGGGGGACACCGTCAGGAGCCTGAAGCGCATCTTACCCGGAGGCAAGCTGGTGTGTGTGCGCGTGAATGTGTGTGTTTCCCAAGGCTTACTTAGAAAGGAAGTCATATTTTATTGTACACACTTTTTTCCTGTGTGATATCAACTATTAGTAATGAAGGTGCACACAATGAATTTATCTCTGAAATGCATTTTGGTCATTATCAATGTATTTATATAGTGATGACGAGTGAATTTCTCTCACGGTAAGCCCCCTCAGTCCCTCAGTATGCCGGTGTCATTACCCCCAACTACTTCTCACCTTACGAGATTTACTTTCATGGCAGAATTAAGGCCATTGATATACCTGTAGGCAACTCGCTGTATTTTGAGTGAAAATAAGGTGAGGAAAGGTGGAAAGTAGACACCACTCAGATTTTTCGATTCCTTGGGCAATGGGCCGCTGTAGAATTTTTCTTCTTAGGTAACAGTTTTTACCCCCTTATCACCAATGTGGTTTCATTTTAAATACTTTGGTTACATATTTTCTCGCTGACTCGTGTTCATCTTGACGGCTATTACTGTACAGTGTTTTAAAGATGCCCTCAGGATTTGTTGAGACTTGCAGAAATATTTGCTTCTGTAACGTATGATCTCGGGTGGCAGTGCTCTTCTTATCTTCCTTGAACTGGTGTTTATGCTTTTCCTCTTTCTATTGCCATTGGATGTCATGTGGTTGCATTGTCAGTGTGCCTTCCTGTAGCTACCTCCTGGCCCCTTTCTGATTTGTTGCAGGCGCAAAACTAGTTTGCCCAGCTTCTTGAGAACTGGACTCAAAAGGACCAAGGGGCATGTCAGTTCCAAAGTGGATGTTCATCTGTGCCTGAGCTTTGGGACGTCTGTTTTGTCTCTAAGGCCTCTTATGATTTATGTACTTCTCTGCCGCAGTTTGAAGCAAGTTCCCACAAAATGGGTTCATTCCAGGCATTATCTTGTAAAATGTTAGGCATTTTCATTTTATGGGTTCAAAAGAATTGTTTGGCTTAATAGTCAAGTAACTTTCCAGCAGATTGTTTCAGTGACGTTTTGTAATCGGATATGTTGGAAAGTAAAATGCTTTCTGCTTTACTGAAAGAAGTGGTGCTGTCATTTAGTCTGTTGAAAAAGGGGGAGGAAAGTCAACAAATATTTTCAGTGCTAGTTTTGTGACCTGCATTTATTTAGGTACTTTGCAGGTGAGTGACTGAATTCTAATTCTTTTAAGTTTATTTATTTATTTATTTATTTGAGAGAGAGAGAGAGAGAGAGAGAGAGAGAGAGAGAGAGGGAACAGGGAGAAGCAGAGGGAGAGGGACAATCAAACTCTGTGCTGAGCGTAGAGCCCAATGTGGGGTTCGATCTCATGACCCTGAGATCGTGACCTGAGCCCAAATCAAGAGTCGGATACTCAACCCACTGAGCCACTCAGGAACCTCCTGAGTTATAATTCTTGATCCAGAAGACATTCCAGGCTTAGATCCCTGGTTTCATCACTTCTGGCTGATTTGACATTGGACGGATCTATTACGAAGGTCCTCCTTCGTAAATTTCAGATAATGATGTCTACCTTCAAGGAGAGTGAGAATTACTGAAAATATACATACTGATTGCTTAGGAGAGTGCTTGGCAAGTAGTTAATTTTTCATTGGATACCTACTAATGTATGGTTAATCCTGTACCATGATGTACATCTAGCAACTGTTGATAAGTAATTATAAATGGAAGACGTATCTTCTAGAATACTTTAAAGCATACATGCCCTCTTTTTTTGCATTCTCCTAGAAAAGGAGTTTTTGCTGCTTGTTCTTCTCCCTCTGCTTCTCCCTTGACTTTGTGCTCACTCTCTCTCTCAAACAAATAAATAAATAAATAATCTTAAAAAAAAAAAAAAGAATGAATCACTCGGTCACTCACCTGCAAAGTACCTAAATAAATGCAGGTCACAAAACTACCACTGAAAATATTTGTTGACTTTTCTCCCCCTTTCCAACAGACTAAATGACAGCACCGTTTCTTTCAGTAAAGCAGAAAGGGTTTTACTTTCCAACATATCCAATTGCAAAACGTTACTGAAACAATCTGCTGGAAAATCTGTTTACAGTGTTCAAAGCAGCTTTAACTTATTGCTGCTATCACTGCTCTCCTTGTAGTTTATTAGCTGAATGAATGAACAGCATGGGAAATAAATAGGATAAATACTATCACCTGTTTTAGAGATAAGACTAATGAGGCTCAGAAAGGTAACTGGCCCAAAGTCACATGGCTGGAAGCAGAGGGAGAACTGAAACCCAGGTCTTTGGTTTCATCATCCTGGAAGCAGCGAGCATAGAATCACTTATTTGAGGTGTCTTCCACAGAAATGAACCTAGCAAAATCAGCATTGAACAAGTATTTGTGTACAGTGGAAGGGGTTGTAATGGATTCTATGGACCAAGTAAAAATTAAAAGGTAGTTAAAAAAAAAAAAAGGATAATACCAGCCCTTACTTTGCCTGGTTTTCCTTATCTCCTGATTGACCACTGAGCATTTTTTTCTAAGGGTGATTTCGAACGTTGCTGGAATTTGATGGGAGTACAGCTTTTCCTGACATTCATCAGTTGGGTTCATGGCACCGCCATCCGTCAATCACCCAAGATGCGAAAACGTTAGTTATATTTTTAAACTCCTTCCATCCATCCAATTAGTGACATTTGCTTACTCCTCTCCAACCTCCTCGCTGCCATGTTTCCAGATCTACCTGCCGCTCCTTTAGACTCTTGGGATGACTGCAGAGTGTTCTCACTGTTGCTCGCTGCACCTCCCCATTGGTCTTCCACACTCTGGCAGGTGCTCCCCAGTTCCTCTAGCTTGATTTTGACACGCTTCTCTCTGGTGCCCACGTTTGTATGCTTATTTCTATTATGGTACATTTATCCTGAGGTAGAAATCACATGGAAAAGGTGAGAGGAGTACTTGATACTTTCCCTTTATTTACCAGTTTCCAAAATAACGAGCTGGCTTTTTAGCAACTTCCAAAGACGATCAAGGATCATTTTTTGCATCCTTATGAACTCCTGCATTTAAACATATATGATGTGCTTCAATCCTTGTAGTTATTACCCTCAGGGATGCTGAAATGATCCCACATTTGGCCAAAGGAGGCTTATTTGCGTTGGTTTCAGAGTCCTTTTGGCATGGCCCTAATCGTCTTTTATGACTTCCTTGCTTTTCAGTGTAAGCTTTTCCAGTCTCCTCTTCTACATTTTCTGCTCTAGACCCCATAACCAGCCATTTAAAAAATGGAGTTCTTACTCCTTTTTTGGGGGGGAGGGACGTTATTTCAGTATTATTATATATTTGGTAGAAGCATTATTATTACTAGGATAGTCATTGTGTTGAAGCCTTTTTCTGGCACACAGTTATAATTTTCCTTTAAGATAAGCTATGTCACGTGTTCTTTTTGATGGTGCTAATCCAAATTTAAGGCTACATGATTTTTACTTAACCTCATTGATATCACATCTCTCTCCCCTTTCAACAAATCAAAAAAATTCAGTGACCCCTATGTAATTGTTTTGTTTATCCCAGTATACGTACTCAGAATAACAATATCAACAGTACTGTGAACACATGATTATTAGAAGCAATTTACAATTTATGTGTGTGTGCGTGTGTGTGTGTGTGTGTGTGAACATTGACACATGGGCCTGCTTACATGCTTGTGCTCATGGGTAGGTGTTTTTGTCCTTAAGGTGTATCCCACCAGAAATATATATTTAAATTGTGTTTTAAAGTCACTCCATATAGATATAAGATTTTATTTATTTATTTTGAGAGAGAGCAAGCATGCAAGCAAGGGGAGGGACAGAGGCAGCGGGACAGAGAGAATTTCCAGCAGACTCCACACTGAGTGCAGAGCCCAATGTGGGGCTCAATCCCAGGACCCTGAGATCATGACCTGAGCCAAAATCAAGAGTCAGATGCTTAACTGACTGAGCCACCCAGGCACCCCTCAACCAGTCCCCTCTTGAGGGCTATTTGGACGGTTTCTGCTTTTGCAATTAGTACTACAGTGAAGAGCCTTGTGAGGATACTAAGAAGACCTTAAGTTAGATCTCTTAAGAAATTTTCTGCCTTAGGGTTGCCTGGGTGGCGGTTGCCTGGGTGGCTCAGTGGGTTAAGCGTCTGCCTTCGGCTCAGGTCATGATCTCAGGGTCCTGGGGTCGAGTCCCGCATCAGGCTCTCTGCTTAGTGGGCAGCCTGCTTAGCGGGCAGCCCCCTCTCTCTCTGCCTGCCTCTCTGCTTGCTTATGATCTCTATCTCTTTCTCTCTGTCAAATAAATAAATAAATAAGGCTTTAAAAAAAGAAAAGAAAAGAAAATTTCTACCTTAAATGAAACTTATGGACATCCTGTGTAGTCTGACAATAGAAATGCGGAATACCGGGTGGTGAGTTAATGCTGGTATGATTGGGCTTTTCGTGGTGAGGCAGGTTATGACGTCAGCAGTTGATATGTTCAAGGTTTGTATTCAATTCCCTCATTATTGGCCATAGTTTACATCTCTCTGATTTAATGAGATGCCATGGAGATTCTGAAACCTATGACTGATGTGATCTTATTAAAAACAGCATATTTACACAGTCTTTGTTATATTTTCCCCTTCTCATACACATTGTGAGAAGAAAATATTTAAAAATACCTTTTTTTCTCCTTTCAACCTTTTTCCCCCCATCTCATGATTTCTAACCACTTTGGTAAAAGCTTTTTGAAGCAAACTGGTTTTTGTCCTTGATAAAGCAGACAGAGGATGAAATGCAAGTGCCTCTGAACTCTTGCCCAGGCTGGTGATGGGAAGTTGGGCCTCTGTAGGACCACAGGTTTCCCAGCTGGACTGCTGGCCATCTTCCTGTAGTGTAGAGAAAAGGAGCCTTTCAAATATGAGTCCTGAACTTTGCAGGGGGAAGGAAGTTCT
This sequence comes from Enhydra lutris kenyoni, assembly GCF_002288905.1. Taxonomy (NCBI): domain Eukaryota; kingdom Metazoa; phylum Chordata; class Mammalia; order Carnivora; family Mustelidae; genus Enhydra; species Enhydra lutris. The sequence continues at coordinate 1,592,109 of NW_019154137.1, read as the reverse complement.
AAATGTAAGCCTTGGTGTTCTGGACACTTGCAACTGAACTTTTTTCTTTCCCTTTTAAATACTAACCCAAACCAAAGCCTTAAGTGCCTTTTCCTGTTAATATAAATTTCAGGAAAGAAGGGAGAAATATTTGAATTGAAAATATTAGAAAAAAGTTTTTTTGTGTTTGTGTGTATTTTTCTTAAGTAAATAATCATTAAATTTTTGTTTCCTAGTCTGTGGGGGTTGATGGAATAGCGGTTGGAAATGCTAAGTAATAAAAAATATTTAGTAAAATGAATCTTGTGTTTTTGGATGATCTTCCTTTCCGTACTCTTATTTCAGAATTCATGAAGCTGCATCTCATAGGGCAGACTCCCAGATTCTCAGCCACTCACTGGTCACTTTTAGTATCCATGGTTTGCCCTATGAGCAATTTCTTTAGAGTCCAGTTTTCAGATTTAGCAAATAAAAATATAGGATGCCCCATTTGATTTGAATTTTATATGAACAACAACTGATTTGTTTTAGTATAAGGAAGTTCTGGGCAATATTGGAGGCATCCTTATACTAAAAATATATTTACTGGGGCATCTGGGTGGCTCAGTCGGTTAAGCGCCTGCCTTTGGCTCAGGTCATGATTCTAGGGTCCTGGGATCCAGTCCTGCTTTTCCCTCTTCCTCTGCCCCTCTGCCACTCACTCGTGCTCTCTCTCTCTCTCAAATAAATAAATAAAATCTTTTAAAAAATGTATTTACTGTTTATCTGAAGTTTTGAATCAGTGTCCTCCATTTTGCCTGGCAACCCTCCTGTAAGCCAAGAACATTAGAAGTCCCATTTAACAAGTCATAACAAGCCTTCAAGTCATATTAATGGAAGCCATGACACACTGAATTCTCTTGACTAGGGGTCTCTTCTGTAGTTGTCCTTCTAGTCTTAGTTGTACTGCCAATGGCGTCATGGATCAGCGGTTTGACACCAAACCTCTTTAAAAAAAAAAAAAGACTTAATTTATTTATTTGAGGGAGAGGGAGAAGCAGACTCCCCGCTGAGCGAGGAGCCCAACACAAGGCTCGATCCCAGGACCCTAGGATCATAATCTCAGCCGAAGGCAGACGCTTAACCAACTGAGCCACCCAGGCGCCTCAATACCTAACCTCTCTATGCCTTTTGTACCGGTTACTGTGATTACATCATTTATATATTACATTCACCCTTCGAATGTGAGTGTGAACAGAGAGTTGTTTCTCAGAAAACAAAGTTGACTGTGTTGGAATGACCACTGAAAATTCAAGGATGTATTTAAGTGCTGAATTTCAAAGGAGCTGCCACTGGGTGCGGGTGAGACCTCGGCTTTACCTGCTGAGCCATCCTGGAGCCTGAGGCAAAAGGACAGATCAGTAACACTGATGCTGTCTTTATTGAAAATACTGATCTTTTGGTCATCATGGGTTTTCTGTGTTAACTTAGATGTTTGGAAAAGCAGGTTTATTGAGAGTTCATTCACATACCATAGGATTCATCCATTTAAAATGTGCAACTCCGGGACGCCTGGGTGGCTCAGTTGGTTAAGCAGCTGCCTTCAGCTCAGGTCATGATCCCAGCATCCTGGGATCGAGTCCCACATCGGGCTCCTTGCTCGTCAGGGAGCCTGCTTCTCCCCCTGCCTCTGCCTGCCATTCTGTCTGCCTGTGCTCGCTCTCTCTCCCTCTCTCTCTCTGACAAATAAATAAATAAAATCTTAAAAAAAAAAAAGAATTTAAAAAAGAAATAAAAAAATAAAATGTGCAACTCCATAATTTTTAGTATATCCACAGATATGTGCAACTCTTACCACAATCCATGTTCATAAGTTTTTAATCACCAGAAAAATACCACCCCTGCCCTTCGGATGTCACCCTCTGCCCCTAGTTCCTCCAGCACTAAGCACTACTAATCTACTTCCTGGCTATAAATTTCCCTATTGTGGACATTTTATACAAATGGAGTCATACTGTATGTTACCTTTTTTGATTGGCTTCTTTTTTCTTTAAGATTTTTTTGTTTGTTTGTTTATTTGTTTAGGGACCGTGGAGGGGGTGGGGCAGAGGGACAGAGAAAATCTTCAGGACTCTCCCTGCTGAGCACAGAGCCCAACGTGGGGCTTGATCCCACAACCCAGAGATCATGACCTGAGACGAAATCAAGAGTCAGATGCTTCACCGACTGTGCCACCCAAGTGTTTGTTCCACAGTGGCTGACTGATGACCCATCCTATGGACACAATATGTTTTCTTTATTCATTCACCCACTGATGAACATTGGGGTTCTTTCCAGTTTTGGGCTATTTTGGATAGTGCTGTTGTGAACATGTGTGTGTAAGTTTTTGTTTGATCCCCTGTTTTCAGATCTTTTGAGTATGTTTCTAGGAGTTGATGTACAAGTCATACGGTAATTCTACGTTCAGTGCATTGAGGAACTGCCAAGTTCTTTGATGGTGGCTGCACCATATTCTCTTCTCACCTGTAATGCACAAGGATTCCAGTTTCTCCATGCCCTTGCCAACATTTGTTACTGTCCGTTTTGTTTGGTTTTTCATCATAGCCATCCTAATGGGTGTGAAGTAGTATTTCGATATGGATTTGATTTGCATTTTGCTAATGATTAGTGATGCTGAGCAGCTTTCCATGTGCTTGTTGGTCACTTGTTTATCTTCTTTGGAACATATCTTTTCAGGTTCTCTGTTCATTTTTTAACTGGCTCTTCTGTTGTTAAGTTGGGCATTAATTCCTCATCAGATATGTGATTGGCAAATATTTTCTCCCATTCTGGAGGTTGTCTTTTCAGTTTTCTTTTTTCATTTTCTTTTCACACTTTGAAAACATTTATTCATTTATTTTATTTCTGAAATGGGGCTGAGCGTGGTGCTCAGGCCTCCCAGGCAGGCTGCAGGGGGCTGACTGGGAGCAGAGGCCCCCTCCCTCTTCCTTCCAGGCTGGGGAGCTTTGTCCATGCCTGCCCTTTGGAGAGGCGCCCAGGATGCGTCTTTCACCCACCCCATCTCCAGGTTCTCTCTTTTCTCTGGGCAGCAAGCCCGAGGCTTCAAAACTTCTCTTTTCCACAGCCCTTCTTTTTTTTTTTTTTTAAGATTTTATTTATTTATTTGAGAGAGAGACAGTGAGAGAGAGCATGAGCAAGGAGAAGGTCAGAGGGAGAAGCAGACTCCCCATGGAGCTGGGAGCCCGATGCGGGACTCGATCCCGGGGCTCCGGGATCATGACCTGAGCCGAAGGCAGTCGTCCAACCAACTGAGCCACCCAGGCGTCCCTCCACAGCCCTTCTTTTGTGTGACTGCTCAGAGAAGAAGAGAACATCTCCGCCACAGTTGCCTCCTTCTGGCTGCCTACTCTTTCTTCTTTATTTATTTCTAAGATCTTTTTTTTTTCCCCAAGTAATTTCTATACCCAGTGTGGGGCTCAAACCTACAACCCCAAGATCAAGAATTTCACGCTCTACCAACTGAGCCAGTCAGGTGCCCCCGGCTTTTCTTGATAATGTCCTTTGGTACACAAAACTTTATAATTGTTTTCCCGCTGGTTTTGTTTTTAGTTTTTTCTTTATTCATTTTTTTAAAAAATTTAATTGAAACATAGTTGACATACAATATCATATTAGTTTCAGGTGTATGATACAGTGCTTGATAATTATAAAGTATTATTTATTTATTTATTTAACAGAGAGAGAGAGAGAGAGAGAGAGAGAGAGATCGATCGATCACAAGTAGGCAGAGAGGCAGGCAGAGAGAGAGGGAAGCAGGCTCCCCGCCGAGCAGAGAGCCCGATGCAGGGCTCGTTCCCAGGACCCTGAGACCATGACCCGAGCTGAAGGCAGAGGCTTAACCCACTAAGCCACCCAGGCACCCCTATATATGTTAATACATACACCGTAACTTTGGTTACCATCTGTCACCGTACGAAGTAATTACAGTAGTACTCATGATATTCTCTATGCTGTACTTTCCATTCCCGTGACTTATTTATTTTTATAACTGGAACTTTGTACCTCTTAATCTCCTTTATCTATTTCACTCACCACCAGTTCTCTGTATTTATAAGTCTCTTTCAATTTCTCTTGTGTTTGTTTTCTTTTTTAGATTTTTGTGTGTAAGTGAAATTATACGGTATTTGTCTTTCTCTCACTTCACTTAGCACAATATGCTCTGGGTCTATCCATGTTGTGAATGGCAAGATTTCATTCTTTTTTATGGTTAATATTCCATTGTGTATATATAGCACAACTTTTCTCTCTCTCTCTATCTTTGTTTTAAAGATTTTGTTTATTTATCTGAGAGAGAGAGAGAGTGAGCAAGAAAGAGAGCACAAGCCGGGGGGAGAGGCAAAGGGAGAGGGAGAAGCAGACTCCCCACTGAGCAAGGAGCCTGATGTGGGGCTTAATCCCAGGACCCTGGGATCATGCCCTGAGCCAAAGGCAGACGCCTAACTGACTGAGCCACCCAGGCGTCCAATACCACATTTTATCCATTCATCTATTGAAGGACAGGTCACTTCCATGTCTTGGCTATTGTAAATATGTGTAAATATTGTAAATGAACCAAGGAGTGCATATATCTGTTTGAATTAGTGTTTTTGTTTTCTTTGGGTAAATACCCAGTGGTGGAGTTAATGGACTATATAGTATTTCTATTTTCCATTTTTTGAGGAACTTCCATGCTGTGTCCCGTAGTGGCTGTAACCATTTACATTCCCAGTGACAGTGCACAGGAGTCTACCCTCTTCTCCACATCCTCGCCAACACTTGTGACTTCTTATCTTTTTTATTTTAGCCATTCTGGTATGAGGGGATACTTCATTGTGGTTTTGATTTGCATTTCCTTGATGGTTAGTGATATTGAGCATCCTTGCTCGTGTCTGTTGGCCATCTTTAATGTCTCCTTTGGAAAAATGTCTCTAGGCCATCTGCTCATTTTTAATTGGATTGTTTGTTGTTGTTTGGTGTTGAGTTGTTAGGGTTTTTAAAATATATTTTGGATATTTACACCTTATTGGATATGTCATTTGCAAATATCTGCTCCTATTTAGTAGGTTGCCTTTTCATTTTTTTTGATGGTTTCCTTTGCTGGACAAAAGCTTTTTAGTTTAGGGGCACCTGGGTGGCTCAGTGGGTTAAGCCTCTGCCTTCGGCTCAGGTCATGGTCTCAGGGTCCTGGGATTGAGCCCCACGTCAGGCTCTCTGCTCAGCAGGGAGCCCGCTTCCCCCTCTCTCTCTGCCTGCCTCTCTGCCTACTTGTGATTTCTCTCTTTGTCAAATAAATAAATAAATAATCTTTAAAAGTTTTTTAGTTTAATGTAGTCCCAATTAGTTATTTTTGCTTTTGTTTCCCTTGTCTGAGGAGACAAATCCAGAAAAATATTATGAAAACAAATGTCCAAAAGTTTACTATCTGTATGTTCTTTTAAGAATTTTATGGTTTGGGGGCACCTGGGTGGCTCAGTGGGTTAAAGCCTCTGCCTTCAGATCCTGGGATCGAGCCCTGCATTGGGCTCTCTGCTCAGCAGGGAGCCTGCTTCCTCCTCTCTCTCTCTGCCTGCCTCTCTGCCTACTTGTGATTTCTGTCTGTCAAATAAATAAATAAAATCTTTTTTAAAAAAAGAATTTTATGGTTTGGGGGCATCTGAGTGGCTCAGTTGGTTAATCCTCTGCCTTCAGCTCAGGTCATGATCCCTGAGTCCTGGGACCGAGCCCCATGTTAGGCTCCCTGCTCAACAGGGAGCCTGCTTCTCCTTCTCCTGTTCCCCTGGCTTGTGTTCACTCTCACTATCTCTGTCAAATAAATAAATAAAAATTTTTAAAAAAGAGAATTTTATGGTTTCAGGTCTTTTATTTAGGTCCTTAATCTATTTTGAGCTTATTTTTGTATATGGTATTTTTTAAAAAGTGGTGCCGTACCATTCTTTTGCACGTAACTATCCAGTTTTTCCAACACCATTTATTGAAAATACCATCTATTTCCCATGGTATATGCTTGCCTTCTTTCTCATTGATTAATTGATGGATTTTTCATGGGCTCCATCTTCTGTTTCATTGATCTCTGTGTCCATTTTTTTCTTTTGTCAGTACCATACTCTTTTGCTTATTGTAGCTTTGTAATATAGTTTGAAATTTGGGACTGCAGTAATTCCAGCATTGTTGTTCTTTCTCAAAATTACTTTGGCTATTTGGGGCCTTTTGTAGTACCATATGAATTTTAGGTTTATTTCTTTTAGTTCTGTAGAAAATACTATTGATATTTTGATAGGTATTGCATTGAATCTGTAGATTATTTTGTGTAGTATGGACATTTAAAAATATTAATTATTCTAATCCATGAGCAAGTTATATCTTTTCATTTTTTTGTGTCATCTCTAGTTTCTTTCATCATTGTCTTCTAGTTTTTAGGGTACAGGTCTTTCACCTCCTTGGTTAAACTTATTCATAGGTATTTTATTCTTTTTATACAATTGTAAATGGGATTGTTTTCTTAATTTTTCTTCCTGTGATTTCATTATTAGTATATAGAAATGCAACAGATTTCTGTATATTAATTTTGTATTCTACATTACTGAATTCATTTATTAGTTCTGATAGGTTTTTGGTGGAGTCTTTATAGTTTTCTGTATATAGTATCATATCATCTTCAAATAGTGACAGTTTTACTTCTTCCTTACAATTTTGGATGCCTTTTGTTTATTTTTCTTGTCTGATTGCTGTGGCTTGGACTTCCAGTACCATGTAGATAAAAGTGGTGAGAATGGACATCCTTATCTTCTTTGTGATCTTAGAGGAAAAGCTTTCACTTTTTCACCATTGAGTATGATCTTAGCTCTGGGTTTATCATATATGGCCTTTATTATGTTGAGATGTGTTCACTCTAATCTATGTTGAGATATGTTCCTGAATGGATGTTGAATTTTGTTTAGCGCTTTTTCTGCATCTTTTGAGATGATCATATGATTTTTATCTTTCATTTTATTATGGGTATCACTTTGACTTGTGGATATTGAACCATCCTTGCATCCCTGAGATAAATCCCGCTTGATCATGATGAATAATCTCTTTAGTGTATTGTTAAATTCAGTTTGCTAATATTTTGCTGAGGATTTTTACATCTGTGTTCAACACAAATATAGATCTGTAATTTTTCTTCTAGTGTCTTTGTCTGGTTTTGGTATCAGAGCAATTGTGACCTCATGAACTGAACTTGGAAGCATTCCTTCCTCTATCTTTTGGAATAGTTTAAGAATAGGTATTAACTCTTTTTTTTTTTTTAATGTAGGCACCACCCAACATGGAGCCCAATTCAGGATTTGAACTCAAAACCCTGAAATTAAGGGGCGCCTGGGTGGCTCAGTGGGTTAATGCCTCTGCCTTCAGCTCAGGTCATGATCCCGGGGTCCTGGGATCGAGCCCTGCATCGGGCTCTCTGCTCAGCGGGGAGCCTGCTTCCCTTCCTCTGTCTCGCCTACCTTTCTGCCTATTTGTGATCTCTGTCAAATAAATAAATAAAATCTTAAAAAAAAAACAACCCTGAAATCAAGACCTGAATTGAAATCAAAAGTCGGTCGCTTAACTGACCGTACCTCCAGGTGCCCCAATATTAACTCTTTTTTTTTTTTAAGATTTTATTTATTTATTTGTCAGAGAGAGAGAGGGAGAGAGAGCGAGCACAGGCAGACAGAATGGCAGGCAGAGGCAGAGGGAGAAGCAGGCTCCCTGACGAGCAAGGAGCCCGATGTGGGACTCGATCCCAGGACGCCGGGATCATGACCTGAGCCGAAGGCAGCTGCCTAACCAACTGAGCCACCCAGGCATCCCGACCCAATATTAACTCTTTTTAAAAATGTTTGGTAGAATTTGTTTGTGAAGCCATCTGCTCTTGGTTTTTGGTTTGTTGGTAGGTTTTTGATTACCAGTTCAATTTTGTTACTAGTAATTGGTCTGTTCAGATATTCTCTTTCTTCCTGATTTAGTCTTGGAAGATGTATATTTGTAGAACTTTATCCATTTCTTCTAAGTTGTCCAATTTGTTGGTGTATAATTTTTCTTAGTAGTTTCTTATTTTTGTGGTGTTGGTTATCACTTCTCTTTCAACTCGGAGTTTATTTGAGTCCTCTTTTTTTCCCCCCTGAATCTGGCTAAACATTATCAATTTTGTTTGTCTTTTTAAAGAAACAACTCAATCGCTTCTCAGCCTTTTGGCTAAGATCAAGTGTAAAGAAACAGCTTATAGTTTCTTTGATTTTTTTTTTTGTCTGTATTTCATCTATTTCCAAACTGATCTTTATTATTTCCCTCTTCTCAGTTTGGGCTTCCCCCCGCTTCTTTTTCTAGTTTCTTTAGGTGTAAGTTAGATTGTTTGTTTGAAATTTTTCTTGTTTCTTGAGGTAGGTCTGTATCACTATAAACTTTCCTCTTAGAACTGCTTTTGGTGTATCCCAAAGATTTTGAACTATTGTGTTTTCATTTCATTTTTTTATTTCCTCTGATTTCTTTTTGGGCCTGTCTGTTGTTTAGTAGCATGTTGTTTAACCTCTACAAGGTTGTTCATGCTCCTGTGGTTAGAAAAGGTGATTGATATCATTTCAGTCTTCAAAAATATGCTTGATATGATTTTAATCTTTTAAAATTCATTGAGACTTGTTTTGTGTCCTAACATGTGATCTGTCTTGGAGAATGTTCCATGTACACTTGAAAAGAATATGTATTCTGCTGTTTTTGGGTGGAATAGTCTGTATATATCTGCTAAGTCCATCTAGTCTAATGGGTCATTCAAAGCTACTCTTTCTAGGGGCACATGGGTGGCTCCGTTGGTCAAGCATTCAACTCTTGATTTTAGCTCAGGTCATGATCTCAGGGTTGTGAGATCAAGCCCTGTATCAGGTTCCTTGCTGGGTGTGGAGCCTGCTTAAGATTCTCTCTCCATCTCACTCTGCCCACCCCAAACTGGCACACTCTGTCTCTAAAATGAAAAAAAAAAAAAAAAAAAACTACTCCTTCCTTATTTTCTGTCTATCTATCCATTGATGTAAGTGGGGATTAAAGTCCCCTACTGTTATATTATTACTGTAAATTTCTTTCTTTATGTCTGTTAGTATTTGCCTCATACATTATGTGCTTCTGTGTTAGGTGTATAGATACCTAAAATTGTTATATCCTCTGTTGGATTGATCCCTTTAAAATTATGTAATGCCCTTCTTTGTCTCTTTTTACAGTTGTTGTTTTAACATCTATTTGTTTGAAATAAGTGTGGGTACTCTAGCTTTTTTTTCTCACTTCCACTTGCATAAAATATATTTTATTTTCCCTTTAGTTTCAATCTGTTTATAGGTCTGCAGTGAATCCACTTGTAGGCAGCATATCGATGGGTCCTGTGTTTTCGTCCATTCAGTCACCCTGTCTTTTGATTATAGCCTTTATTCCATTTACACTTAAAGTGATTATTGATAGGTATGTACTTATTGCCATTTTGTTGAGTTTTTTGGTAGTTTTTGTAGTTCTCTGTTCCCTCTTCTCTTGCTGTCTTACCTTGTGATTTGATGACTTTCTTTAGTGTTTGTGCTTAGATTTCTTTCTCTATTTTTATCTCTTATAGGTTTTGTTTTGTGGTTACCATGAGGTTCATGTATAACATCCCTGTAATATAGCAGTCTATATTAAGTTGATGGTCACTTAAATTTGAACACATTCTAAAAGCACTACATTTATATTCCTCCCTTTCCATTTTATGTATATGATGTCATGTTTTACGTCTTTTCACTTCATATATCCCTTAACTAATTATTTAGATGTAACTGATTTTACTTGTTTCATCTTTTAAACTTTATACTAGTTTATAAGTGATTTCCCTACTAACTTTACTATATATTTGCTTTTACCAGTGGAATTTTTCCCTTTCCTATTTTTCTTAGTTCTAGTTATAGCCTTGATTTATTGCTCTAGAAGCACCTTCAACATTTCTTATAATGTCAGTTTAGTGGTGACAAATTCCTTTAACTTTTATCTGTCTGGGAAACTCTATCTCCCCTTCAATTCTGAATAATAACTATGCCAAGTAGTCTTGGTCATCCGTTTTGGCATTTTGAATATATTATGCCACTCTCTTCTGGCCTTTATGCTGAAGAATTGGCTGATAATCTTTTGGGGTTTCTGTTTATTTTATGTCATATCATGTCATGTCATGTCATGTCATGTCCCAGAGAGAGAGCACAAGCAGGGAAGTGGCAGGCAGAGGGAGAGAGAGAAGCAGGCTTCCCAGTGAGCAGGGAACCTGATGTGGGGCTCCATCCCAGGACCCTGAGATCATGACCGCCACCCAGGTGCCTCTGGGCTTTCTCTTTAAGTAACTATTTTATCTTGCTGCTTTTAAGATTATTTCTTTATTTTTATTTTTATTTATTTTTATTTTTTTAAATATTTATTTGACAGAGAGAGAAATCACAAGTATGCAGAGAGAGGAGGAAGCAGGTTCCCTGCTGAGCCGAGAGCCCGACTCGGGGCTTGATCCCAGGACCCTGAGATCAGGACCCGAGCCGATGGCAGCGGCTTAACCCACTGAGCCACACAGGTGCCTCTGGGCTTTCTCTTTAAGTGACTATTTTATCTTGCCAGTTTTAAGATTATTTCTTTATTTTTAATTTTTGTTATTTTAATTATTACATACCTGGACCCTCTTGGGTTCACCTTGTTTGGGTTTCTCTGTACTTGCTGGATGTGAATATCTGTTTCCTTCTCCAGGTTAACAAAATTTCCAGATGTTACTTCTTCAATGAATCTTTCTGCTCTGTTCTGTCTTGTCCTTCTGAAACCTTAAAATGTGAATGTTAACATTCTTGATGTTGTTCCAGAGATCTCTTAACCTATTTTCATTTTTTAAATGCTTTTTCCTTTATAGTGTTTAACTTGGGTGATTTCCATTACCCTGTCTTCTAGATTGTTGATCCCTTCTTCTGCTTCCTATAATCTGCTGTTGATTTCATCTACTGTATTTTTCATTTCAGTTATTGTATTCTTCAGCTCTGATTGGTTCTTTTTATATTTTCTCTTTGTTGACATTCTGAGTTCATCCATTCTTCTCCCAAGTCCAGTGAGCATCTTTGGGACCATTATTTTGAGCAATTTATCAGGTAGATTGTTTATCTCCATTTTGTTTAGTTCTTTTTCCAAGGTTTTGTCTTGATCTTCCTTTGGAACATATTCCCCTCTGCTTTTGTCTAACTCTCGGTGTCTGTTTCTGTGTATTAGGTAGGTCAGTTATGTTGCCTGCTCTTGAAAGTAGTGGCCTTATGTAGAAGGTGTCCTGTGGGGCCCAGGAGTGCCATCCACCATGGTCACTTGAGCCAGACACTGTAGGGGTGTCCCATTTGGGATTCATACACCTCCTGTTTTTTAAATTCTTTTTCATGCTGTTTTTATTGGAATTGCTTTCTTAATTCCATTTTCATTTTGTTTATTGCAAGTGTATGAAAGTACAGTTGATTTTGGTGTGTATATAGCCTGCCTTGCTGAACTCATTTATTAATTCTAATAATCTTTTACTTGATTCTTTAGGATTTTCTTTATGCAAGTTCAAGTCATTTGCTAATAGAGATAGTCTTATTACCTACCTCCCTTCTAATGTAGATGCCAGTTATTTCTTTTCCTTGACTAATTAATTGCCCTGACTACTACTTCCAGCCCATTGTTGAATAGAAGTGGTAAGAGCACAAGGATATCTATCCTTGGCTTGTTCCTCATATGAGAGAGAAAGCACCCAATCTTTTATTATTAAGTATAATGGTAGTTGTACATTGCTTTTTAAAAACTGCATTAAATTAGCATTTATTTTAATACTGAGTTTTGGGTACTCTCTTAAAATTTTGAGTCTGCTGTGTAACTGCATTCACTCCATCTTGCCCCTGCCATTTTTAAAGATTTGGGGGAGAGGTGTACCTGGCTGGCTTAGTTGATAGAGCATGTGACTCTTGATCTTGGGGTCATGAGTTTGAGCCCCATGTGTGGTGTAGAGTTTACTTAAAATTTTAAAAAAATTTTAAAGAAAAAAGTTTTGGGAGAAATTGTAAAACCTATTAAGGATTCTGAATTCATATTGTTATGCAAGTGCATTTATAGTCTCTGTTTTAAATAAAACAAATCAATAAATCACAGTTCATACATTTATTGTGATGGTGAGCTTAATTTATGAAAGAAGATGCCAAGATTCAATTAGTAGGCCAGTGCACAGAGATAAAGCCTTGGCTGTAGATCAAATGATAAGGCAAATCACAAATGACTCCTACTTTCACTTTTTTGATTCACCAGTGAACTATGGGCCTAACTAAATCCCATAATACAACTTTCACTGTGAATATGTAAGATCGGATGAATGATAGAGGTACCTGCATGTCCCTTGCTGCCTTCTTTCATTTTGTTAAATTTGCTAAACTTATCTGGTATGGACCCAGGAAAACTCTTCTCTATCCAGACTTGGATCCTGTACTCCTTTGAATCCCTTGCACAGTAAAAGTTGAGTGACCTAATTTGTAAAGTGGAGACTTATGTTGGAAAACTCTTAGTCTGAAAGAGTTGGCTTTCTTTGGAATTCTGAGTAGTGAATTGCCACTTAACAATTCTTACCATATTTGAAAGTTACTTACTAAAAAGAGGTATAACTCTAGTGAATGGACTACACTAATTGTGATGAGACCAGCGTTGTTTTTTTTTGTTTGTTTTTCATTTAGTTGATTCATGGTGATTATGACCGAATGGGATGTCAAATAGTATTGTATCTTTTTAAAAGGAAATTCTTTGTATTTTTAATTTAATGTTGACGAATAGGATAAACCTTTAAGAAGGCAGATTACTATTAAATACCCAATTTTTTTCTGAGATTGTGGTCTGTAAATTACTGTAGATCTTAATTAAAGAGGGTTGTTAACTCAATATAAATAACTGATCATATGGGTAGAGCTCAATATATTCTTCTTGGTCAGAATAACAAGTATATATAGTATTTTATATAAAATATATAAATGTATGTTATATACAAACAAGTAGACTAACAAGTCTCATCTTTGTGAATTTTTCAAAAATTTCTCATAAAAATTTTGTCCAAAATATAGTCAGAAGATTCTATTCATATTAGCCTAAGTTCCTGAGGAACGATTAATACTTTTTAAAGAAATGCCATACTGAATTTGTCACTGTGAAGGAAATACTTTTATTTCTTTTTGCTACTGTTTAGATGTTGCTTAGCATTTAAAGCGTGGACTTTAGATTTCTGCTATGGATTGATTTGAAGACCAGAATCCGTCAGCTTAACGATCTCTTTTACAAAGACAATAAAATGATTCAATCTTTACTTTTATAATACTAGAAAAATATAATGTAATAAAAACCCTGCATTGCATCTAGATTTTTCAGCAGTCACTTGGAACTTGATTATTCCATTATATTGGAGATACAAACATTTCTGTTTTCAGATCACTTGTGAATCTCATTTTGCTTGGATAAACAGCTTTCTGGTAAGATGATTACTGTAATATAAAACCACTTAAGAATTTTACCCTTTGGAACATTGAGGACAAATTGAATTATAGCCGGCTCGCATGGAGATGGGGAAAAACAACCACCTTCACCGGCTTGCTTAAATGCAGCCCAAACTGGAAGCTTTCATAGATGATACCCACTTAGTTTCCCTTCCCCAGTAAAATGCACAGTAATTGTTTACCTTTCCTGAATTTTGATCTACATTTCATTTTTAGGTTTCTTGTAAGCTGCCTTTCTCTCTTTCGCTGTCTTTCTCTTGCTAGGAAGTTTTCGTGGGAGATCAGGATTTTCCATGGTGAATAGGACCTGAGAGGTGTCTTAGTATCTTTTGAAAGTGAAAATGTGAGGAAGAGCAGGATGTTGTGTGATGAATGTATCTTTAATATGGCTGTGCGTTTTCTCTCAGTTTTACCCACATACACACACACGCAAACCCATGCGATTGAAGTCAAACGTCGTTCTTTTCACTTACTCTTTTTTGTATTAATATATATAATGTATTATTTGTTTCAGGGGTACAGGTCTGTGAATCACCAGTCTTACACAATTCACAGCACTCACCATAGCACATACCCTCCCCCATGTCCATCCCCTCGCCACCTCACCCCTCCCTCCTCCCTCCCCTCCAGCAACCCTCAAGTTTGTTTCCTGAGACTGAGTCTCTTTCGGTTTGTCTCCCTCTCTGGTTTCCTCTTGTTTCATTTTTCCCTCCTTTCCTCTATGATCCAATGTCTTGTTTCTCAAATTCCTCATGTCAGGGAGATCATATGATAGTTGTCTTTCTCTAATTGACTTATTTCGCTAAGCATAATACCCTCTAGTTCCATCCACGTTGTCGCAAATGGCAAGATTTCATTTCTTTTGATGGCTGCATAGTATTCCATTGTATGTATATGTATATATATAGGTGTGTGTATATATATATGTATATATATATATATACATATATATATATATATATATCACATCTTCTTTATCCATTCATCTGTTGATGGATATCTGTGTTCTTTCCATAGTTTGGCTATTGTGGACATTGCTGCTTTAAACATTCGGGTGCATGTGCCCCTTTGGATCACTACATTTGTATCTTTGGGGTAAATACCCAGTATTGCGATTGCTGGGTTGTAAGGTAGCTCTATTTTCAACTTCGTGAGAAACCTCCCTGCTGTTTTCCAGAGTGGCTGCACCAGCTGGCATTCCCACCAACCGTCCTTATTCTTTCTGTTGTTATTCTTTGTCTCTGCCAGGCCTCTTCAGATACTTGCCTACTGGATCATACACCTTTGTTGCTGATCTTTGGGGGGAATACTTTATGTATTGTGAACATTAAACCTCCACCTGTTCCGTGTCTCAGGCTTCCTCCTCATCTCCCCACTGGCTGCTGTATCTTTCAGTATGTTTATGGTGGGCTGTACCCTATAGAATTGTAACCCTGCTTTTCACTAACAAACTTGGAAACCATTTTCCTATTCTTTGTGGCTTTGAGTTTTGTGTTGGCCCTTAGAAAGATTTTATCTTTGCCTCATTAAAAATGTATATTCTTTTTATCTTTTACCATTACAACTTTATTTTTTCATGTTTAGTTATTTATTCCATCTGTGGGATGTCTATACACACACACACATACACACACACACACACATATATGTGGTATAGATAGAGTTTCAGTTTTTCTCCTAACATAGCCAGTTTTCCTAAACCTCTTTATTGAGAAATTCATCTTTTAGTTACTGATCCTAAGTACCATATGCGTATGTAGTTAATAACCATATGCAATTGGATCTGTTTTGGGATTTGATTTTGTTGATCTCTCTGTCCCCATACTGGTACCACCCTGTTTAAATTACTGCAACTTTATAGTGAATTTATATTTATTTATAAATAAATAAAAAATCTTGAAAAAAAAAGAGTGATAACATGAAACTGAAAGAAATGGAGACAGCTAAGTGTGGCAGTTGACACTTAAACATTTGTTAGACCAAGTTTAGACCTTGTTACAAGAGGGCAGCCACTATTAGAAAAGTCAGATAGAATTGTATTAATACAAGGGTAACAGCTTGAACATTGGTAAAAAGGCCAGTTGCAGTGAGAAGACGATTGACGCCGTTAGCCAACGACATGTCCCAAAGGAATTTCTGAAGCCTGAGTGACAAAATGAAAAGGGACAACCCAGGGATCATATTGAGAAAGAAAGAGTGATATTATTGCAAGAAGCAGCGGAACTCCATGGTGTAGGTGTATGCCGTAAGAATCCAGAGCAAGATGGTAGTAACCACATGGTGGTCCAGGGGCAGATCGCTTCAGTGACTATGGAAAGGAAACCGTAATTGTTGAGGACAGTGTAGCAGCCATTCTGGCATGTGGTCAGAGGAAAGGGAGAACCTTCTAGAACATGGGGAATCTAGTCTTTTTGGTAGAAGTTTAGACCACGAAGTGTCCCTTAGACCTCTCTGGACACCCCTGTTAAAGCATAAAATGCTGATAAAGAGGAAAATGGGCAGATTGATCACTTGCATAAATGTTCTAAAATCAGGTACAGTTGTAATGCTTAGAGTAGCACAACCTTTATCATTTTTAGCATTGCCAATTTTCTGGTGGATACACATATGTGGGAGCACACTACATAGTCCCAGCTGGTTTTAGATTTACTCTAGGGGGAAAAAAAATCACCAACCGGCTCAACATCTAGTACTCGGGTGTCTTAGGTTAAGCCCTATTCAGTGCCCCAGGTGAGAGGTGAATGTGGCATTCTTGCCTGGGTGAAAGCTGAAAGATCTGATAATCTAACCTGTGACATTTTTAAAAATTCACTTTTGTAGAACAAACTCTTTTCCCAAAGAATACAATTCTGTTTCTTACACATCACTTTTTGCCGTGGCAAGATGATTTTGAATTTTTGGTGCTGCTGCTCTATCTTACTTGATTGGGAGAAGTGCAATTATGTACAATTTTCTACATTGTGCAGTTTTTCAATTTTGTAGTGTTGAGCACTTTTCACCGATCTTTTTTGTCAGCTTTTCTTATCAGAGTGCTTAACACGATTTTATGTGAAGGCAGACCATCCCATCATAGCCACTCTGAATTTCTTTTATATAACATAAGGTTAGTTCCTCAACAGGGTTTACTCTAACATGGTGTAAAATTGGCTAGGCATCTCTCAAATCTCATTACTTTTAAAGCTGTCAGCTCTTGGTCAGAGCAGGAAAGAGTGGAACAGTGGATTTAATTAAATGCTTAGTCATAAACTGGCATCTCTAATTGAAATATTATCTAACTGTAGGATAGGTGCTTATGAAATATTAGATTTGCGAATTACCTAAAATAAAGGCTTAAGGGTAAAATTGGTTGAACTTTAGCAAGTTATCTCAGTGAGCCAAAACTGTCTTGTCAGTTTTATTTCTGGTGAGCGAGGTAGAATATTTTAAGGGCAAAACCACAATTACGTGTTTGTCAGGTGTGAGCTCTGAGTAATGATTAGTTTCCCTTTTATTCATGAGAGTAGCGTGGCTGCAGAGGAGTGTGTCTTTTAATTATACTGCGTGTCTGCTTATGTTTTTGTCCTGCCCTTTTCCTTCATCTCTGGAAATGTTCTATCCATCTATCTGTGTCTGTTGGCCTTTGTATGTCCATGTATTATCTGTTCATCTACACGGTCCCTACTTTAGGGGAGAGATCATATATTATAATTTTGTTTCATTTGATTAAAATATTTCAAACAGGGGTGCCTGGGTGGCTCAGTGGGTTAAAACCTCTGCCTTCGGCTCAGGTCATGATCCTGGGGTTCTGGGATCGAACCCCGCATCAGGCTCTCTGCTCAGCGAGGAGCCTGCTTCCCCCTCTCTCTCTGCCTGCTTCTCTGCCTACTTGTGATCTCTGTCAAATAAATAAATAAATAAAATCTTTTAAAAAAATAAAATATTTCAAACATACGGAAAAGTACAGAGATCAGTATCACAACCCCTCCTATAACTACCCCTTAGCTATGGGATACCTTAACATTTGCCCTTTTTTTTTTAGACACCTGTCAAAATGTTAAATACAGGTGAAGCTCCTTGTCTGTCCCTCCTCAGTTGTATCTCTCCCTTTCTCTCCTGAGATAACACTGTCCCAAACTGGGACTTTATCATTCCCATGAATATTTTAAAGCTTTTTCTGTATGCATATATGTGTACAGAGTGAGTGTGTGTGTACATGTATATGTATACACACACCTATGGTCTTATGTGCTCTTGAAGTTTTGACATATTATCGTACTTCTTCAGTTTCCATTTCTGTGTAATATCACAATCTTCAAATTCACCTGCCATTGTATCCTCCATTATCAAAACAAAAAAAACATCTCCTTCCACCCTATATGCCGTCCGCTCCAACTACCACCTATTTTTTTTTTCTTCTTTCCTTTCATGCTCCCTGGAACCCATGCTTATCAGCCACTTTCTCCACCATGCCATGTAAACTGCTCTCATCAAGGTGTCCAGTGACCTCCTTGTTAGCACAACCAGCTGTCAATTCTCAAGTCTTCACTTTGCCTCTCAGCACTAGGTGACACACTTGATTACGTCTTTGTTTATGTAACACTTCATTCATCCTTGTCAGTTACCACTGCTTCCCGGTTTTCTCCTACCATGTCACCACTCCTTCTTATTCCTTTTGCCAGATCCTCTTTATTTATTTTTTTGTTTTGAAATAAGTTAGACAGAAGAGCCTAGAATGAAAAGTAAACATTCCTCCCAAACTTACTGCATGATTATAAATGATTTCACTTGGATTTTCTTTCATACTGTTTCAGAGATTCATTTTTTCCCTTTAAATCTTTGATCTGTCTGGGATTTATTTAGTATCCCCTAATGTGAAGCGAAGTAGTATAAACTTATTTATTTTTCTAGTTGGCTATCTGATTCTTCCCCAGTCACTTACTTAATCATCTCTTTTCCCCTACTTGTTTGGAGGCCACCATTACCGCAGAGTAATTCCCTGATGAATTTGAGTTCCTTTCAACTTCTTGAAAGAACTTGTGTTTTGTTTTGTTTTGTTTTTAGTAATCTCTACACCCAACATGGGGCTCGAACTCCTGACCCTGAGATCAAGGGTCTCATGGTCTTCCCACTGAGCCAGCCAGGTGACCCTATTTATGTTAGTTTTATTTTTCAAACCACAGCAGTCGGGTTGTCCACACCTGTGTTCAAAATACTTCCTAATCACTGACTTTATAGCTGTCACATCAGTTAGCCGGTATCTTCCTTGGACTGCGCAGAACTTGCAACAGCTGAATACCTATCAACCCCTCTTCTTCCGAACCGACCTCCTTCCTTAGCTTTCAGCTCACATCTCTCTTAGTTGCCCTCCCGCCTATTAGCTCTGTCTTCGCTAGCTTAGTTTTTGCTGTTTCTTGCACAACAGTGTTTTTGGGATTCCACCTTCTCGTGGCAAATACACTTCTGGGGAATATTTCCCAGTCTCTTTACTTCAGCACTTACTTATCTGGCCAAATATCCTCATATTTTCATTTCTAGTGCCGGTCTAAATCTGGGTGTATGTATCCAGTTTTTTGCTAGATGCCGTACGGTGTGTCCTAGAGGACTTCAGTGTGTCTGCACCAAACCTTTGTTCTCCTTCCTTCTGGTATTTTTCCTTCTTCCCTCTACCCTGCCTCACCTGCTATCATCACCATTTCCCCCAGGCGCATACATAGATTTTGTCTTTGATGTCGCTTTATCCCTTTAATATCTCCCAGTGATCTGTCAGTCGGAGGTCCTAGTTTTCCCTGGCTATTCCCACAGCTCTGGTCTGTGCTCTTATTTCATGCCTTGACTATGGAAGTTGTTTTTTAACTGCTCTCCATACTTCTAGTTTCTCTCTCTCTGATCTACCCCCACGTTGCAAGCCATGTTAATTTTCTAAAGCACAGATTTGATCACACAGACTTCCTGGTTGAAAAACAGCAGCTTTTAGTTTATCTTTTAGCTATTTTTTTAAGCTTTTAGTTAAATCTTGTGTAAATTGATCATTGTTTCCATCATTTACTTCCTCTCCCTTCCTAACTTCATTAAAATGAAATGAAAGAAATGGAAAAATTCCGTAAGGCCAAAAGAGAACAGGAGGGGCAACATTGACAATTTTAAGGTTTAAACTAATTTCTTATTTAGTCAAAGGCAGTTAACAACTTGAGACTCTCCCCCACACTAACTTTTGAGAGAAACCAACTGATTCTTCCCATACAATTCTTAATAATTCAAGACTTGGGGATAGCTGGTCTGTGGAAGGCAGCAATAAGTCTTGATATTGAAAATGTAGGCTGTTCTTTGAAAGTCTTTATACTAAGTGGCTGGAGTCCCATGTCCTCTCATCCGCTCCCTGCCCCTCAGGAGACCAGAGGTTTATTATCTGGGTAATTTGAATGGGAGAGCCACAGACTCTGAGAGGCAATAGACAGATTGGTTAAAACAATGGGGTTGGGTGAGAGTTTGAATACCTACTTTGGGGACTTATATGTTCTACTCTAGATGCAATTAATGAAAAGGGGCATGAGTTATTTATTTTCACATTCCCAGATTCCTAATGATAATCTAGATGTTTTTCTCTTGGCACATATTCTAAAAAAGTGTAGCCTAAAAAAATTAAAATTTCTCAACACCTTAAAATTCTCTCACCACGTGAGCACTTTTAGAAAAGGTAAGTCAAAAGGTCAGTTGATTTCGAGATGCTTAAAAAAATTGTTTTTTCATTTAGGCTACTCAATTTCTTATAATAACAGAAAATATGATTGTATACATAAATAAAAATACTATATTGTCATTTGATTTGTTTCTTTTTTAGAATTATGAAGACCCAAGAAATAGAGTACTTTTCCCCCTTCTACATCTTTTGCTCTGACCCCAAATGAAGGGACAGGAAGAGGGTAGAGAACAGTGAAGAGAACCTTTTTCTCTGGCTTAATTATTTTAGGTCTTCACATAGCTTTATAACAGACATAATTATATGAACAAAATAAATTCATACTCTATATTTTTATCTCCCCAGTGCAACCAGTTGATTTTATTAACCAGAAACATTTAAGTAAGCTATACCTTTCTATGTCCCAATATATTTGAAATTAATAGAACCCTTGAAATATACTATCTCCAATACAAAGCATTCACATGATTAGAAACAATATGTTAGATTTCGTTTGCTACCACCTCACCAGCTCTTTTCCCATTAAAAAAAACCTACCCCCCAAATAAAATTTCAGTCCAGATCAAGAAAACAACCCCCACTACCTATTTTATGTCTTTAAGATTTCAAAATCTTATTTGGACTTTCTAGTCTTAGTTGTGACCAACCTCTTCTAAAACTCTGGGCCCTGCTTATGGGCTTTTGAGGCCTCATGCGTTCGTGGGAACTCGGGATTCAGTGCCGTCTGTGTCTCTACCTGGCAAATGTGTGCCTGCGCTCTCCACCCCTCACTCCTCTTGTCTCTCCCAACTTCACCCAGATTCCTCAGGTCTCCTCAGGGTTAATCCAACTTCCCCTATACTCGGTTGTTGCTATTTAATGAGCCACTGTGGAATTTTGTAGCTAATTTGTTGCAGATTCAGTCCCTTTAGTGTTCTCCATTTTCTTAAATTTTCATAAGCTAGAATATGGACATAGGGAGCACAGACACACGTTTTTTGTCTTTCTGTCACGAATTATATAAAATATTACATAGATAGCATAATTTGAAAGTTCTAGTATTGATTTTTATAGTAAATATCGATTTCTTTTCCTCCTGAACAGGTCATTATCCAAAGGTGATGGATCATCTTCATAGAGGGGAGTCGGTTGCTACAATACTCCGTAACCGGTATATTTATGGAAGCAATTTACCTTATAATTTCTGTAATGTCTCTCCTGCCTATTTATCTGCCTAACATAGTTGCTGCTTAATGAATATTTGTTGAATGCCTGGGTTAACATAAAATATTTGCTATATGAGTGAGTAAAAGAATGACTGGGTGACGAAGACATGGAATGAAGAGCACGATAGCGACTGTGTGTTCTGAGCTAATGAAGAAATAGAGAATATAATTAGAAATCATACTCGGTGTAAACTGTGACCACGTGACGTTCAATAAATAGAGCTATTGACTTATTTTTTAGTCTTAAAGCATGTTAGTGAAGAAAGACAGGTATCCATTGCTTAAGAACAGATGTCTCAACCAAGTTTATTTTTTTAAATAGTATTGCCCTGTGGTTGTACATTTCTGCTACTTAAAAATCCAGTGAAAACTTTTTCAGAGAGTTTTGAGAAATTCTGAGCTTTCTCTGACTACTTATGGTTTTAAATTCATGGTTTAAAGAAACGTGGCCTTTGCTTTGTAAGTGCAAAAGAGTATCCCTTAGTCCTCATAGTTGAATTGCATGGTTTGCGTGAGTCCTTTGAAATAATATGCTGGAGTTGTCTCTATCACTGCTCTGCCACTTACTAGTTGTCTAGACTTGGCCAAATGTCTTAATTGCTCAGTGCCTTAACTTCCTCATCTATGAATTGGGGATAAAATTACCTACATCAGGGTTGTTTGGAGGATTAAATAAGTGTCTGTGGGGTGTGGAGAGAGAGAGAGCTTGGCAAGCAATGCACGGTATATTGGTGCTCTTACTGAAACATAAAGGTGAGGCTTTTAACTATGTTGAAATATAGCATTGTGTTTCTGAATTCTGATATGCTTTAAAATAGGTGTCTTAAAAGAATATGCAAAGAGGAGAGAGTTTGAAGTAGGAAGGGGACATATATAAAGTCATCGTTATTTGCCAGATACCGTAATACTCGGGATTTTACACAATAATCCTATAATGGAAATATATGACAGGTGCCTGTTGGTTGGAATGTGTACTCTCCTGTGGGCAAGGGGCTGTAAGGTAAGCTTGCTCAGAGACGCAGAAAGCAAGAAAATCCTAGCAGGAATAATGTGTGGCCATGTTGGGTGAAAAGAGAGAAGAAAAGAATAAGGTGTGTATGCTGGGGGTTGAATTCACATTGGTGAGTTGAGTCTGCAAAGGCCAAGCACCACTGAATAGGAGGGTCTCTATCATGCATTTGGAAGAGGGAAGAGTAGGAGGGCAGGACTTCCAAAGGTCAAGTCAGTAACTGAGGGAGTCATAGCGTATTTGAATTTATTTCCATTAATTTTTTAAAGATTTTATTTATTTATTTGACACACAGAGAGAGAGATCACAAGTAGGCAGAGAGGCAGACAGAGAGAGGGGAGAAAGCAGGCTCCCTGCTGAGCAGAGAGCCCGATGTGGGGCTCGATCCCAGGACCCTGGGATCATGACCTGAGCCGAAGGCAGAGGCTTTAACCCACTGAGCCACCCAGGCGCCCCTCCATTATTTTCATAGAGTTGTAATTAAGTGCAGTAAAACATACAAACACTTAAATATACATCTTTCTCTTTATAGAAATATAATTAAGTGCAGTAAAATATACAAACACTTAAATAGTCATCATGCTAGTTTTTTACACTTGCATACATCCAGGTAGCCATGACTCAGATCAAGATATAAAACAGTTCCATCCTTCCAGAGAGTTACCTCATTCCCCTTTCCAGTCTATATCCTCTATTTTCTTGAACTTCATGTAAATGGAGTCAGACACTGTGCCTGGCTTCTTTAGTTCCAAGTAATGATTTTGAAATTTATCATTTCTGCCGGTATCAGGAATTCTTTCTATTTTATTGCTGTGTAGTATTCCTTTTTTTCTTTTTTTTAACTATACCACAATTTGGTTATCCATTTTCTTGTTCATAGTTACTTAGGTTGCATCCATTTCTTGGCTATTATGAATGAAGCTGCTCTTGAAGTTTTTGTACAGAACTTTCTATGGCTATAGATAGCCACAAAATTTCCTTTGGATATGTATCTAAAATATGAACATAAATTATTTATTAAATTTATTTTATTTGAATTTATTAAATCTATTTTATGTAGCATTTATAATTTATTTAGCATTAGTAGATTGCCAAAGACTTTTTTTTCCAAGATTTCATTTATTTGAGAGAGAGAGAGAGAGAGTGAGCCAGGGGAGGAGCAGAGGGAGGACAGGCAGACTCTGTGCTGAATGTGGAGTCTGATGTGGGGCTCAATCCCAGGCCCCTGAGATCATGACCTGCACAGAAATCAAGAGTCAGATGCTTAACTGACTGAGCCATCTAGGTGCCCCAGCCAAAGCCTTTTCTAAAGTGATCGTATCATTTTCTCCTCTGACTGGTGACAAGTGAGAATCCTCACTAACTATTGGTATTGTTGGCATTTTAAATTTAACTTTGTTTAATTATTTTTAAGTAGGCTCCACACCCAAGGTGGGGCTTGAACTCACAACCCTGAGACCGAGGGTCACATGCTCTACTGACTGAGCCAACCAGGCTCCCCTTGTTATTAACCTTTTTAATTTTAGCCATTCTGTTGGGTGTGTAGTGGTTTCTCATAATGGATTTCACTTTACATTTTCCTCGTGTGTAATAATTTTGAGTATATTTTCCTATGTTTATTTGTTATTTATCTTTCAGAAGTATCTGTTCAGGTCCTTTGCCCATTTAAAAAATTGGGTGGTTATCTTTTTGCAGTTAAGGAGTTTTTAAGCTTATTCTGAATATTTCAATATATTGCGTTATACTTTCTTCCAATCTTTGCCTTGCCATCCCATTTTCTTTTGATGAGCAGAATTTTTAAAAGTTTTACAAAGTTCAATTTATTATTTTTTTTCTTTTATGCTCATGCTTTTTGTATCTTTACTAAGAAATCTTTGCTCTCTCAAATTTTAGACTTTCTTCCTGAAGTTTTAAAGTTTTAGCCTTCATGTTATAAGTGCTTTCTTGACCAGAAACCAAAGAAATGAACTTATGTCCCAGGTTTCACTTAGAATCTGAATAAATAATAACACTTTATAGGGGCGCCTGGGTGGCTCAGTGGGTTAAAGCCTCTGCCTTCGGCTCAGGTCATGATCTCAGGGTCCTGGGATCGAGCCCCGTATCGGGCTCTCTGCTCAGCAGAGAGCCTGCTTCCCTCTCTCTCTCTCTGCCTACTTGTGATCTCTGTCTGTCAAATAAATAAATAAAATCTTAAAAAAAAAAAGAACACTTTATAAAAGAAGAGTCTCTTTGTAGTTTTAATTTTAAATTAATACCTTTGTACATGACAAGGGAACTGAGTTATAACCTAAGCCATACCTCACAAGGCATAAGCAACTAGTTGTATAACTCCTAGTTTATAACTCAGTGACCTGTGGTTTCCTACTGTTACAATCTTTATTATAAATAAAACTCCTTTGAATGAATCAGATAATTCTGATATTAAAGAAACTGATTGAGGGCATAGAAAATGATGGAAAACGACCCCATTCATTTTATGATGCTGCATAATTCAGGTATGAAAATCTGAGAATAATGTTGCTTGTTTGTGTACACAAATTATAGATCAGTTTTGGGTTGTAAATAAAGTATAAACCAAACGCATTTAGGAATATATGCAGAGATAGACCCTTTGTGACTAAGAATGTTTTATCCCAGAGTGTTAATTGTTTAATACTATGAGAGTTATATGAGGCATTCTATCAATAGATCTCATTAAAAAAAAATTAAATGCTGAAGGGGAGCACCTGGCCGGCTCAGTCAGTAAAACATGTGACTCTTGATCTCTGGGTCTTGAGTTTGAGCCCCATGTTGGGTGTAGAGATTACTTTAAAATAAAAATCTTGAAGAAAATAAATGCTGAAGGTGTTTGAAAAAATTCAGTGCCCACTTTAAGAATAAAAATAGGAGGGGTGCCTGGCTGGCTCAGTCCATAGAACATGTGGCTCTGATCCCAGGGTTGTGGGTTCAAACCCCATGTTGGGTATAGAGATTACCTTAAAAAATAAATTTAAAGAAAAGTCATAGAAACTTCCTTTCTTAAGAAAAACAATTACTTCTCTAAAACCAATAGTCCAGCATCATACTTAATGTAGGAATAGTTCCATAAGCAACAACAAAACAAAGATGCCTACAGTCATCATTATTTAACACATATTTATAAATTCTGACCAGTGTCAATGAAGTAGCATAACTAACAGAAAGGAGGAGACCAAAAAAATGATCAAGTTTTAGAACATAGGCTTATGTACCTACAAAAGCTAAGACTTAAAAACAACTTCTTAGTTGATAGAATGCTAATGAGTGCTAAAAAAAAAAAGTAGTGGGATATAAGGTAAAAATTAACCAGTACCTTTTATTTATACCAAAAGTAGCCATTTAAAAGATAAAAAGACAAAACATAAAAATCCATTTACAAAAACCATAAACCATAAATATGTAGTAATAACCCTAATGAAAATGTCTCAAACCTATCTAAAGAAATTGAAAAATTCAAGAAAGCAGGCATACTATGATCCTATATTAAAAAATTAACTCTTCCCTATTTATTATGTAGATTTAACATGAATTTAAAGTGATCATTCAGGGCGCCTGGGTGGCTCATTTGGTTAAGCTTCTGCCTTTGCCTCAGGTCATGGTCCCGGGGGTCCTGGGATCGAGCATCAAGCATCGGGCTCTCTGCTCAGCAGGGAGCCTGCTTCCCCCTCTCTCTCTGCCTGCCTCTCTGCCTACTTGTGATCTCTGTCTGTCAAATAAATAAATAAAATCTTTTTTTAAAAAGTGATCATTCAAATAAGATAATGAGTGTATTGAAGCAGTGTATCCCCATTCTGTAACACTATGTCTGGCATGTAGTAATTGCTAATCAAAAAAATCTAAATTTCTTCAATTTGTAATAACATTTACTCTGCAATCGCTAAATGCTAACCACTTTCATGTGCTAAAATATGATGAAAAATGATGACTCTTTGTTCTCATTGAGCTAATATTTTGATGGTTGTAGGGGTAGGGTCAGAGAAAAAATGTATATTGGAGAAAATTGCTATGAAAAATTAATAAAGCATATAGAAAGATAATTAAGGCCTGGGGCGACAGCACCACAGAGCATTAACCTCTTTCTTGTCTTAGATGTTTTTAGTCTTGCCATCTGCCATTCAGCATACGTTTTACTCTATCTGGAGTTTTATTCCAGAAGTTTCCAGGAAGCTCTGAGAAAGGTGAGCCGTAGGTGGCTTCCTTTGCTCAGAGCAAGATCTCTCTCTGGGCGCCATTCTCACTCACGCATTATAGTCAAGTCTGGGAAGGCACGTGGTGGTAAGAGTCACCCATTTGTTACTGGGTGGTGATGTGTTTTTAGGAGATTCCTAGCTCTAATAAGGAATTCTGCAATGAGGTGTAAAGCTCTGACAGTGGTCCAGTTTTCTAGAAGTACAGTGCTGAATAAAACACAGTATAAAATATTATCTGGCACTTGGAATACAGGCAAAAGAGTGCCGAACACTGTGCAATAAGGTTTCCATACCTTTAATAAATATCACGTACCACTTACAGGGCAAGGTATTAGGGATATAGCGGTGAATGATATACATGGTTCCCTGCAGGCTAGTGGCGATCATAGTGGTCAGAATAAGAAACGAGGAGCATCTGAACAGGGGCACCTGGGTGGCTCAGTCATTAAGCGTCTGCCTGGCTCATGTCATGATTCCAGGGTCCTGGGATTGAGCCCCACATCGGGCTGCCTGCTCGACAGGAAGTCTGCTTCTCTCTCTCCCACTCCCCTTGCTTGTGTTCCCTCTCTGTCAAATAAATAAATAAATCTTTTTTTTTTTTAAAGGAGCGTCTGAACAAAGGTGAGGTCAGTAGAGAAAGAGACAGGTGGGGATGGAGTTGTGAAATATTTCAGAGTAAATTTGACAACATTTGGTGTTCAGCAAGATTTTTCCCAATCTAGTCAAAGTGATCTATTAAAATTGCTAAGCTGATAATGCCACCCAGATTGCCTTTTCCCATCTCTGACTATTGAAATTCCAACTGTTCTTCAAGACGCAGATCAAATTCCATGTCCTGGGGCGCCTGGGTGGCTCAGTGGGTTAAAGCCTCTGCCTTCGGCTCGGGTCATGGTCCCAGGGTCCTGGGATCGAGCCCCGCATCGGCTTCTCTGCTCAGCAGGAAGCCTGCTTCTCCCTCTCTCTCTGCCTGCCTCTCTGCCTGCTTGTGATCTGTGTCTGTCATTTATAAATAAATAAAATCTTTTTAAAAAATTTTTTTTAAAAATTCCATGTCCCACCAAAAGCCTTCCTTGATTGATGCAAGTAGATGATCAATAGCGTGTCTTTTGCCTCTGGACTATTTCACCCCTGCAGTGAATTTTATCACGCGCTCTTCTGCACTAAAGTAATTCCAGCATGTCTTTGCTTTCATCATCATTAACGGGGCTCTTTAAGAGAGTGACTATATCTAATTTGTTTAAATCCTGTATAATACAGGATTTTGTGCTTAATAGGCATTCTTTAAATGTTGGAGAATGTACCACATGAAAAATTATTTGTTGCTGATGATTTTACTTGGTTAAATTGTTTGGGTATTTTTGTTTCCCACAGTCAGGTCTTACTTATAGTTAAGTAATTGAATATTAAGTGACAGTCATTAAAATTGTGAAATAGGCTAATGAAATTCAGTGCAGATTCTAGGAGTAAGTTCAGGCTTTTTTTTTTTTAAACCGATGTTGTATATAATTACTTCTTAATAGTGTGTGATGTTCAAGGGGAACACGGGGCTTTGATTCAGTTCATTAGGTATTTAAAAATGTTGAGCCCTTACTCTTTGTCAAGCACTGCCCTCATCCGTAAAATTTAAGAATTGGAAGATCCTTTCCTTCCTTTTAGTTTTAAAAGCCTGGAATTATATTACTAAGCCTGAGTACATAGTAGGTGATAAATAAACACATCTTTTTTAAAGGATTTATTTTATATTATTTTTGTTAAAGATTTTATTTATTTATTTGAGAGAGAGAATGAGCAGAGGGGAGAGGCAGGGGGAGAGGGAGAAGCAGGCTGAGCAGGGAGCCTGACTCGGGGCTTGATCCCAGGGTCCCAAGGTCATGATCTGAGCCAAAGGCAGACACTTAACTGACTAAGCCACCCAGGTGCCCAAACTTACTTATTTTAGAGAGGGAGCATGCACACACTCATGCAGGGAGAAGGACCAGAGGGAGAGGGAGAGAGAGTCTCGAGCAGACTCCATGCAGAGGCTCAGTCTCAAGACCCTGAGATCTTGAACTGAGCTAAAACCAAGAGTCAGATGCTTAAGCGACTGCGCCGCCCTGGTGCCCCAGTAAACACATCTTTGATTAAATTCAAGGATGATCAGTCATTGAAGATAAGCCCTTTTGTTACTTTCTTCATCATTTTGCGAACTTCCACACAGATATGTTTTTCTGTGCTTTTTAAGGCTTGAAAACTCACGAGGATCTAGCTTTTCCTTTGCTAAAGTAAGTGAGGCAATGATGATCATAAACTCAAACCTTAGGCTAGAAGAGGCCACTAAGGGTTATAATATAAGAGCGTAATGCATGAATGTCTGAGGCCGGTCACATTCTACGTAATGGACTTCTCTTTCAGCCCAGGTGTTTTGTAGCTTTGGGTTCCGCATTATTATTGTTATAACATATTGCCATAGATGCCTGTGCAATTTGTCAGCATGCTTGTTCCTGTCACTGAAGACTCGTGTACCCTTCTACAAAGGACATGGACTTACTAGTAATGTTGCATGTTTGATCCATGTAGAGGAATTTCCAGGCCATAGATAGTATTTCTATTCCTGGGAAGAGGAATTACTATCCTCAGTCCTCTTTACCTACATCTTGAATGTTGCTGTCCATAATTCTGTACATATTCTACACATATCTTTCTAGACAAGCTCCTCTACAACTGTTTCCTCAATCTCAGACAATAGGCTGAAGACCTTAGCATTTGTATCTCAAGTCTACATTTTTTTTCATGAGTCCCAGACTAAAAAGTTCTTTATTCCCCTTCTCCACCATTTTGTTTTTTGACTCTACAAGTAATACGTATTTATTATAGAACAGTACAGAAGAGAAAATTATATATACACAGTGGAAATAATCACCTAAAGTAATCTCTATTAAACCCTTGGGGCATTTCCGCTCTAGTCTTCTGGTGCTTCTCTAAATGGAATTGTGTTGGTAATTACGGAACGTGATCTGGTTTCAGTGTCATGGTTAAGAGCAGAGGATTTGAAGTCTGCCAAATACAGGTTCAAATCAAGCTCTGCCACTTTCAGTAGCTGGGTGAACTTGGGGAAGTTTCTTAACCTCTTTCAGTCTGTTTCCTCATCTATAAAATAAAATAGTATCACTCTGTGGGATTGCTCTGAGGAGAAAGTAAAATGTTTTCAAGAGAGTCAGGTCCTTAGCACATGGTAAATGTTCAGTAAAAGGAAACATTCACTGTTTTATACACTGTAGATCAGGTCTATATCCTGCTAGCTTTCTTGGTTGTACTGTTAGCGTTTTCACAGGTCAGTATAAATTTGTTAGAGACATAGTAGCTACAAAGTAGAAACTCTTCCGTGGGACAAAATATTTCATATTTAGGTTGAATCCACTTTGGGGTGTGGTTAGTTGTAGTGTCTTCCATATATGACATCTTTTCTCTTCTCTTGCTCTCTTTTTAAGATTTTATTTATTTGACAGAGAGAGACACAGCAAGAGGAGACACAAGCAAGGGGAGTGGGAGAGGAAGGAGCAGGCTTCCCGCTGAGCAGAGAGCCTGATGTGGGCTCGATCCCAGGACCCTGGGACCATGACCTGAGCCGAAGGCAGACCCTTAACTAGACTGAGCCACCCAGAGGCCTCTCTCTCCTCGTTTAATATTTATCTTTTTTCCTTCCAATTCATGAATTTGTGTTCTACTGTATCAAATCTCTTTCCTCCCTCTGATGCACATTTTGGTTGTGACTCTTGTTGAGTTTCCTTGCAGCTGACCGATCTTGCAGCTCATCCGATCTTGTTACGTTTGACTTCCTCTTCCTGCTTGATTGAGGCCGTGTTTTCTTATTTTCCTTGAATGTGCCGGAGGCTTTCAACATTGTTTTCTGGCTACTATATGAAAGCATTTGTAGAGTTTTGCTCTTTCCCTGAGTGTTTATGATGACAAATCTCTTCCTTGTTTCTCAATACATTTTCATTGGCCCCGTGCTTGCTGTTTTTCTGTTTATTTATTCTCAAAGGAAGAAAGATTCCCAGAAGGGCTTTGTACTGGCTGTTCCTTTGAAACGTCCTTCCCTGTGGTCTTTGTGTAGCTAGCTCTTCTTTTCAGATCCCCACTTAAAAGGCCTCTCCTTTGAGAAGTTTTCATTGACTACCCAGTCTGAAATGGCTACCTGTGTAGTGACACATCCCCTTAGTTTCAATCTTTGCTTCTTCCTTTGTTTATTATTTACCACCATTCACTAGAATGGAAGCTGTAGGAGGACAGTGATTTGTCTGTCTTACTGATTGCTTTAATGTGACTACTCACAGCCAGCCAAGTCTGGGACATATTAGTTGCTCAACAAATATTTGCTGAGTGAATGAATTAACTGTTGTCCCTCTCCATGTGCTCCTGGGTACTAATCCAGCCCCTTTCTCAGACTTTTACCTACGAGTCAATACTGAGAGAAATAAATGATCGAAACAAGTAAATGAGGGGTACCTGGGTGGCTCAGTCAGTTGAGCATCTGACTCTTGGTTTTGGCTCAGGTCTTGATCTCAGGGTCCTGGGATTGAACCTTGTGTTGGGGTCCACACTCATCCCAGAGTCTGCTTCTCTCTCTCTCTCCCTCCCACTCTGCCCCTCCCCACTACTTGCACACACATACTCTTCTTTCTCTCAAATAAATAAATAAAATCTTTTTTTTTTAAAGAAAAAAATTAATGAGGGAGAAGACCCAAATCTTCCTTACAGAGGAATTCCAAATTTTATATGTATGTATGTGTTCTATGAAGCAGAACTTCATCTCCCTCCTCCCTTGAGTCCACTCAAGGAAGTCCTTGAGTGGACTTCCTGATCCACTTCCAAAGAAATGAATGTGGAAAAGAAAAAACACCTTTACAGTGAAGAAATCTGGCAAATACTACCTGTAGTAGTCAGAATAATGGCCTCTCAAAAGGCCCACATCCTAATGCCCAGCACCTGTGACTGATACTCTACATAGCAAAAAGGACTTTACAGACATGATCGAGTTTAGATGAGAAGGTTATCCTGAATTATCTCAAAGGGCCCAGTGTTATCACAAGGGACAGTTTCTAAGAGGGATGCGAGAGGAGTCGGAGTCAAAAGAAGGAGATAGGATGATGGAAACAGAAGTTAGAGCTATACTTTTTGATGACGGAGGAAGGTTCCACAAGCGACAAAGTGCAGGTGGCTTCTAGAAGCTGGGAAAGGCAAGGAAACAAATTCTCCCCTGAAGCCCTGCCAACACCTTGATTTTAGACCTCTGACCCCTAGGACTGTAAGACAGTCAGTTTGTGTTGTTTAAAGCCACTGAGTTTGTAGGAATTTGTCACAACAGCAATAAGGATGGAGTATACCGTGTTGGCTGAGCGTGGCATTTAAGCTTCCTAGTATATTCCGGGCATTGTCATTTCTGACTTGGTATGAACTCAGAAGAGGTGCTGGGGTTGGCAGGGTTCAGAAGGGACCTCCAGTAGAAAGGAACAGCACCTTCGCCAACTCTCAGTTGCCATGCGGGTGCTGGTTTTCCTCACTCTTTTGTCTGTTTGACATTTAGTGGGAAGTTGGGGAAGGCAGCCCATTCATATATCTGTCTTAAAGTTTTCCTCACCCTATTGTATAATTTATGCTCACTGTGAAGTATTTGGAAAAGTATGATCCCACTTTTCTGAAGCACTGTTAATGTTTTGAAATGCATGAGTGTTTATTACATGCGAAGATTCCCCAGGATTGTAAGCGCCGTGGGTCCAAACCCATAGAATCACTGTTCCCAGCACCTGTCTCCTGCTCTCTCGTCTTGGGTTTAACGATCCCCCACTCACCCAGTGGCTTGAGTCAGACACTGAGGCATCATCCTGGACTCTTCTTTTTCTTTCTCATCCCACACATTCAGCCAGTCACCAGGTCCTATTTCTTCTTCCTAATTATTTCTCTGGTCCGCTCCTCCCCTACCTCCCCCTCTAGTCCAGCCCTCCCTTTGCAGCCATGATGATCGTTCTGAAATGTAAATGTGTTTGTATCATTTCCTTGTTTAGATCTCTTCAGTGACTCATGGTGTGACAGGGCCTCTCGTGCCATTCCTCTCCATCTCACCGGCCTCCTCTTCTGCCTAGAGCACGCTTTGCAACGTTTCCCCAACATTGGAAGGTGACATAGTCCCTCCTATTTCCATCCCTTTTTCTGGTATGCCTTCTCTCTTATTCTTGGCCCAACCAACTCCTGTTTATCCTTCAAGACTCAGCACGAATGTCCCCTCGTCTGTGAAGCTTGTATACCCTCTTGCCTCTTCCAAGTAGCATTTGGGCTCCTTTCTTATGGCTTCCTTACCAACGACTCTCATTTCTCTGGTGGTGGTAGGCGGCAATCAGCGTCACAGTAAATAGTATTAATAGTTCCATTGGCAATTGTCCTTATAATAGCTAACACTTAAATAGCACTTGCTTTGGGCCAGATAAAAACCCTGCCTATTAATTGATCTCCTTTTCATAATAATCCCCATGAAGTTGCTACTATCATTATTCTCATTGTACAAACAAGAAATTGAGACACAGAGGGTTTAGTGAAGTTGTCCGAATCACACACTAATATGCGTGGATGCAGAGTTCAAATCCAGGAAGTTCAGCTCCCAAGTCTGTGCCTTTAACCTTCTGCCTCTCTTTCTCCTTCATTGGGTTGTGAGTTCCCTGAGGAGGGGGGTTTTGACTGTCCTGTGTCACCCATCCTATGTTCCCTTCCCTAAATGCATTCCATTAACTGCTTCGCTAATCTCTGACAAGCGAAGACGCGGTAGGTGGGTAATGGGTAACCAGTTCCATGACGATCTTTCAGAGCGAGCAGCACATGAATAAAAAGGAATGGCTTTCTGCGTTTTGTGAAGAGCTTCATATCTGCTACCCACGGTGTTGACCCTAAGGCCAGGCCGGTTCTGCTGACTGGCGGTGTCTACATACATTCTAACAGATAGGTTCAGTGCTATAAATGAATTGGGAACTTGAAAGGGGATAAAAGTAAGTTTTTCCTCTTAAAACTTTTCACTTCTCTCCTTTTCTTATCTTTCGTTTCCCTCCCTTTTCATCTTCCCAGCAAATGCAGTTGCATGGAGAGTGTTAAAAGATGATGTCAAATTTCCAAGGGTTCCTGAAGCACAGCTGGGTCATGTTCTATTTTGGGTTACATTTGTTTCTATTTTGGGTGACAAGGCATATGGACCCATGAAATAATTCAGAGCCTTAATGCATGTGGATGCTTTTCAAAAATTGCCAGAAAACAGAGGTTTCCATTGTCTTGCTAGTTACTGGTGTTGTGTGGTATTTTGACTCCCAATCCCCCAACACTTGTTTTTTCAAAAGATTTTCTTTTTAGGGGCGCCTGGGTGGCTCAGTGCGTTAAAGCCTCTGCCTTCAGCTTAGGTCATGATCTCAGGGTCCTGGGATCGAGGCCCACATCCGGCTCTCTGCTTGGTGGGGAGCCTGCTTCCCCCCGCCCTCTCTCTGCTTGCCTCTCTGCCTACTTGTGATCTCTATCTGTCAAATAAATAAAATCTTTAAAAAAAAGATTTTATGTTTAAATGCTCTCTACACCCAACGTTGGGCTTGAACCTACAACTCCGAGATCAGGAGTCACTTGCTATGCCCACTGAGCCAGCCAGGCACCCCGTCAACACTTTTTTATTAAG
Source organism: Enhydra lutris kenyoni (assembly GCF_002288905.1). Taxonomy (NCBI): domain Eukaryota; kingdom Metazoa; phylum Chordata; class Mammalia; order Carnivora; family Mustelidae; genus Enhydra; species Enhydra lutris. The sequence goes on along the minus strand of NW_019154137.1, from coordinate 1,557,792 downwards.
GGTGCCCAGGTGGCTCAGTCAGTTAAGCATCTGCCTTTGGCTCCAGTCATGGTTCCGGGGTCCTGGGATCGAGCCCCATGTCGGGCTCTCTGTTCAGCAGGGAGCCTACTTTTCCTTCTCCCTGCTGCTCTCCCTGCTTGTTCTCTCTCTCTCTCTCTCTCTCTCTTTCACTGTCAAATAAATAATAAAATCTTTTTTTAAAGCCTTTAAAAAAAAACAAACCAAAAAAGTACTTTTTTTTGGACCATGCTTCATTTTGGATTGAAATGAGCAGAAAAAGAGTGATACCTTTACTCTTTCTTGGAAGCTCTACCCTTTCAGTGGATTAGAGTTTCCGTACCTGCCTTTGGCATCGAGCTATGGCAATTTAAACTTTATGAACCGTAGACAGCCCTATTCTGGGGCTCCTCTGAGAGCCCAAGGCCTTAACCTGTCATTGAAGGAAAAGAAATGCATCCTCCTCCCTTCCTCAGGATCTCCTTCTTCACAGTATGTTATGAAACCAGTTCTCCTGGAGGCGAAGACACTTTCCCTGTATCCGTACAGCATGGCATGGCTGACACAGATACAGGCTAGAGACAGCCAGGAAGAAATCTTCTGGTGGTCTTAGCAATCTCTTTTCTGGGGAACAAAATAACAGACACAAGCAGAGTGAATTCAGATTAAACTTGATGTTCTTTTTGACAGGAGCTTTGACATTGTTGTTTATTTTTCCTTGGCACCTTATTGAAAATGCTCTCATGTAACTTTGTCTGAACTTGTCTGAGGTCAGCCATTGTCCAGAGTTGGCAGGTCTGTCAGGCTTCACGAAGCTCCCGTTCTTGGCCTTCCCCAGGCTTCAGTGGCTGTTCACGTCACTGGGAGGCCACCCAGAACACACTTTTCTCTCTGGGTTCCCTGAGGCAGTGCAGTCTGCACCCCCATGTTACCTTCATCCTTTGACCGTGTCATGTGAAGGGGAAGTACTTCAACATTAGCTCTGGAGCCTGTGTTCCTACACATTCCCCTTAAACATAGTTCATTTCCCTGACTGACTCTTCTGTGGAAAAGGCAGAGTGCAGAACTGACTTTGGAGCTTGAGAAACCCTGTTTTTTGGTCCTGGCGCTGCCATCTTATAATGGAGGCAATTTATTGAATCAGCTAGCAGTTTCTTTTTCTTTCTCCTTGTTTTCTGAACAGAAATACTTTCCCCTTCCCTCGAAAATTAATGAGGTGATATGCTTGAATTATTTTGTTCTCCCTGGAAGGTAGACGCTGAATCGGTTCACCCTGATTTTTGAAAGGAGTTGAAAAACACAGTTACGCTCATTCGTTTTGCTAATTATAGTTGTGGCTCCCCAAATACCAGCCTACGTTTCTTTAGAGATAGGAGAAGACTGCAGAGATAATGTTCAACCCTTAATGTAAAAAGACAGGGAATCTGATATGCAAAGGTGAGAGAGCTTCTGCAGTTCACCTAGCAAGGGAAACAGCCAACACATGAATCTCCCTGTTTTCTGATATACTTGAGTGTCAGTTAAACATCAGAAAGCTGCATTTTACCTATTTCAAGTATAAAAACAGACTTCCTTACTAAAAGCTATTTTGTCAGATTTTCCATATTGTACAGTGCTTGTGATACATTTTTTAAAAGATTTTAGTTATTTGAGAGAGAGAGAGAGAAAGAGAGAAAGAGAGAGAGAGAGAGAGATGAGAAGGGGGGAGGGTCAGAGGGAGAAGCAGACTCCCTGCTGAGCAGGGAGCCCAATGCTCGATGCCGGGACTCCAGGATCATGACCTGAGCTGAAGGCAGTCGCTTAACCAGCTGAGCCACCCAGGCACCCCGATACATTTAATATTTACGGGTAAATTGGTATAGCCTTTATCATTATTTTTATGTGTAAAATACTTTTTCTTTTGGCTACGTAGTTCAAGTAGTTTCTATTCTGTGGGTTAGATAGGGAATAAGTATTACTCTAATGATCAGTGGAGAGTAGGGACTTGGATTGAAATAGAAGGGAAACTCAACCCAGTCTGTCCTACCCTTTCCTACGAGTGCAATTCTGGTGTATCATTTGGCCTTAAGCCTGTACTTACCCATTTACATCCAGATTACATCCAAAGAACAGGCTGAAATATTTACTATCAAATGACATAGGAAAAATGTAACATGTACAAAATGTTGCTATTAACAACATTGTTTATTCAGTTCCAACTCACTTTCCTGCCTCAGTTACTTTGTTTTCACTAAAATGAATGGCTAAACTCAGATTTTTCCCCCTAGCTATCCATAACCCCATGCATTCATGTCCCCTTGGTGCCGTAACAAATTTCCACAAACCCAGTGCTTAAAACAACACAGATTTATTGTTTGACAGTTTGGAAGGTTATTGGGCAAACCCCAAGATACAGGCAGGGCCACCTTCCTTTCTGGAGGAATCCAGAAGCCGCCTGTGTTCCTTTGCTGGAGTCTCTTTCCTCCACCTTCAGAGTCAGCAACTGTAGGTTGAGTTCTTCTCACATCTCATCCCTTAGACCTCTCCTGCTTTCTTCTTCTAATTTAAATGACCCCTTTTTATTGTATTTAGCCCAACTGGGTAATCTAGGATAATCTTTCCATCTTGTAAAACTTAATTACATCTGCAAGGTTTCTTTTGCCATGTGAGATAACATAATCACAGGTCCCAAGGATTAAGAAGTAGAGAGCTTTGGGGGAGGGACGTTATTTTGCCTGTTACACCCACTCTCCATGCCAGTCATTCCATGCTGTGTCTTTTTCTTCTGAGGATGTTAAGATGAATGGCCCTTTTCCGACTGTAACCATTATTTTTAAAAACACTCATCATTAACGCTTATCCCAATACTCCCATGTACTTCTTTTGCTTATTAAGAGAATTTCCACACATTAAAGATAATATACGTATATGAAAATTATAGAAGTTTTGGAAAATGCAGAAAAGAACATAAATCACATATTACTCCACCCTGTCTAATATAAACCAGTTACCGTCTTGGTATACTACCTTTCAATTTTCTCCATGCATATATTTTACATAGTTATCATGATTATGTACAATTTTGTCTTTTTTTTTTTTTTTAAGTAAGCTCTGCATACAAAGTTGGGCTTGAGCTCAGCCCTGAGATGAAGAACCACACACTCCATCAACTCAGCCAGCCAGGTGCCCCAAGATTTTGTCCTTCTTACAAACATGATACCATGAACAATTTTCATATCGTTACTAGTCTTCCTAATCACCGGATGAGAAAAATAACAGTTTTCTTATAATGTTCGTCTATATTCCTAGTAGAAAACTTAGAAAATAGAGGAAAGTATAAATAAGAAATAATTTCCTATCCCATTATTCAAATTTCACTACTCTTTTACTCCTCTCTTGTATGTAGCTTTGTAATCATGCTTTTCTCTAATAATAATATAATTTTAACATCTTCCCCATGTTTTTAGTATATATTGTTTTCAACTGTAAATTTTAAAATAGATTGTATTGCAAAATTAATATGGCCATTGTTTTTTTTTTTATTTTGTTAAAGAGTTTATTTTTAAGTTGCCAGCGTGGGGCTCAAACTCACAACCCTGAGATCGAGAGTCGTACGCTCCTCCACTGAGCCAGCCAGGTGCCCCGGTCATTATTTTTATTTTTATTTTCTTTAATTTTTTTTAACATTCTTAGTTTATTAATCCTCTCATGAAAAATCTGCACAATCACCACAGATAAAGCCACTGCAGCATCTTTACTCCTTCTGTTGTCCAATCTCCAGCTCACTTCTTTTTGCCAGCACCAACATTGGCTTTCGCAGTCCCCCTGACTTTCTTCATTCTGTTCTTGCGTTCTTTTCGCTGTTTTCTTGAGGTCTTTTTCTTCTCATACAGACCACGTCTTGCAAGTCTATGTTTGGGTTCATTTTTCTTTGCATAATCCAAGGAATCATAAATCATGCCAAAACCAGTTGTCTTGCCACCACCAAAATGGGTTCTGAATCCAAATACAAATATGACATCTGGTGTGGTCTTGTACATTTTGGCTAGTTTTTCCCGAATTTCTGTCTTAGGTACTGTTGCCTTTCCAGGATGAAGGACATCAATAACCATTTGTTTGCGCTGAAGTAGTCGGTTGGTCATGAACTTCCTGGTCCGGATAGTTACTGTGTCGTTCATGATGGTTCCCAAGCTTCAAGCACCGGAGAGAAAAAGAGCTATTTTCTTTAATTTTTTAAAATTATTTTTAAGGCTTAGAAAGCACACATGAAAAATAAGAAAATTTATATCATTCATAATTCAATCAGTTGATATTTGGATCTATATATGTATAAAATGTGTGTGTGGTTGATTTATAAAAACGGACTCCTATTTCCATACTCTTTTGTATTTGCATTTTTCACTCAGTATGACAAGGGTCTATTTTGTGCCCTCATTGCTTTTCAACATCATTCTACATAGCAACACATGAGATATGCTTATAAAGTACTTCAAACTCTGTCTGACCGTAATAAGCACTCAAATGTCATTTCTTCTTGTAGCATTGTCAGCCTCATCCTAAGAACTATTTTATTGTATGTATGTGCCAAAACTTATATTAGCGTTTTTCTCTTTGTGAATCTTTTTCTTTTGAAACATCTCAAATTAACAGAAAAACTGCAGGATCAGGACACTGAACTTTTTTCCCCCCGACACGGTGCCCATTAGCCCCAAATTCTCTAGAGTATAATTCCTATAAATGAGAACATTCTCCCATATAACCTCAATTCAACCATCAAAATCAGGAAATGAACATTAATACATTACTACATTCTAATCAAGTCTATTCAAATTATTCCAATTATCCCCAAAGTGTTCTTGATAGCAGAAAGTTCCAGCTCAGCGTCACGGATTGCATTCAATTGCGATGTCTCTTCGGTTTTCTTCCATCTGGAACACTTCCTCAGTCTTTCCTTGATTTTCCTGACCTTAACACTTCTGAGGGCTCTCGAGGGCAGTTATTCTGCAGAATGTTTTTCAGTTTGGGTTGGTCTCAGTGGTTCTTCCTGATTATACTCCGGTTTTGCTGCTTTGGCAGGAATTGCACAGTGATGATGCTGTATACTCATGGCACCCTATCAGGTGACATGTGGTTTTGATTTGACCCATACTGATGAGGTTAGGTGGCTTAAGGTGGTGTCTGTTAGCTCCTCCTCTGTAGAACTACGTTTTCAGCTTGTTCTCATCAGTGATATTTTGGGGCGGGGTATTGGGAGGATGTTGAGGGTCTGTAAATATCTTGTTCTTCATGTATTTCATTTATTTATTTGTATCAGTATGTAGTCATAGGTTCTCAATTTAATCAAAGAATTATAGTCTGTTACTTGTTTTGATGCCAAACTTCCCCCGATTCAGCCAGTAGGGGCCCATTCAGGTTGGTTTCTACGTCCTTTTGACATGTTCCCATCATTCTTCCTTGCATTTTGAGTTATCTTTTATTTTCTGAGCACTTCCGTACATTATGGTTCATCTTGGACTTTCTCTTCCTTAGCCCTGGAATCAGCTATCCTGGTTCCTTTTTGTGGAGAATGGTATCTACAGCCGAAATCTGCTTGCTAATGTGTGTTCACTGCTATTGCAGTATTGCTGTCCCCGAGCCCTTTCAGTGGGCGGAGCTAGGAAATGTACGTATGAATATTTATACACACATATATACATCTATATTTCAGTATCTTTATATATTGAAAACCATGAGTTCTCACCAATACCTCAAGTTTCAGTCCAACGCCATGGAGCTCATTCTAGATTTCTCCATTTCCATGTTTTCACCCCATTCATCTCTAACATTGAGAAACAAATGTGTGTCTCGTTATTTGACCAATGCCCCTGTATGTAGTAGGTATTCAGGACCCTACTGATGCATCCTTGCTCTTTACCTCCTCAAATGTTGGCCTGCGACAGTCCCTGCCCATCTGTGACTGCTGTCCCTCTGCATGAATACCCTTCTCATTTGGTTCAACTCACTGTGTTGCGCCCCCAGCAATACCACAGGGACCCTCATCCCTTGAAACCCCATAAGGTGCTTTCTCTGCCCCCGCAACCCTCACCTAGGCCAGAATGCCTTCTTTGCTTTACTTTAACTAATGGCTTTCGGACTAAACTCTTCAGAAAGGGGAAGGGAATGAACATTCTCTATATTTTGACTTTGAAGTTATTGTCATATTTTTCCTTACAAACATAATTTTTAATGATTCCTACCCTTCTGTTGGATGGTCCATTACCTCACATACATCTTGTTGTTCTTCTAAATAACACTTCCCTGCCGTCAACATCTATATTTTCTTCATTATGTTTGATGATATTTTTGCTTCTCAACTTAAGTACTTTTCTTTAGATGAATATTAATTAGCTAACAGGTTTATTATTATTGCTGATTTCACTTTTACTTAATTATAGAATCAACTGTCTGAAAAAGAGGCAGTTGGGAGTAGGATGGTTTTTCAGATAATTATGGTATAATTTGTAGAATCACTACTGCTTTCTCATAATAATCATCCTGAAATGAAGATTATTTAAAAACCTGTTGCACAGTAACCTTTCCCCGGTTTTTTAAGGTTGGGGTCCTGTGCTCAGGAAGTCCGAGTTTCTTAGCATGGCATAGAGAGCCCTTCATACTGGGCTTCGAACCACCTTTCCAGCCCGCCTTCCTGCCACTTCTCAATTCAGCACCCCATGCTGTTCCTGCACCCCGTTTTTTGTCCTTCCCAAAAATACCACATTCTTGCATATTTCTGTGATACTGTTGGATTACCCAACAGGTAGGTTAAGCACATGCTTGGAAAAACAACCAGGCACAGGTCCCAAACAATGAGGGGAGAAAAAGAGTATTTGCTGTTCCACAAGCGGCAGATTTGCTCTCATCAAAGACATTAGAACTTTGTTGAATCTATAATTTGAAATACATGTGAGAGAGTTACCTTGGCCTTTTCTGCGATGAAAGCTTCTCAAGGTTTTTTCAGAACTTCCTCTGTGCCTGTGGTCTTGCTGGGTCTGTGAACTCTGCTCCCTGCCCCTAACTGAATTACATGATATCCCATCCCACAGCATTTGGCTGAACGTCTATCATATTACATAGCAAATGATGTAATAGTTACTTTTTGTAATAGTCTCTCCTAAGTGGACTATGAAGTCCATGAGGAAAATGAGAAATTCCTATCAAGTTATCCTTTTCCTGTGTCTAACACAGTAACTAGCGCAAAGTAGAGAGTCATTAAATATTGTCAAACTGAATCTTTCATTGTCCTGTCTGTGGATGCAGATGATGGTGGCCCTTGTAGGAGTGACTAAATGTTCTCTCTTAAACTACAGGAGACCAGATTCTCTAGCATCTATTAGGACAGAATTTGACATGTCCAAGAAGTTCAGTTTTGTTAGTTCATCAGACTGTTCAGGGAATAGGCAGTGCTCGGAAATCAGCAGTCTGAGAAAGCCAGAAGATATTGATGCCACAAGCAATTCTTCTGGTGGTTTTTCCTTCTCGCTTGCCCAGTGTTCTAACCATCAGGATACATCTTAAGATTTTCTAGATTTATTCTTATATATACATGTTCATTCAATTGCATTGGTTCTTTAAAAAGCAAAGAACCTTTCCAGTTAGGTCTGGAACAGAGGTGCGAACACCTTCTGATCTGTTCACTAGAGGTGGTTTAAGGTGGGAAAGTTGTAGAACTCCTGTTGTTGGATGGAGTCCACGTGGCCACTAGCTTTTGTGCTGCATAAGCATCATTTATCTCTGGGCTACAGAGTCCTAGCGTGGCTTAACCTGCTTCTGTCCTAGAATTTCAGTTCTGCCTGAGATATAGAAAGAGTCCAGAGATCCTCATCTGAGTGTGGAACCTTCTGAGTGCAATGTCTTCCAACAGCAACAGTTCCCAGATGCCATTTAGTACATGGAAGCTGGTTTATTGTGGTTATTGTTACATGTTTAGAATAAAAAAAGAAAAACCACAATTTAGTGATCTTTTTTTCTTCCAGAAAGCTAAAGCTATTGTCTTTAAAGAACTATCCTTTTTTTCTGAGACTGCCCTTCACTTTTTGATTGCTAAAAAATCCTCTTGCCCTTTCTGTAATGGAATGACGGTGATAAGAAGTTGTGCACCCTTATTATCTGAAAACCTTAAGGCAGGATACATTTCAGAATTTAGGTTCTTTTTGGATTTTGTACAGGTAATAAAATGCATGTATGGTATATTATATAACAGCCCCCCCCCCAAAAAATAGCCCAGCCAGGACTGAATTGACACCCCATAATCAGTTTCAGTAATATTTCTTCAGTGAAATGGAAGAATATTTATACTAAGTTAGACAGAAAATGTCTGTGGATAGCCTCACATTCGTTCAGGTCAGGCTTTACTGCCAAGATGGGCTCAGGTCAGTTCACATTTTGCTGCCAAATGAATTACAGGCATGAAGAAAAAAGGGCCATCTGATTTCCAATTGTTTAGATTTTGAAATTGTGGATAAGGGGTCATGGATTTATAGTTGCCTTTTAAAGTTTCTTACTTTGCAAAATAAATTTGGCTACCCTTTGTAGGACCCCAAGAAGTTTTTGAAATTTCACTGGTCCGCAAAATCCAAGAGCATAGAAAGACATGCCCTTGAAAGCTATTGAAATGAGGATAGCTTGACTTTTATACTCATCCCTATCTAGTGATAATGTCATCTTTGAATGCTGGAGGATTCCTCAAATATACTTCTAATCAAAGTAAGTTGAAATTAAGTTTGTCTTGTAGCAATTTTAGGAGATGAGCAGAAGAGAAGTTTGTAGCAGAAAACCACCCATGATTCCCTGTGATAGCGTGGGATTCTCTGATAGGAATTGGTCATAGCCTGAAAGATCCTATTGAATGCATCTGTTTGGCCAAATAGATACGTGAACTTTAGACCCTGGAGATAGGTTTGTGTTGGGGAAGGGTAACAACAAATAGCTATGTGAACTTGGGTTAACTGATGAATTTTTGGCATTTGTGGTTTATGTTCCTACCCATCAGACGGGGCTAACAATTTCCATCTTGCAAGTTTAAAATGAGTCCACAGCCTTGTGGACAGCCTTGAAAGCACTTTGACAGTAAAGACCAATTTAATGTGTAAAATTGGTATTTTGAGGAGTAATTCTATAACTGCAATATATTACCCTTCATACCACATGTTCATTGTGTATCACTGTCCAATCTGGCTTCCGGATGGAAAGGTGATTGACCTCTTTACTCTATATGATCTTTAAAGGTTCTCTTTTCTAGCATTCTAATAGGATATATTCTAATGGGATATATTATCTAGGTAAGAACTCTGAAAGTAGTAGAATGAAAGCAACACAGCTACTTTCATTGTTATCCTACCAAATCTGTTTCTTGTGTGGACTTGGTAAAACAGGTATTATACCCAGCTGTGCTGTCATTTGGCTCCTGCATGCTTACAAAGAGCGTTTCTCTGTTAACCAAGGTGCCAGTTATTGAGTTATTGCCCTTCAGCTTCAAATTCACCCTTTTTGCCAGAGCCCTTTCAATATTTGTTTCCTGCACACCTGGCATTGAAGTTTTGTTAGTAGAGGGTACCGGGAAGGCACATCAGGAGCAGAGGGGTTTGCTTCCTGGTTCCTGTGTTCTGGCTTGCAGACTGTTCCTACAGCTCTGGCATGTTCTTTAGTGCTTGATTTCATCACCCAATGGTCAGGAGCTTTTCCTGGTGCCCCCTTAGGTAGTTTTATAGCAGACTGCTGCTGATAGGACACTTTCAGGAGGGTGTATTTGGGGCATGTTCCAGAGGGTGAGTCTCAGAAAGTTCTAAGGATGGGTTTCCAGTCAATTCCAGAAGATGGTCACCACAGCATCTTCTCTACCCTTCAGTGAGCCACAGCTCTGCTGTCTCCAAATAAGGTCTGGATCTCCGCCTGGGTGCGTGGCATTCCTTTGAACACTGAGATGCTATACAGCAGCCCAGGGGACGGATCTCTTCCTTAGGTGCTCTGTCTCAGCTTTAGGGACAGTAGTTGTTTCTGATATCTACGATGCCTCTATTTTTTCTTTCTTTCTTTTTTTTTTTTTAACTTACCACTAGGCCATTGCTCATCACTCCAATTTTCTGTTATTCCAATCCTACCATAGTTAATTACTCCTATGTAAAACTCTCCCAGTTCGAATACCCGTTTGGTTTCTCTGCTGATTAGGCCTAGGCAGATACAAGCAGTTAAAGTCCCTAGGAGATACATGCATCCCTTCCAAGACGATTCTTAAGAGTTGATACCACTGTGCCTGCAGCTGAAAAAATTAAGACTGTGCATTTCAGTCTTCAGGGAAGTATCTTAAAATGCCATAAAGTTGAAATGTTCTTCCCATGAAGTCTTTGTGTACCTGTGCGGTTGTCTCTCCCTTCTCTCTCCATGTCCCCCGCCTTCACTCTTACCTGTTGTTACTCTTCTCCTCCCCGTCTCTCCCTTTTCGCCTGATTTGACTCTTTCTAATCTTGGCCTCACCTTTAATAAGCTATCACGTGACCTCCCTTGGTCTCAGTGTCTGTCTTGTTGAGGCAGAGATAATGAAAGATCGTAAGTTAATGAAATTAGGACATGAAGTGCTCTGTAATTGGTAGGGCATCATGCAAAAGTAAGGTGTGATAACTTGTATTTATTAAATAGTTTCCTCTTCCATGTGTTGAATTTTTAGGTTATATCCTATTTCAAAAGCTGTAAGGAGCTTTCAAGGGTACTTACAACCTGATGATACAGATATGTAAATACATACAATTATTAGATGAGGCAGAATGTGCTGGGTGCTAAAATTGGGGAACAAATAGGATTATGGGAGCCCTGACAATTATGATTTAATTTTGGCCTGAGGATTGGTGTTTTAGTTCCGCGGAGAGCCACCTAGTCTTGAAGGATCTAAAGCTGCCATTCGATAAATTTCTGTGATACCAATGGGCCTTGTGCTGGGCACTTTACATATATTATCATATTTAGTCTTTAAATTTATTCTTATCATCTTATTATTTCTTGGATTCATTTTTTAAATATTTGGCTCAAGGACAGATTTTTGTTTATCTGTTTTGTTTTGAACTGAAAACCCCTTCCACTTACATGTGAGTAGTCAGTGGCAGTGAAAGTCTTCACGATAGAAAATTTTACTTTTTTATTGCAGCATTTCAGGTATATTCTAATATTGTATCTCTCCCTGGATACCTGCATTGGAAAAATTGAACAAATGTTTTCATGTTAGAACAAGGATGGATAGAAAGATTCTCTATAACCTCTATATTGAAATAGGGAAATGATTTGTTTAAAAATTATTCCCTCTTGTTGGTCAGTAAATAGGGTGTCAGTGGGCGTAGTACATTCTCGGGGATGACACGGTTGGCTACGGGGAGAAATGCAACATGCCATTTAAATTAGAGATGGATGCTCTTTGAATACCCAGTGTTCTGTCAAATCACAGGAGGAGTGCATCTCCCAGTGGAAGATATTGCAAAGTGCAAGGGACTCTGAGTCCTTCCGAAAGCCCTTGTCTTCACTGATTGGCTTCTATGAGATGCCCACCGAAGAGAACTCATTGGGAGATCTGCATCCTCAGAGTCATTAGAAAGCCCTTCTCTGGTTTTGAATTCTTTGAGATGAATGAACTGTGCCTTCTTTCTTTGTCAGTTTGCAGACAGAATGGAAACTTCCTGTTTATTTGGCAGAGTATGTGAGCATAGCTTGTGCAGCCTTAAGAAATCACTCCTAACCGATCAGTGTTTTCTGAAGTCTGGTGTGCACGCCACCGGGGGTATGCAGATAACTGGCTGTACACAGAGCTGCGCTTTCAATTTGAGTAGTTCTGTTATTCTTTTTTAAATGCTATTAGAGGAAAAAAAAAAAAAAGCCTGGTGTCCCAAACCCAGGGTTTCATGAATACTATTGCTGAAGTCAAAACTAGAGCGGGTTACAACATCTTATCCTCACCAACTGAATGACTAGTGGTGTGCTCAGGTGTGCCTGGGAATGCGTGGCTACGATCTTTTTAGGGACAGAGTAAAACTTGATGCCCAGAAAATGCTAACTTTTAAATACCAAGTATTTAGAGTATATGTGATTGTGAATTGGAATCAGGCCTGTGCTCTTTTTTTTTGTCATGGTGGTAGGTTTTCTTTATTTTTTTTTTCCCTGTTTCTCTGTTGAACTAACATGGATCAGTGGATAAAATGGAATTTTGAAAGCGTGAAGGTGCCAGACTCTGAGGGAAATACTATTAGGCGGGCATGATTTTGATGAAGTCAATCGTGTATCTTCAGATATGAAGATCTCATTTAATAATTGCCTGAACCATCTGCTACTTGATGTCAAAGGACAAGTGCAAAGAAAACAACTCTCTTACCAATATGATGAAATTTGACATTTTTATTTTAGGAAGCACGATGAGAGTGAGCTTCTTTTTCTTTAGTAATTTATTCGACAGAGAGAGAGAGAGTACAAGCAAGGGGAGCTGCAGGCAGAGGGAGAGGGAGAAGCAGCCTCCCCGCTGAGCCAAGAGCTCAACTCAGGATTCAATCCCAGAACCCCGGGATCATGATCTGATTTGAAGGCAGAAACCTCACCAGCTGAGCCACCCAGGCGCCCCGAGAATGAGCTTTTTTCCTCACACGTCATGTTTGGACACACACGCCCTGACACGAGACCTTCCAATGTCACGTGTTATTTTGAGACCCACAGAGCATTGTACGCAACCTACCCCAGACGTTCCTCACAAGGTTAAGCAGAGTTACTATTATTATTCCAGAAATTCCGCTTCTAAGTATACACCCTAAAGAACTGAAAACAGGTAGTCAAAGAATTACATGTATATGTGCCTCTTCACAGCAGCACAAGAGCCAAAATGTGGAAACAGCTCAGATGTCCATCCGTACATGAATGAACAAACAAAACGCGGCATATGTTCCTATGATGCAGTATTTAGCCATGAGCATACATTGTGGGTAAACCTCTAAACCATCGCACTCAGTGAAAGAAGCTCGGCGCAAAGGATCTCGTTGTGTATGATTCCGTTTGTGTGAAACATCAAAATAGATAAATCCATACAGACCAAATACCTATTGGTGGTTGCCAGGGGCTGTGGGGAGAGGAGAACAGTGGGCAGCTGCTTAACAGATACTGACTTTTGGGGGTAGTAATGAAAACACTTGGGGGCAAGACAGAGGTAGCGATGGCCCAACATTAGGAATGCACTGGGTGTCGCTGAATTCTTTAGCTTAAAATTGTTAATTTTTGGGGCGCCTGGCCGGCTCAGTTGGTAGAGCATGTGACTCTTGATCTCGAGATCATAAGTTCAAGCCCCATGTTGGGCGCAGAGCTTACTTTAAAAAAAATTGTTAATTTTATGTGATGTGAATTTCACTTCCATTAAAAAAAAAAGGCCTGCCCTGAGGATAGGATGATGTGTTAAGTTGTGTGCAAGCAGTTCTGGTTTTAGGAGTTATGCATCTATTTTTATAGCTGCCTTCTGATTATTGTAAGTTGTAACAGTTTGCCATTTGCAGTAATAAGTAGAAAGTTTTCCTTTGAAGACAAGTGTGAATTTAAAAGGGCCGATTAAAAAAAAAAAAAGGTGTCACTGAGATAACAACAAATGACAGTAATTCACAGCTGTCTGAAGAATCAGAAACTTGAAGAAATGTTATATTCTATGTTTATGCCAATTAATTTTTATTGAGTGTCTACTGGGTCCAGGCTGTTGTTCATCGAAGGTGAAGAAGACCTGTTTTTTGCCTTGGATACTTTTAAGCTAGTAAAGGAGATAAGCTACATTGATAAATAATTCTAGGAAGAAGCTAAATGTGCCAAGTGCCAAAACTGAGAACAAACAGACCGAGATCCAAACCGGGTGACCAGTCCCATTGAAGAAAATGCTAGAATATACCAGGAGAACATGAACTGAGAAATTTGCCTTTGCCATTAGGAACAAGGAACAGAGGGAATTAACACATGCAACTGACGATGTATTCAGTATTCAGGTTTCATCTGCTGTGGCCCTCTGTGGCTCTCCCTCTCTCTCATTAACCTTGCCATCATCCTGGACTCCCTTCTCCCCAGCAATCTCACATTCAAAGGTAGCAGAGCAGAGGGCTCACATAGTCGACCCTGGAGCTAGACTGCATGCGGACGAATCCCAGTCCCAACATTTACTCACTGTATAATTTTGGTCGTGTCACTAGACTTTTCCGTGCCTTAGTTTCCTCTTCTGTAAAATGGAGATTTTTAAAAAAAAAAATACTTTTTGAGAGCAAGAACATGTTTGTGCACATGAGTGGGGCAGAGGAGGAAGCAGGTCCTGCTGAGCAAGGAGCCTGACATGGGGCTGGAACCCAGGACCCCAAGATCCTGACCTGAACCAGATGCTTAACGGACTGAGCCATGCAGGCGCCCCTGTACAATGGAGATATTAATAGTACCTACAGAATACAATCACGGTGAAGAGTAAGTCAGCTAAGTGAGTGAATGGGTAAAGCATTTAGAAGGCTAACAAACTTTGTTAGCCACTGTTGTCATCTCCCGTCCATTCCAGCTGCCCAAAATCTTTCTGAATCACACCCCACCTACCCCAACCCCCTCCCCCACTGCTGCTTTAGTTTAAGACTTGATGTTGTTACAATTGATTGTAGTGGTGCCTTAGCTAGTTTGGCCTCCCCCGCCCCACCCTTCCCTCTGTCTCACTTGACTGCCCGACACCTTCTTGCTTAGGCTTAGCACTCAGCTCTGGTGTGCCCTCTGCGAAACTTGCCCTCATTCCCTGGCTGAGCCCAGTTAAGGTTCTCTGCGTGCGTTCCTATGACCTTGAGCACGCCTCCCCTACAGGGCATGTCACAGTACCGTGACAGTACTTGATATTCCCTGGGCTGTGAGCACCTGCAGGGGTAGGGATCTGGGCTTATACTCAGGCTTGAACTTCCAGCTGAAATACAACACTTGTTACAAAGCAAATGCTTATTAATTGTTTGGGTGGATGAATGAATGGCCTCTGCCTCTGGAAAGCGAGTTCACAGTGTAGATTTTGCAAGCTGAGGTGAGCACACAGAAGGCTAAATAAGGGCAGTGTGTGTTAAGGCCCGCCAGAGTTCAGAAAAGGGCTTTTGGTGGGTGTCAGACAAATCAAATTAGGCTTCAAAAAGCTGAGTTGGAGGGGCGCCTGGGTTGCTCAGTTGGTTAAGCATCTGCCTTTGGCTCAGGTCATGATCCCAGGGTCCTGGGATCGAGCCCCAGGTCGGGCTCCCTGCTCAATGGGTAGTCTGCCTCTCTCCCTCTCTCTATCCTT
The DNA here is from genome assembly GCF_002288905.1 of Enhydra lutris kenyoni. Lineage (NCBI taxonomy): Eukaryota > Metazoa > Chordata > Mammalia > Carnivora > Mustelidae > Enhydra > Enhydra lutris. The sequence goes on along the minus strand of NW_019154137.1, from coordinate 1,542,500 downwards.
CCCCTGCTCATGCTCCCTTTCTCTCTCTCTCTCTTTCAAATAAATAAGTAAAATCTTAAAAAAATTAAAAAAGCAGTAGAGCTTGATTTGGAACCTAAGAACACATAGAATTGGGGCTCTTGGCTGGCTCAGTGGGTGGACCATGTGTCTCTTGATCTTGGGGTTATGGGGTCAAGCCCCATGTTGGGTGTAGAGATTCCTTAAAATCTTGAAAAGAAATAAAAAGGAACAGCGGAACAGCCATAATTTGGGCGGGGGTGGGGGCAGTGTTTTATGAGTTGAATAGATAACAGAATAAAAAACCAAAAATCTGTAGCATCTCCCGACGACAGAAGAGAGCAGCCTGACAAGGGTGTGTGAGCAGGGGTGAGGCAAGGGACGGTACAAGCAGTTCCCAGCCTCACAACAGTGTGTGTTCTGAAGGTTTATTTACAGATTGTTTGTTTGCCTGACAGTGAAGTTTCTGGCCATGTATTTAACCTACTTAAGTAGCTGATCTGTCCCTTGGAAAGTACTCGCCTGAGCTCCAGGGGCTGGGAGCAGGGAGTCAGGAAAGGCCGCACGGGTTCTGGGCTGGAAGACAGGGAGTGGTAGAGAAAGTGGGGCTTTGCTATTCTTCTACAACCCTCTCTGCACACTTCTCTGTATCTCGGTTTCTCTTTTTCTACCTCTAGACATAGTTTCTCTAGGCCCTGAGCTTCCACCCGCCCCCCACCCCCCCCGCCACCGGACTTCCTTCATAGAGCACCCCATCCAAGTCTGCCAAACTCCAGAAGGTTCTCGCACCAGACTTTCCCCATTCCCTGAGGGCAACAGCTCTGTGCTATTTGAAGAAACTTGACTGAACTCATTCACACCAACGTGAGAATAACTGACAGCCACCTTATCCTAACTGTTCTCCCTATTATCATTTTAATAGGATTCTTTTGAGCTCAAAAGAACACGTACTTGCTAGAATTTCTGGCCAGAGTACACAGCAAACAATGGGAGGGAGAGAATAAGTAAAGGTCCAAACATTGTCGGAGGGAGAGAAAATTTGTTGGGAGACAGAGTTGGCACTAGAGGAGAAGATATTTTGGGACAGGGAAAGCCTTTGCTAATTTCCTTTTCTGCTCTAAACCCTCCTCTGTATATTTTTGGTATATTCCTCTCTGGAATCCACAGCAACTGTAAGCTGCATTAAAAAAAAAAAAATTATAGCTTCCGTGACAATTCTTGGCTAAAGAGATTTCATGTTTTCTGGTTGTGTGCAAATCTGGGACAACCCATAACAGGAAATAAGGTTAAATAAGTAAGGGAGAGCTGCGGTGGAGGGGACTTTGAGTGTGGAGTCTACAAGTACAACCACACATGGAAGGAGTCATAGATGGTTTTCGAATAGAGGATTGAGATGATCCAAGCAATATGGAGGGCATGATTCATTCTGAGTTTTGGATTAGTAATGACCAGGTGTCAAGTTCACTCTTGGTTCTTGTGAGTGGTCAGTACAGTATCCTATTTTTTGCTACCCCTTTTTTGTTGTTCTGGGATTTTCGTTAACTGTTAGTGTCTGAATCCATGCCTATCTGACTGTCCTGTGTGGGTTCTGAGCCGATCTTTCCTCTCTGATTCAGAATCCTAGAAACTAGACAACTCTTATGTTTCCGACTATCTCCTAGGGACCTATACACTGAGTTTCTGTGTCCCAGCAGCAAAATTCAAGGGCAGTGTTAGCGAAACACGGCTCCCTTTTATAAGACCGCATTACTTTCATTTACATACAAACCTCCAGCCTTCGTACCCCAGAACACTCTGCAAGATGGTGGCTAATCTGTATCAGTTAGCCCGTCCCAGCGGCGGGAACCTCTACCCACTCGACATGACCGTAAGCAACGCGACCCTAAGCGGACGCTACAGTTGGATTGCGAATATGCTCTTCCCTATGGGGAACTCCATTGTCTTTGATTCTTTTTATTACTCATCATGCTGATGTCCTTGATATCTCTACCCTGCCGGTTTGCATAAATGGGAAGGCCAGGAAATGGCATGAGAAAAGGATTTGAGGTCTTTCCTTCAGCCTAAATTATAATTCTCATATTGGAACAGAAGGTTTGTAGGTCTTTCATCCAAAAATATATATATTTTTTTCTCTATTTGGAAAGTTACAGGGGCTTGTTAGCATTGAGCCCTCCCGTGCCCCATTTGTGTATTTTACTCTTGACTGCCCACTGTGCCATTTGAGTGACTGGGTATTGGTGATGTGCAGTGGCTTGCTTGGTTGAATTTACTATTTTATTTTTTTGTTCCATCTCATGGAGCAGTTATTGGCAAAATTGGATTTTGTGGCTTACTTTTTCATCCTCACTGACTGCAATAATTGAAGAGGATCTAACAGTCCAAAGAAGATGCTTTTATCCCTTGCAATTAGCAGTCTGTAGAAATGATTGGTTTTCTGCGATGCTGCTTCATCTTTCAGTGTTCTGGTCTAGGGGGCGAACCAGTGAAAGGCGTTTCTTCAGCTTTCGGTTTTACCAGTCCTATCTTGCTGAGACAAAGGATGATTGGCATTTCCCTTCCTTACTGTAGCGAAGTGTCTGGTTGGCTCGGTTTATTTAGTTCAGCCGTCACTCGCGGAGTCAGTCACCCCATCACCCAGCTGTACACCTGTTCTGGGCACCCTGCTAGGCACACACAGGGTCAATCAAACAGACATCAAAAAGGAGCCGTCTAGGTATTTAGGTGTGCTGTTTGCAATTAGAGCCTCTCGTTGGTTTCTTACCATTCATAACTTAGTTCAGGAAGCCTAAGGCCCTCTCCCGGTTTCTTGTTTCATTATTACCCCCAAACAGCTTAGTCTTGGAGAAGAGAAAAAAACCTACCTCCACCAAACTTGATTTCACCAAAATTGCCTCCTACAGTTGGGCTCCTGTGTGACAGGCACTGAGATGGGTAGAATAAAAACTTTAAGGACGACCCAGAGGCAGCGCTCGGGAGTTTACAGTCTAGTTTCTAGTTTATGGAAACCGTTACAATGCAAAGTGACAGGACCTAGAATATTCAGTGTCATGGGTCTTTAGAAAACCTAGCAACGGAGGCTGCTGAGGGATATGAGGGGAGGTTTCATGGAAGGACATATGCTTGAACGCTTACTTCAGTGTGACTAGAAATTGGCTTGGTAGAGGAGGAGAGCAAGGGATTCCAAGCAGAGACAGTGTCCTGGGAAAACCTGCTGAGGCACGAGGGAGTGTGGCACGTTAGAGCTCCATGCCAAGAAGTGCCAACTGAGGCATAAAGGGGAGCTCTGAGGGTTGCCCCAGGAGGGTATTTCTGGCAAAGGTACAGGTCGATGATTCTGCAACTTTAATCAGGTATCATCCTACGTCTCCCATGACGCAGCCCTCTTTTCCTCCTCTTTTCCTTGTGAAGCATCTCCATGGGGGAGCTGAGGAGTCATATTTGCGGGGATTTTTCCCTCAAATAAATATTAATACAATACAGCGCTGACTAATGGCCACCAAATTAGGCGTCAGGGGACCTGGATTCTTGTTTTCCAGCTCTCTCAGCAGCTGTGTCACTTGAGCCAAGTCATTTAATAACTCGGTTTCCTCACGAAAATGGGAATTTTCAAATGGGACTATTAACACCTGCATTGCCTACCTCAGAGTCTGGGTGAAAAGGAAAATGAGACTCTTAAAAATTAAAAGGCACGGAACACTTTTGGATTTGGAACTCTGCTAGCTAAGGCTGTCTGTCACCTGACGCTTAAGACAAGTAAAATACTTCAGGGAGTATCTGGAGACGAAAATTAGGTTGAAAGCAAGTTGACAAATAGGAATATTCTTGCTTCCTCATTAACTAACTCCCTACATCGGCCCTTCTGTCTGTGGAATGTCGTTTTGCCTATTTCTGTGTTTCTTCACTCACATGATAACATTTCCTTCTTCCCCACGGTCTGCCATGTATATCTTCACCCATTTTAGATTCTCACAGTAGCTATTAAATATAATAGATTGAAGACAGACTGCTGGAGCGCCTGCCTGGCTGGCTCAGTCAGTTAAGTGTCTGACTCTTGATCTCGGCTCAGGTCAAGATCTCAGGGTCGTGAGATCGAGCCCCACATAGGCACCATGCTCAGTGCGGAGTCTGCTTGTCCCTCTCCCTCTGCTCCTCCCCATACTTTCTCTCTCTCTCTCTCTCTCTCAAATAAATAAATAAATAAAATCTTTTTTAAAAAAGACAGGCTAGTAAAATAGGAGCTGGTGTATTTCATAGTCAACCTTGAATAATTTATATCCATCAGGTAATTTGAATTACTCATGAATTACCCTCAATCATTTTTGTTGCCATATAGTGGAAGGACCTGCGCTTTGTTACACTTCAGGGATATATAAAAAGGTTGTGATTCATTCCGGCAGGAATGGGAAGTTATGAAACAGGACTTCTGTTCTGCCTTTTTTTTTTTTTTTTTTTGGCCATTTTTCCTAATCCAGTGACAGTACAGGTAGCGTTATTAGTAACAGGAAAGGGCCTCTCTTCCCCTTTGACCCCACCTATCCCACTAGACTGAATGGTAAGACTCCTGGAATCTGGACTAATGGGAACTTCTGCGCTGTGGGTATATGAGCCGTTGCTCCCAGTATTATAGGTACCCCTGACCAGCCCTTGTTTAGATCAATGGTTTTCCAAATGTGTCATCCAAGGACATTTCTGCATGACTGAAAACTCTCTAAAACACTTAAGTCCTGCTCTGAGCCATTTTACATACAGCAGAAGAAAGGAAAGTCCAGTAGGGCCATGGATGAGATGACACAATGAGGCTATTTTAAGTGGAATGTAAGTGAATTATTTATTCTAGATTAATATAGAGCCTGTCATCAAAATCACTAATAACCTGAGAGATTTACTGTATACTTACCAGGAGGTAGTTATTCTTTTCTTTTCTCTTCGCCTGGATAATCTCGTGCCTATGAACGTGTAAGTGAATTTGGATAAAATACCTATTCTAGTTCAAACTATAATATAAAATGATGATGGCTTTTTTTTTCCTGCCAGGCTTGGGGGAAATACTCTGGCAATTGTTCTGTTTCCCCCAAAAGTAAATGAAGAAATGGTCTGGTTTATTTTCTCTTTGTTTTAAAGTCTGGACCATTGATACATAGTTTAAAAACATTCTTCTGAGGACCTAGTGGATTAAATCATTTTTATGTCCCGTAAGTACTGCCCTTTTTTGACGAATTCTTGAGAAAAGTGTGGCCCATATCCAAAATCACATTCTCCTTTTTTTTCCCTGTATTTGAATTTTTTCCTTATAAGTTAATGGAAAGGAAAGTGGTCAGTTTTTGCACTCAATAAACAAGAAAGAAGGTGTAGACAGCTTTTATCTGGGACATTTTATGTCATTGAAAGAATATTTTCAAGTATTAACTGCTTTTTTGAAATTATTGGCAGAATCCTCTTAACCCACTTTAACATAAAATGGTTGGATAAGATGAAAAGATTTTTTTATTGTCTACATAAAAGAAAGCTCCATGGTTTTTGCATCATTGCATAAATGTAAGAGATTATGCATACATAAAAAGGATGAGACAAAGCTGAATGCTAAATGCCAACATCAACGAAAGCTTGTCTGAGTGTTTGACACTGAGCATAACGGGGTGTGTTTCCACAGGGAGAGAACACTCAATATTTACACCCCAGGACTTGTTTCTCTGGTAAAGCATCTTGTCCTAGATTCATCTCCCAGCTAACACTATTGCCCCCCCTTTCGAAACATCCCCCCTTCTTACACATGGATTTTTCTCCCTTAATCCTCGTGAGATGCTAAACCTTCTAGATCTGATGTCCTGCCCTTACTTTGTCTCCCATTTCTTTCTGTGGTCTTCATGAATTCCTTTTGTTGTATGCACCTTCAGGTGAATTCTCTTGGTTTACGGCAAGTAGTAAAACACAAGCACAGCTCCCCCACCCAAACCCCCTTACAGCTCTAACCACCCCCACAAAGATCACAGCTCCATAATTAAGCTATTCTGTTGGTATCCCTTTCTCATCAATTTTCTGGAATTTTTGAACGGGACCTTCAAACAACCGGCGTTGTTACATGATAATGCAGAGTCGCTGCCCAATGCAGATGGAGTTCACTTCACAGTTGATAGACTTTCCTTTTCAGGCTTGAGAGTAGCAAAAAGAAGGTACGCAGATTAGCATGTACTGTGAAGTCTGGGGTGGTGTGGTTTCTTTGGCCACTGTACCCTCAGGCTCTTGCTGGCCTTCGTGCCATCTCTCTGCTCACTTGGCCTCATAGGCAAAGAGTCCAAAGGGTTTTTCAAACAGTATGTGCTCAATGGTAGAAGGAATGCAGGGCCCGTGTAATGGAGGAACCTTTAAAAAAAACTGGAGGAGACTCAGAGTACCACAAGAGACATCACAGAAAAGAATGGAATTTGAGCTGGATCTAGAAGGATGAGTTGAGTTCAGAAAAGTGGAGAGGGAAAGAGATTTGATGTAGGAGGACCTCTGGAGCAAAGGGAGCCAAAGAACAAAACAAGCTTGTGAGCTAGAGAACGGGCAGTTGGTGGTAATGAGTTCTTAGTGCTGGGCGCTGTTGCTTGATTAATTCCTCGAGTGATCCACTCGTTCAACAAATGGGTTCTCATAGCTCATGGGATAAAATCCAAGCCTCTTCACTCACTCTGTAGACCTTAAAATCCACTCCCGTCAACACTACGTACCTATAGTACTTCCAGTAATATTGAAGACTTTCTTGATCCTTCCGACATGATGGACTCCTTTATATCTCTCTGTGTCTGCACAGACTGTGTCTTCTGGGGTCTGCCTGGGGAACGCCCCATTCTTCGACCTCAGTCGCAGCCCGATTTTTATTGCTCCTCTGTAGAATCCTAGACATATACTAGTAAATCTTCTGTGCCGTATTTTATGCTGTCAGGGTGCATGTCTGCTTCTCTCACTCAACTAAGAGCTTCCCGAGAGCAAGGGATTGTGTCTTGTTCACCTTTATATCCATATCACCTAGCAGACTTCCTACCAAATATGTAGCAAATTATTTTTTTAAAAGATGTTCTTTATTTATTTGACAGAAAGAGACCACAAGTAGGCAGAGAGGCAGGCAGAGGGAGAGGGGGAAGCAGGCTCCCCGGTCAGCGGGGGGCCCGATGCGGGGCTCGATCCCAGGACCCTGGGTTCATGACCTGAGCCGAAGGCAGAGGCTTAACCCACTGAGCCACCCAGGTGCCCCGCAAATTATTTTTTTTAAAGATGTTCTTTATTTGACAGAGAGAGAAAGCGCGCACAAGCAGGGGGAGCAGCAGAGGGAGAAGCAGGTTCCCCACGGAGCAGGGAGCCCTATACGGGGCTCGATCCCAGGACTGAGGGATCATGACCTGAGCTGAGGGCAGCCGCTTAACTGAGCCACCCAGGCACCCCCTTGAAGCAAATTCTTTTTTTTTTTTTAAAGATTTTATTTATTTGACAGAGAGAGATCACAAGTAGGCAGAGAGAGGCAGGCAGAGAGAGAGAGAGGAGGAAGCAGACTCCCTGCCGAGCAGAGAGCCTGATGCGAGACTCGATCCCAGGACCCTGAGATCATGACCTGAGCTGAAGGCAGAGGCTTAACCCACTGAGCCACCCAGGTGCCCCCTGCAAATTCTTAACAAATACTTGTTTAATAAAATATTTATTGGACATTTAATTTACATCACGTGTAGTTGCATTTTAAGAGAGCTCATCCAGAAGCAAGGCAAAGAATAGACTGAACATGGGAGGGGCAGAGAGTCCAGCCCATATGTATTTCTGGAAGTAGCTCATTTGTTAAACACAAACACTAGGACTTAGACACCTGTAAAATCGATCGAGAATAAAGGACAGCGCTTAATGACTGGCTGCTAGAGGCACGAGAGAAGAAAGAGTTGCAGGTAATGAAGATTTAAGGTAATATGACCGATAACAGAGCAGTGACCCTTGAAAAAAAATGAGACTACTTTCAGGTAAACATGTTTTTTTCCTACGTCAGATCTCCTGATGCTAGTTATTTGTCTCATCCCACCTCTGCTCTAAAGATGAACATTTTGTTCCTGTTCAATTAACTGGAACTAAGCTCAAGATTCATGTGGTTCTGATCTCCATATCGGATCCGTGCTGAAGATAAGAAATAGAAATAGTTCAACCAGGCTGGCTACGATTTGCTACCAAGGGAAAGTGTTCCGTGCATAGGTTTTTGAATATGTAAAGGCTGTTTGCTGCTTTTGGGAGCTACAACCAAAGTGTAATACCAGGCAAAGGCACTGGGGTGCGCTACTAGGTAGCAGAGCCTAGCCGTGCATCACCGCTCTCAACTTTAAAACTCCAGAGAATTTGATGAGAGAGGGATCCACAAGAACATGACAAATGATGAGAGTTCAAACCTTAAGAGAAAAATGGGCTTATTGGTAAGAGACCTTTCTTTTCTTTTATTTACTGCTGTTGCTTATTCATTGAAATAGCAAGCCTGTTGTTTTCATATGTGCCTGGGAAGCGGTGTACAAAAATCAATTTTATATGTGCTGTAGAATTCAGAAGACATATTGGTAACCATGTAAAAATCATAGGAAGCATGGATAAGGCTTGATTTAAAAATGAAAATCACTGAGGAAACTCTGCTGTATTTCAGGGTGTGGTATAGATGTGTGTCTATGTCTCTCTATATAGCTTAAATGTAATACAGGGTAAGAAATAGATATATTTTTAAAAAGTTAAAATAAAGAATAGTGACTTGTGTAGAGATGCATAATTTCACTCAGCTGCCAGAAGGTGGCACCCCAGATTCTTCTTAAATACACAAAGAAAAGGAATAATATTAATAGGAATATAAAATAAGCTGTATTTAAAGATACTTTCCTGCATTTTTAAGGGAAAAGATAACATAATTGATATTTGCGTGGTGACGCTTAATGCTAAAACATGGCAAATATTAATTCAATCCATTGTAGCTTTTTATGGTTCAAAAATAATAATTTTTATGTGGATAGCATTTTTAAAAGTAGATTTTGAAATAGTATTGCCATTATAGGGATGCTGTTTTGAATTCATCGTTCTAAAAAAGATATAAAAGACTTGCTGCCTACCTTTGGCATAAGGGTCCTTAGACTGAGGATCACATGTTGGGTAAGGTCTCTGTCAAGGTCTTGCAAAAGATACTATTAGCCTATGACTCTGATTTCGTTGTGACTTTAACGATGCAATGGGGCTTGTGGGATGACCCAGAAAAGAGCCCGAACTGCTGATTTTGGAGCAAAAGTTAGATAAGGGTGATGCCTAGTAATGGTCACTTTCCGTAAGCTATTAGCAACGTAAATGTCATACATGTTAAATATATTAAATTAGGGCTCAGAGCTCCTCCAGCACCTGCCAGCTTACTTTAATTTTCTCACCAAGTTAACTGGTGACGGCATCACCGCTGTGCTCGCTCCGGTAGCAGTCTCTCGTTTGAAAGCTGCCTTCCCCAGGCAGTGGCAGAAGTCTGTCTGTCTGTCGTCGTCTTTTAGATCAGCCCAAAGGGGCGAGATACATGGCAAAAGTTCGCCAAAACAAAATCTCCTACTTAGGAGACGGTGCGTCTATTTGTATGTTTTTATTAATTACAAGCAGTATGAGAATAAGAAAACTGGTAGTAAATGAACCTAGGAGAACATTAGCCATCTGTTCCCTGAAAGCTTGTAATGTGTGTCATTTGCTTTCAGGTTTTTATGGCAAAATAGTCTCTCAGCAAAGAATTGAACTTTAGGCTGCAAAGATGAGAAAATGACAAAGCATTCCAAGGCCGCGTATATATTTACTGGAAAAGTGTTTCCTTCTGTACAAATTTGGCTAGCTTAGTCTTTCAGATCAACTGCCAATAGATGTTGTACTTCGTGTCAGTCTTTATTCCAGACTTTCTGAAACATTAAGAGAGCTTCTAAAAACAAATGGAATCTTATGGCTTTCTTGTTAAGTTTTTTACAGTTAATTTACATGCTTAAAAATTGTTCTGTGTGGTATTAGCTGTTCAGGATTTAGAAACATGTATTATTAATTTACAGCTAAAATATCTGCAGAGCATGCTTTGAAAAATCCGAACTAAATACAGTAAAGCCACCATTAACCAGATTTTTTTTTTTTTTTTTTTTTTTTTTGCACTCCACTTTCAGGAGACGGAGGCAATTGTCTTTAAAACAAGCCGATTTCAAGGATATATTCAAAAAATCAACTCCAGGGTATGTCCAAGGGTCTGCATTTTCCTCTGCCTTTTTGTCAGTGAGAATTTATTTTCGTCAGTAAAGACCCTGAGATACTAGAAGACGTTTAGTCATCAAGGAAACTTTCGATAATGTCTAGGTTACTGTGTTTATTAAGCTGAGAAAATGATAAATTATTCCTTTACAGAAATACCATACATCCATCCTTATATTGTGCTTTGCATTTTACAGTGGGCTTTCTCAAGCACAAGTTCAGTTGGTTTTCAGAATACTGCCATGCATCGGGCAAAGAAAGGGGGCATCTGTTTTACAGATAAGGGAAGATGACACAGGAAGCCATAAAGCTAGTTAGTGGGAGAGCGGCAGCCAGACCACAGGTGCCTACCTCTGACATCTTCCCCATCCTTCCTCGTCGGAAAAGTTGGAGACAAGTTTCTTTTCTTTTTTTTTAACTTCTACGTGGTATTGAACAATCTCTGTTATGTATACTGCCTTTGTTTCCTAATTGTTGGGATTTCACAATTCCCCACTTCGCAGGTGTCTCCGTTGGTCTGCCTTTGTTCCTCTCTGTCAGCCAGCTGCAGACCTCGCTATCAGACTCTCCCAGACCTGGAAGGATCTAGAGTGTGGGAGGGCAAGATAATGGCCCTGGACAGTGCAGGATGACGACGAGTGGTGGGCAGCCGACGCTGAGATGTTGAGGAAGGATGAGAGAGAGAACAGTCTCGCCACAGCTGGGGCTATCTTGTGCGGGGGTTAGCCACCTTGACTTTAAAGCAGTGTTTCTCCAAGTTTAGTAGACCAGGCCTGAAAATCAACTGGAGTACTTGGTTAAAATTCAGGGTCCTAGGTCCCACGCCCAGACTTCTGCCTTTGAAATAGCCACCCCAGATGCGTCTTAGGAATACTAAAGTTGGAGACTGTCTGCCTTCAAGGTATAGGACTTTTCTCTTGGCGTAGGTATCAGAGTGTAAAAAAAAGAGCCAGTTTTCCCTCAGCGTCTGTGTTTCACGTCCAAGTATATGTGGGGGCCGGAGTCAGGCGAGGGTGAGGAGTGACGGATATTGCTGGGCCGGATTGCCGGCTCTGCATCTGAGGCATTACCCCAGTAGCCCTTGTGCATTTTGGTGTCTGTGAAGTAGTTTGAAAAGACTTGGGTCCGTTTTAGACTTGAAGATGGTAAAGGGCCAAAGGATTTCTGTCAAAGAGTGAAAAATAATGAAGTTTTTATATTTGAAGGGTTGGTCCATTCTTGTTGTTTTAAATTGAAGTTAATTATTTTTTTAAGATTTTATTTATTTGTCAGAGAAAGAGAATGAGCATAAGCTGGGGGAGCAGCAGGCAGAGGGAGAAGCAGGCTCCCCGCCGAACAAGGAGCCTGATATGAGACTCGATCCCAGGACCCCAGGATCATGCCCTGCGCTGAAGACAGATGCTTAACTAAGCCACCCAGGGGCCCCTGAAGTTAATTTTTAAAAATTGGCCAATAAACTAGGCTTATCCAGCGTTCTGGAATAGTCAAGGCTTTTCAGTAGCAATATATTTATGCTTACCATTCATGTTCCATATGTGAATACACCGTCTGTCTGATTAGATTACTAGAGATTTGTGACCAGGGAACATGTGTTCTTCTGTATACATGTAACATCTAGCAAAGTCCTAAGTTCTTAGTACTCACTGATGATTGAACTAATTCATGCACTTCTTCTTTATAGGCTTTGGGCCAGGCATAGTGAGTTGATTGATTTTGGTATTTGTGAAGTTCAAGGAGTCAATCTTGCACGGTCAGCAATGGCTAATACAGGAAGGAGTCCTCAGTGGAAACAAACGCATTTTAGTGGACAGATATGAAAACATGGTCCTGATTCATTTGCTAATGCTCGTTTCCTGTTTAGAGTATCAGTTTAAGCTCAGTCTTGCTGCCTCTTCTCCCTTTTTGGAATATAAGTTATGTTGCTCTGTGCTTTACAGATCGACATCTCAAAAACTGGTAATTCTGGAAATCCCCAAACATAAATATTTTCATTTACTGACTGAACAGCATCATAGGAATTTAAATAACATGTCCAGACCTGGGGGTAGAAGACTCATAAAAATGCTCAACAGTGACTGTGACTTAGATGAAGCTGAATAAGGAATGAATGAATAAATACATGCTAGCAAGTGGGAAGATAATATTTCCCTTAAATGTTATGTAACTTCAGAATTCCATGAGAAGTAACTAATTATTTAAAACATATATTTGATTTTGAAGACATGAAGTGGTTCTGAACTAACTGATTGAAGTAGACAGACTTAGAAAGGCAGTCATGAGACCCAAATTTAAATTGCATCTAGCTTAAGGGGGAGCTGCCTGGCTCGGTATGAAGAGCACTGACTCTTGATCTTGGGGTCCTGAGTTCAAGTCCCACATTGGGTATAGAGGTTACTTAAATAAAGAAACTTAAATAAATACATAAATAGAAACTTCATCTAGCTTAAATCTAGGGACACCCTAGAAAATGAAGTATGGTTCTTACTTCCTCGTATCAAAACTGCATTTATTTTAGTAAGTAGTAGAACATGAGATAAAGGAAAAGAAATTATTGCCCCCCACTGGACAACCATTGCATCCAAGTAAGGAAGTCAGACATAACTTTAAAACAGGGGAAAGGGAGAGAGAAGATCTTAGGCAGGATCCATGCCCAATGAAGAGCTTTATGCCAGGCTCGCTCTCACGACCCTGAGATCTAATGACCTGAGCTGAAATCAAGAGTTGGACGCCTAGCCAACTGAGCCACCCAGGCGCCCCAAGGCATAACAATTTTAAATTGCACTATTTGGCCGGCTTCTGTCATTTAGACTTACCAGCATGTGTTTGTTATCTTTCAGTGTGTTTCTATACCCCCCTTTCTTTCCCTAAGAATAAAATCTTTCTAAGTTAAGAGCACCTAGAAGAATTATAAATGAGAAAATGAGAAGGATTTCAAAATAAGAAAATAGAGGGGCACCTGGGTGGCTCAGTGGGTTAAAGCCTCTGCCTTCTGCTCAGGTCGTGATCTCAGGGTCCTGGGATCGAGCCCCGCATCGGGCTCTCTGCTCAGCGGGGAGCCTGCTTCCTCCTCTCTCTCTCTGCCTGCCTCTCTGCCTACTTGTGATCTCTGTCTGTCAAATAAGTAAATAAAATCTTTTTAAAAAATAAGAAAATAGAGATATTGAACTGGTTGCTAAATCTCTTGGATGCCACCATAGGAGGCAACTCTTGTGACTATAAAACTACACACCCTTAGGAAAACTGTTGAGCCCCATGTCATGGCAACAGGTCATAGGGTTCAAGTTTGAAGTTGAGTCTCCTCTGGAGTTGAAGTAATTTTCTCATTCATATCTGGTTACAGCCTTTTATTTTAGTTAACAATAGTTTCTATAGCTGTATATATAGGAAATTTGAAATTGTAATAGTCAGGCCTGGGAAATGCCAAAAATAAAATTAAACCAATTAAATATAAAGGGCCCTTTTTCGTGGAAATTTTAAGTAGAGTTGTATGATCTTAGGGAGTCATTAGAATTAGCTTTCCATGGAAGTGTTTACTTCTAGATCTCATTTTAGCTATAACATCTATTTTATAGATATGAATGTCCTCATAACTCTTTGGATAAAAGGAAATAAATATCATTTTTTAAAAATATTTTATTTATTTATTTGACAAGAGATTGAGAGATATCACAAGTAGGCAGAGAAGCAGGCAGAGAGAGAGGGAGAAGTAGGGTCTCCGCTGAGCAGAGAGCCCGATGTGGGGCTCCATCCCAGGACCCTGAGATCATGACCTGAGCTGGAGGCAGCTGCTTAACTGACTGAGCCAGTCAGGCACCCCATAAATATCATTTTTGAAGTAGTAGCATTGTTTCATTAATTTTAATCAGAATGTTGAGGAAAATTCATATATTATTCTAAAGGTTTTTCCATAATTCAGAGTTTTATAATAGCATACTCATTTCTGAAATAATGCAGAATATAACAAATGTTGCCTTTCCTTAATTGACATGCCTTTTGAGATTGGGTATATAATGTGGTTATTATTGAAAAGTTTTTCAATTGTCATAGATAAGCATTATTAGAAATTATTTACTCTTATTAAAATAGTTCAGGATTTACAAAAATTACGATTATCAGAGAAAGACAACTATCATATGATTTCCCTGATATGAGGAAGTGGAGATGCAACGTGGGGGTTTGGGGGGTAGGAAAAGAAAAAATGAAAAAAGATGGGATCAGGAGGGAGACAAACCGTAAAAGACTCAATCTCACAAAACAGGCTGAGGGTTGCTGGGGGTAAGGGGGTCAGGAGAGGTTGGTGGGGTTATGGACACTGGGGAGGGTGTGTGCTATGGTGAGTGCTGTGAAATGTGTAAACCTGGCAATTCACAGACCTGTACCTTTGGGGATAAAAATACATTATATGTTTATAAAAAATTTAAAAAGTTAATAAAAAAATTACGATTATAATATTACTTATTACATTGTTTTCATGCATTTCCTATAGTTTTGCTTCTATATGTGATGCCAAAAGAAGAGAAAGTAGTGAAACTATTTAAAAAGCTTTATATGAATGTGTTTTTTAGCAGGAGGGCCATATTCTTTTTGTTTGTTTGAAGATTTTATTTTTAAGTCATCTCACACACAACATGGGGCTCGAACTCACAACCCCAAGATCAAGAGTTGCATGCTACACCACCTGAGCCAGCCAGATGCCCCAGGAGAGCCATATTCTTAACTTTTCTTTCAGTAACACTATAGATTAAAAAAAAATTAAGTCAGCTCTACACCCAACGTGGGGCCTGAGCTCATGGCTCTGAGATCGAGAGTCACGTGCTCCACTGACTGAGCCAGCTGGGCCCCCCAACACTGTACATTTCTAATGGCTTTTTTTTTTTGACAAGTTTGCAGGTTTAATGTACAAACACATCAGGAAAATCTAATGATGGTTTGGCTGTTTTGTTTACCCGTGGTAATTTAAGGAGATACTTAGGAATTTGCTGAAAAACAACTAAACAGATACATTATCATTATTTGAGACAAGAGCAAGGATTTTTCATTAGAGCAGTCCACCATCACTATAAGTGATGT